>NW_006408549.1:18336982-18341235 GCF_000296735.1 Chrysochloris asiatica | reverse complement strand
TATATAAATATAAATTTGAGGTGCATCCCATACTGAAGGCTGTGGTCTTTGATCTTCATCAGTAAGTATTTTAAATCGTTGTCATTTTTAGCAAGCAAGGTTGTATCATCTATATATCACAGATTGTTAATGAGTCTTCCTCCAATGCCACACCCTGATGCCACATTCTTCTTCATATAATCCAGTTTCTCAGATTATTTCCCAGCATACAGAATGAATAACTGTAGTGAAAGAATACAACTCTGATACACACCTTTCCTGATTTTAAATCATTCACAGTCACATTGTTCTGTTTGAATTACTGTCTCTTCATCTACGTACATGGGCCTCATGAGTACAATTAAGTGTTCCAAATCTTTATTCTCTGCAATGATTTCCATATCTTGTCAGGATCCACACAGTCAAGAGTGTTAGCAAAGTCAATAAAACACAGGTAAATATCTTTCTGGTATTCTTTGCTTTTAGTCTAGATCTATCTGTCATTAGCAATGATATCCCTCATTCCATGTCCTCATCTGAATCTGGCTTCAGCCTCTGGCTGTTCCCTGTCGATCAGTGTATTGTTGCAGCCATTTTTTGGATGATCTTTAGCAGTATTTTACTATCAATGATATTGCCCAAATGATTTCAGCATCACTTTGAGCACCACTCTTTAAAATGGGCACAAATATGGATTTCTTCCAATCAGTTGGTCAGGTAGCTGTCTTTCACATTTTTTGACGTAGATGGGTGAGTGTTCCTGTGCTGTCTCAGTTTCTTGAAAGATTTCAATTTGTATCAATTCCCAGATGCTTGTTCTTTACCAATGTCTTTAGTGCGCTTTGGACTTCTTCCTTCAGTACCATGGGTTCTTGATCATATGCTACCTCTTGAAATGGTTGAATATCTGCCATCTCTTTTTGATACAGTGACTCTGTGTATTCCTTTCCTCTTCTTTTAATACTTTCTACATCATTCAATATTTTGTCCTAGAATCCTTTAGTATAGCATTCTGAGACTTGTACTTTTTCTTCAGTCTTTCAGCTTGAGAAATGCTGAGTGTGTTATTTCCTTTTGGTTTTCTAACTCCAGGTCTTAGCACATTTCATTGTACTACTTGACTTTGTCTTCTCTAGCTGACATTTGAAATTTTCTTTTCAGCTATTTTACTTCCTCATTTCTTCCATTTACTTTAACATCTACACAGGAAAGCAAGTTTTGGAGTCTCTTCTGACATCTATTTTGGCCTTTTCCTTCTTTCTTGTCTTCTTTATTACCTTTTGTTTTCTTCCTATATGATGTTCTAGATGTATTTCCACAACTCTTCTGGTCTTCGGTCATTAGTAGCTAATGCATCAAATCTTTTCTTGTGATGAACTCCAAATTCAAGTGGGATACGTTCAAGGTCAAATTTTGACTCTTGTGGACTTGTTTTAGTTTTCTTCATCTTTAGCCTGAACTTACATATGAGCACTTGGTGGGCTGTCCCAAAGTCTGCCCTTGGCCTGGTTTTGGCTGACGATATAGAGCTTCTCCACTGTCTCTTCCCACATATAAAATCAATTTGATTTTTGTGTGTGCCACCTGATGAGGTCCATGTTCATAGCCACATTTTATGTTTAAAAAAGGTATTTGCATTTGAGAAATCATCTGTCTTACAAAATTGGATCGTGTAATCTCCTGCACTGTTTCTGTCATTAAGACCATATTTTCCAACAACTGATACTTCCTCTTTGTTCCCAACCCTTTCATTCAAACACTAGTAATTATCAATACACCTTGATTGCATGCTTGATCGGTGTAAGACTGAAGAAGTTGGTAAACTTCTTCAATTTCATCATCACTGGCTTTAGTGATTGGTGCATACATTTGAGTAATAACTGTATCAACTGTATGATTATTACTTGTAGGCATATGGATATCATCCTACCACAGACAACACTGTACTTCAAGACAGATCTTGCAATGTTCTTTTTGATGATGAGTGTGATGCCATTTATCTTCAATTTGTTTTTCCTGGCATAGTAAACCATATGATTGCCAAAGTCAAAATGGCCATTACCCATCCATTTCATTTAGCGCACTAATGCCTAGGATATTGATGTTTATGAATTCCATTTTATTTTTGACAAGGTCCAATTTTCCTATATTCATACTTTGTACACTCCATGTTCAGATTATTAACAGATGTTTGCTGCTGTTTCTCCAATTTTGAGTTGTGCCACAACAGCAAATGAAGTTTGATAGGTGCAGTCAAGTCAATTTTTGATTCCTAGCAACCCAAGATGTCAGAATGAACTGTCTCATTGCATTTTCTTTACTGGTACAGATCACCATGTTTTTCTCCCATGGAGCTGTTGAGTGTATTTGAACTACCAATCTTTTGGTTAGCACTACCAGGGCTCCTTAGATGAACATTTCATTAAGTTCGTCCTGATTCATAGCAAGAAGTTGATATTGGATTGATTGGTTGACATTGTGGTTTAGCAGCACAGTTCTTATCCTACAGCACCCCAGCAAGACTAGATGAAAATGGCAGTGGTGGTGGTTATGTGCTGTGGAATCGGTTCTGACTCGTAGTGACCCTGTACAGCATTTCCGAGGCTGTAAATCTTTACTGGAGCAGAAACCTTCATCTTTCTCCCACAGAGCAGCTTGTAGTTTCAAACTGCTGACCTTAAGGTTTGCAGCCCGATTCATAACCACTACACTACTAGATAGTGTCCTATAAAATATGAATTTGGTTTTTAGATAAATTATTTAATAAGAGCCATACTTCTTCCAAAACGGATTTGTTTATTCTTCTGGCAGTCCATGGTACTTTCAATATTTTTCTTCAACACCATAATTCAAATTATTAAATTTATCTACTGTCTTCCATATTCACTATCCAACTTTCACATGCACATGAGGCTATTGAAAATACCATGACTTGGGTCAGGTGCACCTTAGTCTTCAAAGTGATATCTTTGCTCTTTAACTATTTAGAGAAGTATTTTGCTGTAGATTTGCCTACTGCGATCTGTCATTTTATTTGTTGACTGCTGCTGCTTGATTGTTGAGTGTAGAGCCAAGCAAAATGAACTCTCTGACAGCTTCAATCCTTTCTCCATTTATCATGATGTTATTTACTGGTTCATTTATGAGGACTTTTGTTTTCTTTACATTGAGGTACAATCCATACTGAAAGCTGTAGTCTGTGATCTTCATCAGTAAATAAATTCTCTTCCAGCAAGAAGGGTTAGTAATATGCATATTGTAGATTGTTAATGATTGTCTCTCCATCCTGATGCCACATTCTTGTTCATATAATCCAGTTTCTCAGATTATTTGCTCAGCCTACAAATTGAATAATAACACACATGACTTCTGTTTTTAAATCATTCAGTATCTCCTTGCTCTGTTCTAAGGACTACTTCATAAACAATGAACCGTTTCCTCATAAACAATGAACTGTTCTGGAATACCAGTTATTCACATTAGCAGTAGTTTGTTATGATCCACACAGTCAATAGCTTTTGTGTAGTCAATATAACACAAGTAAACATCTTTCTGGTATTCTCTGTTTTCAGCCAAATTCCATCCGATGTAAGCAATGATATACCTAGTTGAACATCCTCTTCTGAATCCAGCTAAAATTTCTGGTAGCTCTTATAACAGTTTTTTTTTTTTTAATTATCTTCAGCAAAATTTGACTTTCATGTGATATTAATGATAGTATTCAATTATATATGCATTCTGAGTCACCTTTACATAGAAGTTGGTGTTCTCAAATTATTTTATCCACCAAAAAATCCCCACCCAAGCACATTGTCATTCAGTCAGTTCTGACTCATAGCAACTAAATTGGACAGAACTGCTCCTTAGAATTTTCAAAACTAACTGTTGATGGGAACAGACAGCCTCATCTTTTTCCAGTGGAATAACTAGTAGGTTTGAACTGTCAGCTGTATGGATAGCTGCCCAAAGCTTACTCTACTACACCATCATAGTTCTTTATTTTTGTCCATAGCCCAGCTTAATCTTCTTCCAAATCAGCTTTGTGTCATTCTATCACTTGATATTCAATATTGACTATCACTTAAAATTCTATCACTTCGAAGCTACCAACCATTCCGAAGGAGAAAGATAAGATTTTCTGCTCCCATAAAGATTTACAGCCTTGGGAACCCTATGCATGGTTGCTATGAGTTGGAACCGACTCCACGGCACACCACCACCACCAATCATTTTGTGCACCTAACATTTTGTGCATCCATCATTGCTGATGTCCG
>NW_006408549.1:18309430-18335997 GCF_000296735.1 Chrysochloris asiatica | reverse complement strand
CAGTAGTAGTAAGGTTGGCCCAGGATCGGACATTGTTTCGTTCTGCTGTGCATGGGGTCGCTATGAGTCGGTTCGGACTCGATGGCACCTGACAACAACAACAACAACATCTACTCACCAAGATACTTTATTGTTTTGGAGTTTTTGTTTGTTTGTTTGTGACTCTTCGACTCTAGCCTTTTTCAGAGTTCTTTCCTTGGCAGTTTCTACACAACAGCTGCATCTACTTTTCTATCTAATAATGCCCTGTGTCTAATTTCTTCCATCAACTTTTTAATTTGGAATTGATCATATTTATGTGTTTATCTATGATTAATTTTTACTCAGATACTGGATTGAAGGTTCCAAGAGTTTCTCTTGCTCATCATTATGGTCATGGGGCCAAGAACAATGGTTGGCACATGAATGGTAACTTAATAAATAGTTAAATAAATGTGTTTTCCATGCCTACATAGAGGCCAATGGTCAAAAAGACTATGTCTTACTATACACCCCTTGTTATTTATAGATTGTGATATTTACTGCTCCTTTGTAGCCATTTTGCCATTAAATTTATAGTTGCATGTACAATCTTCTTTCACTCAGTGTACAGAAAAGCATTCTGTTATGTAACTGGCTATTTTCGCTGTGGTACTGATTAATGGCTCCCTGTGCAAACAAACTATGGGTAGTGAAAGATGCTTGAAGCCTTTAAGATTTCCTTCCTCCTCTAACAATCCTTAGTACTCACTACGTGTTCAAAATCTAGCCATTCTTTGAGTAACATATGATCATTATTTTTCTGAATAGGTTTCTAATTATCCAGGTTTATTTCATCCTATAAGGTAATTTTTAGTACTTATAGGAAAATTAGTACTTTATACAATTTGTAAATAAAAGTATTCTTTAATGAAAATGCAAATATTTTGGTTTTCCTACTTTTTTTACCTACATGATCAAAGTTGTGTGTGTGTGTATGTATTTTATACCTCAGTGTTGCTTAACATTGTTTAAATAAACATATTAAGTCAAAGAGAGTGCGCAAGTTACTTCTTATGTTAAACACAACCTGGAAAGGATATATTGACTAATGTGTGTGTTTGTGCACATATGTGTTATAAATGTTTCTCCAATTAGATTCTTTTTCAGAAGGAAGGGTTCTCAATATTTCCAGTAGAGCTGTATTATTTTTTTGTTTTGTTTTGTTTTCTCTTTCCCACAGGGAGAATACAGGTTAATTCTCAAATCCTTGCTTTGGCTGTATGATTTTAGTATATGAAACAGATGGCTTTCAAATTATTGCTCTTTCTCTTGAGAAATGCCTTCAGAAATGCAAACTTAGTCAAAAATTTTAAGCAATATTTCAAATAGCTTTTATAAAATCAGTACTTGGGACCTAGTTTTGAAAATGAATAACATGATTCATAATTAAGGTAGCATAAATTCAACTTTATCTATATTTTTCTTAATGAGTAAAATATTTCTAAAGCAACTGAAAGGTTTAACTATACTGATACATAAGGAGTCCTGGTGTGGTGATGTGGGCTAATGCTCTGGACTGCAAAGGTGGTCTCAACTGAAAAACGTTGCAGTTCAAACTTATCAGCTACTCCTGGGAAACCCTATACAGGGTCTCTATGGGTCAGAACTGACTCAACAGCACTTAGTAACAATAACAACAACAATAATGATATTATCGGTGAAAACAAGTAAAACTTTAAAAAGAATTTAGATGAATTCAAGGAAGTGCAATTCTCATCAATAAATCATTCATTTTCTCTTATTTCTTAATAAACAAATTGCTGTACATTTTTAAAAATGACTTTGGGCATAACTACATCTGAATGCTGACATAGACTCCCTGTGCCTGTTTTTGTTGCTGTTGTTAAGTGCAGTTGAGACATTTTCAACTCACAGGGACCCTGTATTCAAATCCAAAGAGTGGTTAGTAGGTCTCAACTGCCAACACTATGGTTAATGGTCCAGTACTTTTCCTACATAAGCTAAACTCTCTTCTGGGAATTCTCCACAATTCTCACCAGCTATATTTCAGAAAGCAAATACTTTTTTACATTACTTTCTTGATTAAGTATCTTAAGAGACCACAGACTCTAAGAATAGCACAGGTCTTCCAGGTTTGAGTGCACCCCTCTGCTTTTTCTTGCCTCAAGAACCATATCCAGCTTCAGGTTGTCCCTAGGGCATTTGACCTTGGAGACTTTTATGTATTTCCCTTTGTTGATCTATTTTCTTCTAATGTTCTTTTCACTCTTGACTAAGCTAACCATCTCAAAGGCTCACTTAAATTGCTAGCAGAATTAATTTGCCCTTCCCCTTTATCTTCTCTCTTGAGTGAATGATTAAGGAGTAATTCTTACAATAAAAATATTTTAATTACAAAATTAAAGAAGAATATAGTCATGTTGCAGAATTTTGGAAAAAGAAAAGAAAAAATAGGCATTAATTATACCATCACCCAAGGCAAGCGTTATTATCATTTTGGTATATTTCTTCAGGCCATTTAAAAAATACCAACTATTTCAGAATAGTAAGATAGGGGCTAAAATCTCACTACAGTTTTTGTCATTATTCTTTCCAAGTTATGTAACAAACATGTTTGAATACCAATATATAGTCTTCAAAAACATTGTTTTAAATACATCATAATAACTTATAGGGAAACATAATTTTGTAAGCCATATTGTGCTGCAGGATAACATACTAGGACCATAAGATCCATTTGAATGACACTTCAAACCCACCAGCCACTCCTTGGAAACCCCATACAAGGTAGCTACAAGTCAGAAACAACTCTACGGCACTTAACAACAACAGCAACAACAAGCCATATTGCTAAACATTATTTGAACTTTTGCTATTCCATATCTATGTATTTGAGATATAACTATATATTGGAGTCATGTTGTGGCACTGTGGGCTAATGTGACAGATTGCAAAGTCAGTTTGGACTGTAAGGTCAGTGGCTTAAACTCACCAGCTGTTCTTTGGAAACCCTATACAGGATTGCTATGGGACAGAACCTACTCAATGGCACTTAACATAACACATATATGTATACCTGCCTGCATGAGAGAGAAGTAACAGTGATGAGCAGATGTACAACATGAGACAGAACCTGAGCACGCTCTGGTTCTGATTTGAAAACCAGGAATCTCATATATTACCTGACAGTAAATGTGATAAAAAATAAATAAATAAATAAATCTAGACATGTCCAGATAAACAAAACTATGGAGGTATGATTATAGGACTAATAGGGGCAGTGGTGGTTGGCTCAGTAGAAGAATTTTCTCCCTCCATGAAAGAGACTTGGGTCTAATTCCTGACCAATTCACCTCAGGTGTAGCCATCTCCTGTCTGTCAGTGAAGGGTTGTTTGTTGCTATGATGCCGAACAGGTTTCAACAGAGCTTCTAGACTAAAACAGACTGGAAATATAAGCTGACAATCAGGTTCTAAAAAATCAGCCAGTTCAAAATATATTTACTACAACTGTCTAATCCATTTGTGCATATGGTTGCCATGAATTAGGGGATCCCCACATGTTGGAGTCTGACTTGTTCCAATTTCCAGCATAGGTGTCCTAATATCTATCCATATTCTTCGGTCTACATCTAGACTAGGAGAACTTTCAGGCATTTCTTTCTCCATGTGAATTATGTTGAGTTTCCAAGCTCTGCTTCTCTGTGAAAATGTAGCTGGTTCTGTGAAAAAATCCTGGAGAACTGTTTCTTAGCATTACAAAGTCAACTACCAATCTCCCTTTTTAGCCTTCCCTATTTCCCTAATGTTGTTTCCCTACATAAACCCTGAGAGATGATTCAGGTACAAACTATAAATAATGATTTTGTAGGTAAAAGTCTCCTTTAGAACTTCTCCCTGAGCTAAGACCAGATATAACTTAAGGTAGAACTAAAAGGAACCCTAAAACTTCAAAGAACAGGGAACAAATGTTCTCTGTATAGAATATGACAGTGAATTTTCAAAGTAAAACTCTTATTTTAGGAGAAACAGAAAGGATATAAAAAAGACTTTCACAGTCGTCCAAATAATACCAGTGTTTCTCATTCTATCCCATGTACATAACCATTTCCTGACAAATGAACATTAGTGCATAGAAATGTTGACAGGGAGAAAATGAAAGATGTGTGCCCAGGTAAAATAAGAGTATTAGACTAGCAATAATCAATTTCATTTTCTTATTAATTGTTCTTATTACTATTGGAAGGCTATAGATTTCCCTTTCTCTGGGCTCATAGGTATGGCCCTACCTAAAAGCAAAATTAATAATTAACTGACTTCTAATCATTCTAGTCAGGAGCTCTGGTAGCGTAGTGGTTACGAATTGGGCTGTGAACCACAAGGTCAGCAGTTCGAAACTACCAGCTGTTCCGCAGGAGAAAGATGAGGCTTTCTGCTCCCGTAAAGATTTACAGCCTCAGAAACCCCATTCAGGGTCGCTATGGGTCAGAACCGACTCCACGGCACTTAATAACAACAATCATTCTAGTCAGCCAAAATGTGTAGAGGGTTTGTTTTGTTTTGTCACTGTTGTTGTTAAGTGCCTCCAAGTCTGTTCTGACTCATGGTGACCCTGTCTGTGGTGTCCAAGGAGTTGTTGGTGGGTTTGAATCACCAACCTTGTGGTTAATAGTCCAGTGCTTATCCTACAGAGACATAACAGGATTCCTTTTTTTTTGCTTAATGACTGTTTATATAGGTTTTGCTTGAAGGGGAAAAAATCATTAAAAAATAAAGTTTTGCCAGAGTTTTAATATATCTAACACGTGAAGCAGCATATGGAAATGAGGGCAAAGTTTTTTTTTATTCTACCCATGAATTGAAAAAATAGCTATATTCTCTATGGGGATGATTTTTCATAGCAGTTGAGAGAATTATACAAATGTCAAGCAAACACAAGTAAGAATATTTATGATTAATATTCTATGGAGAAGTAGATTTTACTGTTGCTGCCCTAAATGTTAGATATTTTTCACTTTAACATGTAACCTTTTCTTTCCTATTCTCTTCTTACGGTCCACTGCTTCATTATTTATAAACATGGACTTTCTTCAAATGCCCTGCATTTACATTTCTATCTGTCTTTACTGAAACTCTCTCAAGTCATTCAAGTAGGTGATCCAAATGATATGCACTTGATCTGTGTATTACAGTAAAAAAAATCAAGTAGGCTTTGTTTTGATTTGACATCTAGCCAAAGTCACAGGCATTCACATGTTTTAGACTAAAAGACTAAAGATCCATGAATACAAAATAAAAAATTATACCCAAAACATTCTATCATTTAAAAAATAAATGCCAAGGTTATTGATATTAATTAGTGCCTGAGACCAACTCAGAGTCCTTGGATAGTACAAACTATTAATGGACTCAACTGCTAGGCAAGAGGGTAGAGGAGCAGATAGACCCAGAAGCACTTCAGAAGAAAGGCTTGTTGACTTATTTTCAAAAATCAGCTCTTAAAACACTTTACGGAGTACAGTTCAACTCTGAGTCGGAGGTGATTTGATTGCAGTTGAACTAGAGACCACTTTAGCAATGTAAATAAGCATCTTAGAATTTAAAATTGAATGTAGAGACAGGAAGAATGGGGGGAATTAGGATTATGGATAATGGAATACTGAGTCTCATTTTGTAGTGATGGAAAAAATTGTATCGATTAAGAGTAAGGTTGCACAGAAGATTATTTTATGTGCTATCAAGTTGTACCCTAGTGTGGTGCTGTAGCATAAGCACTGGACTGCAAGGTCTTTTGAGTCATAAGGTGGTTCAAACTAACTAGCCATTCCTTAGAAACCTCATACAAGGTCGGAACCGACTCAAAGGCACTTACCAACTATAAATTGTACAGTTATAAAATATTGAATTGGGAAAAAATTGTGTGATATTTATAACAATAGCCAAAGATAGAGAGAAAGAGAGTAGCTGCGTACGTGCAACAACAACAACAACAAAAATAACATGGGATTTGTTCCTTGGTTTAGAGATTTAAGGTTATTATTTCATGGTACAATCAAGTTAAATAGAATAATAACATATTTACTGCTTTTATCTTACCATCTAGTTTGTTGCATAAGTGCCTAGGCCTTAAAAATTTGCAAGTGGTAATCCAAGGCACAGCAACTGGTCTCTACTCACCTGAAGCACCAGAGGAAAAGATTCGGGAATAGGAGAGGGAAATGGAATGTGTGGCTAATTGCCTCCATGAATATCTGTCTCCTCGGACATGTTGTTGTTGTTGTTAGGTGCCACTGAATTGGTTCCAACTTATAGTGACCCTATGAAGAACAGACAGAAACACTGCCGGTCCTGTGCCCTCCTCACAACTGTTTTTACACTTGAGTCCATTGCTGCTGCCACTATATGAATCCATCTTGTCGGGATCTTTCTATTTTTCCCTGACCCTCCACTTTATCAATCACCATGTCCTTCTCCAGGGACTGGTCCCTCCTGATAATAGGTCCAGAATATGAGATACAAAGTTTCACCATCATGGCTTTTATGGAGCACTCTGACTGTACTTATTCCAACACATATTTGTTTGTTCTTCTGTCTGTCCATGGTGCCTTCAATATTCTTCTCTAACACCACAACTTAAATGCATCAATTCTTCTATGGTCTTCCTTATCCATTGTCCAGCTTTCACATACATATGAAGCTATAAACATAAAATCTGTAGAACTGGATCGGGTTCAGCTACCGTTACTGAACATTATGATCAGTGTAAAATAATACTGATCAAAAGGTTGGAAATGTAGAGCAGAATGGGAAATTCTTCTGGACTTTCTGAGCTATGGAGGCTGTATGAACCCTTTAAGCTATTGTCCTGAGACACTCTTTAAACTTTAAAACAAAAATATTCCCTAAAATCTTATTAAAATCAAGTTTAGCGTAACTTGTAAGAACTATGTAGAATTAGTGTGACAATAAAAACATGAAAGACTAGGAACCTTAGGGGCTTTGTTGTTGCTATGTGTGCCGTGGAGTCTGTTCCAACTCATAGCGACCCTGTACAGGGTTTCCGAGGCTGTAAATCTTTACAGGAGCAGAAAGCCTCATCTTTCTCCTGCGAAACAGCTGGTAGTTTAAAACTGCTGATCTTGCTGTTCGCAGCCCGATTCATAACCACTACACTACCAGAGCTAGTGAGTTTATAGTAATGGGGAAGGAATAACTTAGAGAAGAATGGTCAGAATGGTTGCACAATTCAAAGACTGTAATCAATATCTCTGAACTATGCATGAAGAATCTGTTGAATTGGTATACATTTTTCTGTGTATAATCTCAATAACAATAATTAAAAACAAATACAATTTTTTAAAGATAAATGAAAATCGAGAGGAATCTTGATTAATTTCAAACCGTAAGGATTGTGTTCAGCAGCCTTTTTTGTCCATTCTCCTCCAGTAGAGTTCGGTTAAGTGAGATCATAGATGTCTATGTATATATGTTGGACATGAAGAAGTCCCAGTGGGAGATAGACAGGAATAAGGATATGTCACCTTTATTGAGTTGAACCATGTGCTTTGTGCTTATGAATATCACAGTGGAATCTTAGGGAATTATACTAACTGCTGTATCTTCCATCACTCAAACATTTTCTCTTTTCTTCATTTATATTATTACCTTTATTAAAATGAAAATAACAGTTTACATATGACACATAAAACTTATTGGAGTATTTAAGTGAATTAAAACACTTAAAGAATCTAACTGAAGTGTGTGACAACTTTTAATTGTACAGTAATGCTACTTTCTCCCTAAGGATACCACTGACTGTTCTGCAGAAAAGATGCCATTTCTCTCCCTTGCAGAATTTCTTCCATTTTATCAATCTAGTCACCTGGGATGCTTTATGTCCTCTATTTTCAGGTCCTTTTAATTTCATGCCTGAGCTATTTCAATAGTCTCCTCTTTTTTTTTTATGTGTGTGGTTTGGATGAAAGTTTCCAGAGCACATTAATTTCCCATTGAGTAATTTATACACTTTTTTTTTCATGACATTAGTTTCAATCCCCTCAATGTAACAGCATGCTTCCCATTCCCCCTCTGGATTTCCTTTTCTTTTGTCAATCCTTCTTGATACATCTTGGCTTCTGAACTTTGTTTTTGGGCAAACGCTGACCTTTTGGTCTTACATGGTTTATTGTTTTGAGGGGCATGTTTTTCATCTGTATTTTTGTTCACTTCATATACCCACCCATCTATTGTTTGTATGAAAGATGAATATTCAGAAATGGGTTCAGTTCCAGTGGGGTCACTGTTAAGACCGGAGTCTTGGGTGGGGTTTCCACCAGTCTCTATCAGCTACGTTAGTTTGGCCTTTTACTTGAGTTTGAATTTTCTTCTATGCTTTTCTCCCACTTGGACCAAAATCTTTGGTTGTGGTACTGATCAGAGTGGTCAGTAATGGTAGCACAGTAACACCTACTTCTGGTCTCAGGCTAGAGAAAACTGTGGTTCACGTAGTCTACTGGATATTCTACATTCTTCCTTACTCTAGATGGCAAACTTTCAAAATCCCAATCACTACTCATCATCTTGAGCTGACCTTTGAAATCTTCTCTTCGACCATTTTGCCTTCTCATTTCTTCCATGTACTTTAAAATCTCTACACTGGACAGCAAGTTTCAGAGTCTCTTCTGACATCCATTTTGGACTTGTCCTTCTTTCTTCTCTTGTTAATAACCTTTTGCCTGCTTCCTATATGATATTGTTAATGTTACCCCACAGTTCTTCTGGTCTTCAGTCTTTAGTGTTTAATGCATCAAATCTGCTCCTCAGATGATCTCTAAATTCTGGTGGGATATGTTCAAGATCATATTTTGGCTTGTGGACTTGTTTTAATTTTCTTCAGCTACAGCCTTACCTTGCCCATGAGCAATTGAGCATTTGTTCCACAGTCTGCTCCTGGCCTTGTTTTGGCTGAGTAAATGGAGCTTTTCCACCATCTCTTTTCACAGATGTAGTCTTTTAATTTCTGTGTATTCCATTTGGTGAGGTCCATGTGTATAGTTCTCTTTTTGTTTTACTTTCTTTTTTATGAGTAGTTTTTATTTTACAAGTAGTTTTCTTGTCTTTTATACTTATAGTTAAGTTACATTCATTTTCTTTAAATCATAGTAAATACTTTTGATATCCTCACAGAACCACATAATAAATTCCAGATATTACACTCATCTTTTAAAATAATATGTTTTAGTTACTCAATTAAAGTATGTTTTTATGATTGGTGACCACATTTGCCACCGATAAGGAGAAGTGAGGGAAAAACAGCAATGAAGTGGTGAGCTAAGCCCTACAACTTTCAACAGACTCCTGTGAACCTGGGTGGAGACCTGGTTAGCCAGCAGTGTGGCAAGACCTGGGGACTCTTGGACCCAGAGTTAGTGACATAGCCACAGAGGACTAGAGTGGAGAGTGAAGTGTCCAGCTGATAAGAAGTGAGGGCATAGGCATAAGAACACCCACACTTGCAGATAATACCCACTTGACCTGGCTTCAATGACTGGATGATCAGAGCTCAACTAGAAGAAGAAAGAAGAGGGAAAAAAGAGTAATCTGATACAATTTGATGAACTTGACCTACACCTATGGATACAGTAGCTCAAAAGAGGGAACAAATCTTTACAGAGAGGATCATTCCCATCCCCTCCATACACAGATTAGACAGGGATGGGCAACTTGAGCATTGGCTACCCAAAATGGGGGCACTGCAAAGGCAAGAAGTGACTGGTTTACAAGCTTTCATGAGGGAGCGTAGATCCAGAGCGCTTGGAGGAAGGTAGAATCTCCACTGAGTAGTATCCAATCTGTCTGGGTGGGGCTGATGAAAGGGGATGCAGATAGGTCTCTTGTGGTACAATAGTGAATAAGTGTTATCAGGACTGATTGTGAGGGTTGGAAATGTAAAGGCAGACATTCTGTAGCAAAAGGAAGGGAGTGATTAACTTTGCAGGCTAGAAGTGGAGGTCCCTGGGACCATCAAGGGCGAAGAGTGGATATGGGAGCCTACTCAGAGAAGCAGTGATGCCAGAGATAGAAGCAAGGACGATGACGTGGAGAGATGGAGCGGCTGGGGACTTTAGACCCAGAGAGGGAGAGTGGCTGTGTGCTGATAGCGGGGGGTGGGGAGGGGGACAGGATTGCAGAGTATACCCTTTAGTTGGTTGATAGCCATGGAGGGGATTGTAACCATGGCAATGCAATGATATACAATTGGATTAATGTAAAGCTACTGTTCTCCCACATAATTCACACTAAAATATTTAACAACAAAAAAAGATGTTTTTATACATCATTACTCTCCATAACTTTTAAAAATGTTTTTATTGTGAATTGAATGATAATTTACATGGGAGAGTATTGGTTTTATACTCATCTTTTCTGTATAATTATCTTTTATGTTGTTTAAAAAAGGTATTTGCAATAAAGAATTCATTAGTCTTGCAAAAGTCTATCATGTGATCTCCAGCATCATTTCTATCATCAGGGTCTTATTTTCCAAACACTGATCATTTCTCTGTGTTTCCAACCTTTGCATTACAATAGCCAGTAATTACCAATACATACTGATTGCATGTTTGCTCAGTTTCAGACTGAAGAAGTTGGAAGAATTCTTCACTTTCTATGATGCATATAGCTTTAGGTTTTACATTTAAGTTTGTGGTCTACCTTGAGTTAATGTTTGAATGTGTTATGAGGATATCCAGTTTTGTCAACACTAATTGTTAAAGACTATCTTGAATATTCTCTAGCTCTGATCTTTTTGATCTGAGGTTCTTCTCTTTCCTTGTTCACTGCTGCCAGACAAATCTTTCAAATATGTCATGCTGACCTCTATTCTGCTGTTAAAATTATGTAAAGAATTTCCAAGAAATACAAGGAAAATTTAAAACTGCTCTCTGACATATTAGAACCAAGCCTCACTCAAATAAAAACTAGCTCTATTTGTTTCTTATGTTTTTTGTTTCATATCAGTTATTTTGCATGTTGTTTTCCCCTAATCCTTGCAATTCAGGACAGGTACAATTATTATTCTTTTATAAATAGGAGAGTCCTGATGTAGCACCATAGGATAAACATTCGACCTCAAGGTCGTTTTGAACTTGCAAGGTCAACCCAATACAGCGTTAGAACTGAATCCATGGCACACAACCACAACAAGTAGGAAATGGAGTATAAGCCAGGTTTGCATACTGTAAAAATCAGCAGCTAGAAAGCAGGAATTTGGATGTGGTGCTGTGGGTTAATGCACTGCACAGCAAGGTCGGTTTAAACAGCAAGAACAGCAGTTTAAGCTCCTGTATAGGGTCACTGTAAGTTGGTTTCAACTCAATGGAACTTAACAACAACAACAACAGAAAGCAGGAGATTCTGAACTAAAATCCAGTTTTGTTTTTACTGTATCCCTAATCACTATACATTACCTCCCAAGAAAACTGTACCTTCATTCTATAATGTTTACATAATGGTATTTTATGTATTTCTAAGTATTTGATTACATGCTGGCATCTACTATAAGACCTTGTATGGAAAGATTATGTCTTTTCTTTTCAGTATCTCTTAGGACCTGCCCAGCACACAACAGATGCTCACTAATGAGTATACGTTGAATGAAGGGGTCAATGAATTAAAGACAAGGAAAGGTGGTTAGGAGCAATTCAGAATAGTCTTTGCAGGTAAGGAGCAACCTGCATTCAGGGTTGAAGATAGGGAAGATACTAAAAAGGTATAAAAGAGGAATGTGAAAATCACAGAGAGGGAAGTAAAACAAAATTGTGCTATTTTCAATTATATCTGTTTCACTTTTCCTTGCATGTTAACAATCTTTGTATAAAGTAATTTTTCATATATTTCACATTTAAAACTATAAACTGTACTTTTTTGTACTTACAAATGTTGTGTTGTTGTTGTTGTTAGGTGCCATCGAGTCGGCACCGACTCATAGCCACCTTATGCACAGCAAAACGAAACACTGCCCAGTCCTGGGCCAACCTCACTATTGTTGCCATGCTTGATTCCATTGATGCTGCCACTTGGCCAATCCATCTCACTGTGGGTCTTCCTCTTTTTCTCTGACCCTCCACCTTACCAAACATGATACCCTTCTCCAGGGACTGTTCCCTCTTGACAATATGTCTGAAGTATTAAAGACGAAGTTTGGCCATCCTGGCTTCCAAGGAGCACTCTGGTTACACTTCATCCAACACAGATCTGTTGGTTCTTTTGGAAGTCCATGACACTTTTATTATTTTGAGAAATGAATTTAAGCTCACTTCCATGTGGACTTATGTGATCCAGTGACTTCATCACTTACGGGTATTTCCTAATAGCTTTGATTTTAAAATAAATAATGTCATCTATGCTTAGAAACACATTTTATTATCCAACCTTTTCAGTTAAGGTTGACGGTACACAAAATAGTCTTATTCAAATTTTGGTATTGATCTTTTGTTTTAAGTATGTGTGCTAGCTATTCTATTTCAAAGGCCAAGAAAGGATGATAGCATTCTTTTCTGTGTTTACGATTTATAGGTGTACTTAGAAAATAACAATTTAAATCAGAAAGCAAGTCAATAAAAACACAAAATTTAAACAAATCCATTTTAAACATACCAAAAATCATGAAGATGGCATTTCTAAGTCAGAGCCAACTTGATAGCATCTAACAACAATCATGCAAATGACGGTAAGTACTCTGTGGACTCAAATTTGAAAGCAAAGAATAGCTAAACCAAAAGGGATTTTCCACCTAACCTCTAATAAAAACTATTGTTTGGGAAATGTCTTTGATATGTTAAAAATATGCAATTAAAGAAAACTTCCACACAGGGAATACCTGTAGGTGAGCAGTTTTTCCACAGAAGATTTATATTTTTGCATTTATCAAAGATATATGTTTCCCGTGCAGAAGAGGACTGGCAGTAAACCCACTCACTGTTGTTGGCCTGTTCAGCAGCACAATGATTTGTGGAATAAGTAAGGCACAACTGCCCTTGGAAAAACAATTAACACTAGTTAAGCAGAGAAATGTTGGCATTAACCTTAACTCAAAAGCAGTTTCTGGCCTTGTTGACATATTTGATGATAAATAAAGGACAAAGAATGACAAATATAAAGAAAACCAGGTGGTGACAGAAACAGCAATACTAGAAGTAAAAGATGAATTCAGCATTCATTGGGACTTGGTAATTCAATTTCAGTCGCAAGAGTTTAAATTATTGATTATTTTAAATCAAAAAGAGTGAATAACAAAGGTAAAAGCACCAAGAAGCAATAATGGTTATTTATCACTACTGTAAAAATGATTTTCTTTATTTTATTAGGCAGGTTTCTATTCTCTTCATGAGCAGTAGAACATGTCTGCATTGCTACATAATTGGTTTCGGCTGCTAGCCATCTGACAAAGTTAATTATTACTTGTCTGTGTCCTAGTCTTAGGAGAGGATCCAATATCATCAGAATTTAGTTTGCAGCAATTCTATCATGTAGTAGGAGGGAGAATGAAATCTTTATGCTTCCCTTATGCATGAAACATGATCAATTTCCATTATGTTCATAGTGAGACTTATATTTCCACTTAAAATATTTCCATTTACTTCCTCTAAAAAGATAGATAAGAATTAAGACATATTTGAAAACCACAAACTAAGATAATGATCTTTTAAATAAATTCACTTAAAAAATATTTTTTTGTTACTGGCCTGAAAACTCATACTTTGGGGAAGAATCTGATACTTATTTTTAATATCTACTCACAATACAATCTGTGTAGTGGTGAGGGGGAGACTGTATTTAAACCAGAAAAACATGATTCTAAATGTAATAAGTCATGGCTGCCAATTAGAAAGACATAAGGAAAACGAATACTAAACAACCCTGGGAAAATAACAGTACAGCTATATACTTAGGGTAACTATATAATTTCATAACCAAACCCACACATTCTTGAAAGTAAAAGGAGATACAATTAACATTAGATAAAGCAACATTACAATTGCTGTATTTGTATGTCAAAAATGGTCAACTATTGACAATTGCATATGAACCAACCTATACTTAAACTAATTGCTATCAAGTCAATTGCACATGGAGATCCCCTGTGCATCAGAGTAGAACTGTGTTCTATAGCATTTTCAATGGCTAATTATTTAGAAATAGAGTGCCATGTCTTTCTTCAAAGGAGTCTCTGGGTAGACTCAAACCTCCAAACTTTTGGTTAACAGTTGAATGCACTTAACCTTTCATTTGGGGACTAAGGGAATAAATAATGTCCTAAGTAAATTGGACTCTCTGCATACATTTCATTTCCATCTAGTTATCAAATGTACCAAGGAGCGATGGTTGAGCACACTTGCCCACATTTATTGTCATAATTTATGTGACACCAGTTTGCTCTGGTAGCGTAGAGGTTACGAATTGGGCTGCAAACCTCAAGGTCAGCAGTTCAAAACCATCAGCTGTTCTGCGGGAGAAAGACGAGGCTTTCTGCTCCCATAAAGATTTACAGCCTCGGAAACCCTGTACAGGGTCACTCTGAGTTGGAATCAACTCCATGGCACTTAACAACAAAAATAGTTTCCAGGTGAATTAAAAGATGTTGTCTTCCTTTGTGGGCTGTATCTCTCTATGCAAGGCCATTTCTTCTTTTAATACTTCGCCATACTCTCCTTCCTTCTGCCCATGCCCTCGTGTAATACTCCATACTCATAGGGCCTTCAGTCCTGGCCCATTAGAACTTGCATTTCCATTTGCCATAGGGACAATGTAAGTGATTGGTTAAGCAATCTATGATGCTAATTTATACTATAATGTTAACGAATAATTCCATTTTAATTTGTTATTCTAACTAGATGGAAAATTTGCATATTAGCAGAACTCTTTGCCTAAGGCAAAGAAGTAGTAAGCAAGGCCACTAAATTCTTTGATAGGTTTGTCAGCGAGATATCTTAAGGTGAAAACATTTTATTCACTATCTTCAAATCAAATCTTAACAGACATTTGACTGTTGTTGTTAAGTACCATAGAGTGGGTTCTGACTCATATTGTTCCTGTATAGGATTTTCAAGGAGCAGCTGGTAGGTTTGAACTGATGACATTTTGGATAGCAGTCCAGTGCTTATCCTACAATGCCACACCAGGATTCCAGACATTTGACTACCAATATCTTATAACAGGAGTCCTGGTGTGGCGCTGTAGGATAACCACTGGACTGCTAACCACAAGGCTGGTGGTTCAAAACTACAGAAACCCTGTACA
The DNA here is from genome assembly GCF_000296735.1 of Chrysochloris asiatica. Lineage (NCBI taxonomy): Eukaryota > Metazoa > Chordata > Mammalia > Afrosoricida > Chrysochloridae > Chrysochloris > Chrysochloris asiatica. Next base: position 18,320,716 of record NW_006408549.1, on the reverse strand, counting down.
GGGTTGTTATGAGTCAGAATCCACTCAATAGCATATAACAACAAAAAATATGGTATCCATTTATAATTATATGGTATCCATTTATGAAATATTTCATATTTTCAACAATATAGCCTGTATACTTGTTATATTTCATCTAACATACTTATTATAGAGTGGCTCCAAACACTCGTATCTAGAGTGTTTCTTTAGTATAAATACAAATATAACTGCTTATAATCACAAATAAGGAGCCCTGTTGGCATAATGCATTAAACTGGACTGCTAGCCACAAGGTCACCAGTTCAAAACCACCAGTCACTCCTGGGGAGATAAGGCTGTCCACTCCCATAACGATTTATATCCTTGGAATCTCTTGAAACTTCTACAGGTTTGTCATGAGTTGGAACCAACTCATCAACAATGAGTTTATAGTCACAAATATAACCACTTATAATCACAAATATAAGTGCTTATACTCATTTGGAGCTCATGTGTGGTACAGATGGTTAAGTGCTTGGTTGTTAACTAAAAGGTTGTAGGTTCAAGTTGTCTCAGAGGCTCCTCAGAAGAAAGGCTTGCAGAAGAATCAGGCATTGAGAACCCTATATAGCAAAGTTCTACTCTGGCATATATGGAGTCATCATGAATTGAAATCAGTTCAAGGGCAACTGGTATAATCATTTCAGGTTTGGGGTAACTAACTGTATTTATTTTTCCATGTCTTCTTATGGAACATTTCTAAATCTCATAAATGATTTTCAAATGGAACTACTTAAAGATGTGAGCCAGAAAAACTCACTTCCTGCAGTATTAAGATGGTCTGGAAGCTTAACTACCCTTTCCAATGAACTATGTGACTTGCTTTGAAAAACCTATCATATATTTTATTCTCAACTCCAGTTTTCAGAAACAAATCCACTCTACATTGATAATTAACAGAATTCTAAGGCAGAAATCACTATCAGCCAATTCTTTGAAATTGGAACTAGATAGCATAACTAATGCATTTAAAAATCAGTTTGGATTTATAGGAACAGCAATTGTTTTTCTCTGAAATATTATTCAAATAAACCAGTTGTTGTTCTTTCTAGGTGCTGTGGAGTTGTTTCTGACTCATAGGGACCCCATACAGGGTTCTGAGGCAGCAAATCTTATTGGGAGCAGAAAGCCTCATGTTTCTCCCAGGAGTAGCTACAGAGTTTGAAATGCTGACTGCAGTGCAAAACTGTAAGATAAATACTGCAGTCCGGTACTTATCCTACAGTATTAATCAGTACAAATTCTTAATATGCAATGCATTTTGCTTTTGACATTTGACAAGGAAGATAGCAAGATAAAAGCTAAAGATCTTTGCTAAAAGAGATTTCTGGATTTGAAGGGAGTGTTAGCTACAGATTGACCTGTAACTGACCTACTTTGTAGATTCCTTATTAATAATATGAGCCGAGCCCTGGTATGGTGCTCAGTGGATTGATATCTGCAGGTTCAGCAAATCAAACTCACCTGCCACGTTCTGAAATACTATACAGGGTCATTATGAGTCAGAACCCAACTGAGGGCATACAACAACACATTAATAAAATAGGAATAATTGTTCCTACTTCCAAAAGATGTGAGAATTAAAAGAACTGAAATTTTCAATATTGTATGTGATCAAAGAATGCTGGTCCCATGGCTTCTTTGTAGCATTTTGATTGGGAATCAATTGATCCTTACATTCTGAAAACACAAACAATTTCCCAAGGTACCTCCTTAAAACCAGCTATAACATAGACCTTGAGAGAATCTGGCTCAGCATATATAACAATAATATCCTGCAATGTAGAGAACATAAATGTATTTTATTGTTTCCCCTCTGAAAAGTAAAAAAGTATTTCCTGTTTTTATGTATAAGATCTGAGAAGAAGAAAAAAACAAGGTCAGTGCACACTTTTCTACTGATCACCAATAGGAAAGTAAGCACAATGGAATAACAACTTACAGGGTCACTCAGGAACCACAAATAAAAGAAATGAGCCTACTGGCACATTGGCAAATACAAATTCTTCTGAAAATAGTGTGGCCAATACTTAAGGAAAATGCTGCCGTTTCCACTTATTAAGGAACGAACATATTCATCTTTATGGGGACCCACTCTTGTCACAGAGTCCTCGACTAGTGCAAATGCCTAAACCACTCAGCTGTTAACTGGAAGGTTAGAGGTGGGAATCCACCCAGAGGTGACACAGAAGAAAGATGTGGTGATCTGCTTCTGAAAAAATAGTCATTTAAAACTCTATGGAGTACAGTTATATTCCGGCACATACAGGATAGGCATGACTCAGAATCTACTGGACAGCAACTTTCATTTTCTTTTAAAACCAGTCCTTGTCATATCACATGCTCAACAGATTATGTTCCTGAGAGGCTACTGAAAAGATACCTTTGATAAAGTGACTAATGCCCACATCCATCTTTGAGGATCGATATAGTATCTCCTGCCAAGGAAGTGTGAGAGGAGACCCTTGAACTTCATTTCTGCTTTTTGCTTTTACTCTAGAAGAGCTAGCCAATAATTGTAACAGATGTGTCAGTAAGATGTTAGACAGAAAGTAAAACAGTTTGGGCTAGAATCTAAAATCTGTTGATACTATATTTCATAGAAGAAATATTTCTAAGAGAAAGATTAAGGTTTTCTTACATTATGATCCATTTTCATCCTACACAATAATTTTTATTGGTAAACATTCAAAATCTGACTATTACCGTTAGTTAATGGCTAAAATTACACATAATAAGATCTAAAATGTATCTAAATAACTGACTGCATTCAGTTCTCTATTTGCATGATGTTTTACAATATGACTTTATATAACACTCCTTTTATGTTTTCTGAAGTCTTTTATTTGGTGTTAGTAAAGACTGCTATAAAGACACCTAGGGATTTCAAAACTTCTGGCACAAAAGAAAATGTGCTATTTATTTCAGTATAGCAAACAGAACTTCGATAAGTTGATTACAATCTATTCATTCTTCTAAAATGTTTCCAAAACAAGCCTTTAGCATTCTATCCCCACTAAACCAAAGAAAAATCATTGAAACTTGATCAAAATCTGCAAAAAGTATTTAATTTAGTTATGTGGATGTTACTGAAGTGCAATGGTCTTTCGTCTCTAAAGTCTTAGAGTCTAAAAAAGGTATCTGGAATATAGGGAGTATGCATTTTTTTTTTTTTTAATTTTCGTATGATTTGAAACCATTCAATTAAGTTTCCATCCTGATGTATCAACTGATATGTAAAGTAGAGAAAGTGATTTATAATGAACATATTTTTAATATTTCCAAAAAGTAGAAAAATATTAAGCAACTAATCTTGAAATGAACATTGTTAATTCAATCCTTCAGTTATAAATCAATTAATAAAAAACATAACATTACATGCTAAAATGACTTAAGAGAACCAATAATATTTCACTATTCAAGATGTAATAATACATTTCCTATAAAAATGATCGAAAGGCAATTCGGGTAACATCATTTTATTGAAAACACTTCTTGTTGTCCATGATTTGACTAACCTCATACTGGGACAGAAACATTTTAAATACCTATAATAATTAACAAGTAAACCAAATACAGGAAATATTTAAGTACTAAAAACACTTTGATTTATATTGTTGCTTTAACATAGTAAGATTTTGATTTTTTTAATGTAAGATTGATAAATAGATTATAAAATAGATCCCCAAAGCCTAGAAAACAAGATACATGACCAGAGATCAATGAGTACAGTGTCTGCCTTTGCATCTTCCTCTTGTTCATCGATTGTAGGGACAATTACAGCAAATCTTTCTGATCCATTACTTTAGCCTTTAGGAGCTGTATTTTAATTCTATTTTGGGATTCTGAGAGAATACTTAACTATATACTGATTATAAATTATGCTTTAGAATATTTTATTTCTGGTAACGATACTTTGGCTTGTGACGCTAAAATTTAGGATAAAGAGGTAATTTTTTCAGATAGAATTATACCAGGAATATTCCAAGTCCTTTGTTCAGTTACCCCTCCTTTCAGAGTACTGGAGAAAAATACCTCTATAGGAAATTAGGTTTCTTCCTAATAAAATATTTTATCTTAAACCATGAAATCCCATGTTGAGCCCCAATAAGTCCCATATATAACTACTTTTCCCAAACTATGTATATCTGAAAGGTTTTGACTCAAAGCAGGAAAAATGACTTTCTGTTTTCCTATCTAAACCCATGTGTGAAACCCAAGACTTTCATGTCTGGGAAGGTCAAGGTTAATCTCTTAGAAAACAGCCACCTGAGCAAAGAGTCAAACAAAGGATCAAGAGTGCTAGACATAGAAAAAGTATTTTTCATAATGCCTAGAAAGGAGTTCCCTAAGGAGACCTGAGCGGAGGCCTAATAGGGGGAGAGAAAAGGATCCTTCTTTAAGCAAATTTATGTAAGAAAAGTGAGAAAAATCACAAAGACCATTAAACCAAAAACCAAATCTATTACTTTCAAGTTGATACTGACTCACAGAGACCCTATAGAACAGGGTAGAACCACTCCTTAGGGTTTCCAAGGCAAAAATCTTTATGGAAGCCGACTGCGTTCTAAGATGTGAACCACTTGCAACAGGGAGATAATTTTCCAACATATAGAAATGCACTGGAGTAAGCTGTCAGTACAAGATGACATATATTTTCTAAGTATAATTTACATCGGAGAAGTGAGACTGAGGAAAATACACCAACCATCACTTGCATGGCACAATCTACTTAGCTGGGTTCAATGATCCATTACAATGGCCACACAGAACCCAGACACTATACTTAGAATTATGGGGTTTATTAGGGAAGTTAACAGGTTGCAATGAGGGTTCAGAAATGCTCAGGGCACAGTCCTTCCAGTCACGATGTCTCTCCTCTTCTATGCACACAGGCAGGACTCTTTCTGTGCCTCAGTCCTTTGGCCTGTCCACTGCCCTGCTCTAGTAATGTTACAACACTCTTTTAGGACTGCTGATAAATGCGTACAGGGCACAATACTCCACCATAAGCCTCAGGCTGATGACATCAGCTCTAGCTCCTTGGGTCAGCAAATCTAATTCCCCTAATTAAATGTCTTGAGGTACCCCATCCTATAAACAAGCGTCCTGCTTAAAGTCATTCAGCTTTACTAACTTTGCGGGCTGGGAAACTCACTGCTTTCTCTCATGCTCTTTTTTTTGGTTCTGTTGCTGGTGCTCCTCTGCTACGCCTCTAGTGTCACAGTTTTCTGTCCCTGGATCAAGGAGTTTTAAGGCACAGTAATCTTAAAGTCCAAAGGACCTTCACTCTTCTTTTGGATGGTAGTGAGATTCCCTCTTCTGGCTTCTGAGATGGCTCATTTTATGACCACATTAGAGTTCCAAGTTTATACAATCACAATTAACCCTGCCAATGATAATTTATAATAGAATCATATCATCCTAGGAACATCTTCTTCTACCTCTTCCCGCCCAGACCCATCAGGGAAAAACAAAGTTGTTTAGTGGGAGTTACAAAGACCCTGGGTAGAAAAGCCATATGAAGTAATGCACTGCACTGCAGAGACAATTAAGAATGGAAATATAAAGCATCTGATTTTTAAAACATAAATGATTCAGCAGATGAGCCATTTAATCACAGCACCATCAGGGCTCCTTTAAATGTATCTGTGACAATTCGCTCCATGACTCCCTCCCCCAGTGTCTCAATGGTCAATAATGTCCTTCAATCTTAACAATATTTCGTGGGAGTGGTGAGTGCTAGGGAAACAGAAGGAGACAAGGAGCCTTGAGCTTCTCTGGCCCTGGGATCCAGAAACTACCAAATTTGTAGTAGCCTGGAGGATAGCATAAATTCAATAAATAATTTAAGCTACTCATATTCTTAAAGATTCCTTAAAGATCTATGACTCCTTAGAAATGTATGCCTCAAGTCAAAAAAAAAAATTTTTTTTAATGTAATGTTTACATGTGATGCAATAATTTAATATTTCCTTGCATATTCTTCACAACTGATTCAATTTACCTGTTCAGCTCACTTATATCAGAATTTTGGATATTATTCAGAACCTCACACACCCTCTAGGCAGCATAAATAAAATATATGATAGTTTTCTGTATAAAAGTATAAAGTTGAGAGACAAAACTTTCTAGTAAGTAAATTTCTTTTTGGTATCTCTGCCAAAAATCACCAATTTCAGCCAAGATCACCAATATCAACAATGATATCCCTCATTCAGCATCCTCTTCTGAATTTGGCTGGAATTTCTGTTGGTGCACTACTGAAATTGGTTTTAATTATCTTCAGCATGTTTTTACTCATCTGTGATTTTAATGATATTGTTTTTATATCCCCTAAATGCATAGCGTAGTGGTTATGAATCGGGCTGCGAACCTTAAGGTCAGCGGTTCGAAACTACCAGCCGCTCCGCGGGAGAAAGATGAGGCTTTCTACTCCCGTAAAGATTTACACCCTCGGAAACCCTGTACAGGGTCGCTATGGGTCGGACCCGACTCGATGGCACTTAACAACAACAACAACAACAAAATGCATATATCCCAATTTGCACTGCTTTCGTTGCTACAATATGCCAAGCAAGTCTCAATGATCTCTTGCTTATTTGGTGTCACTTTTCTTATTCTATCTATTTCAAAGTGTATTCTGCATACAACTGCCAAAGCAACTCTGTTACATGTCAATTATATAAGATCACTTTCCTCCTCAAAACCCTTCATTGACCTACCATCATATTCATAATAAAATACAAATTTGATTGACTACCATACTCAATGATCTGACCTCTGTTTATTGCCCAAATTTACCTCCCAGTTTTCTCCTCATCACTCACTCTGACCAAACTCTAATGTTCTTAATATTTTTTGAATATGTGTAACTTGTTTCCATCTGAAGATGTTTGATCTAGCTATTCACTTTTTCTGAGTTCGCTTTCATCAAATCTCCAATGTCTGACTCCTTCATATTATTTGAGTTTTATTTTCTCATTAAGCTCTTATCTGGATGCTTTATAGAATTATCATTCCACATACATCTAGCCAATCCTGCTTTATCTTATCTTGTGTTTTCTCCTAGCATTTCATTTTGTTAATGAATTTCCTAAGCCAACCTTGGTCATACAAATTCTTGCATTCATTAGCGTACATAGTGGTAGCAACTAAGATAGTTAGAGGGAGATGTCAATTTTCCCTGTTCTGGATTGAATTGTGTTCCCTCAAAATATATATCAACTTGGCTAAACTGTGATTCTCAGGTATGTAAATACTATGATGTAATTTTTCAGTTATTTAATTATGTAATCATCCCTCATGATGATTTGATGTGATCAACTAATCACTTGTAAAGGGATTCAGGTATTTGTAAAGAGATTAAGGTAGATGTAACAAAGACCATAGAAATACCCACATTCAAATGCTCTAGTATGTTCTTTATGTTGTGAGGTGCTGCCAAGTTGGCTCCTATTGGTAGTGATTACATATACAATGGAATTAAACACTGTCTGGTCCTGCGCTGTCCTCACAGTTGTTGCTCCTGTTGAGCGCACCATTGTAGCTACTGTGTCAATCCAACTAGTTCATGGTCTTCCTCTTTTTCACTGTCCCTCTACTTTACCAAGCATGATGTCCTTCTCCTGGGACTGGTTCTTCCTGACAACATATCCAAATTACATGAAACACTATCGCTTAGTATTTACTTAACTTATTTTAAGTTTAGGATTTTCCTCTTCTAACATTACCACAAAAAAAGAATGATTGCTATATATTTTAAATCAACCTGAAAATATTTCAACATTTTTAATTTGCATTTTTCTCAGTATCTTGTGACTTTTCTTTACAAATAAATAGACTATAAGCTATTTAACAATATTGGGAAGTTTTATTTATACAGTGTTTGAACTGAAATATTCCCTCTAGGGGCAGACAGTGGTGATACTATCACTTTTAGGATAAAACACTCTTTGACATTTTTTTCTCTTTACCTTCATCTTCCAATATCATCCCTTAAGTTAATAGTAGTCAGGTGACTGATTGTTTAAATATTTGATGCCTTTACTGTGTGGAATGCATTTACATGTCAGAGAACAATTTGCTCAATATATCTCACTTTTAAGATCCTCAAAATTTCAATTACAGTAAATTACCTCTACATTAACTAGGTTCTTCAACGTAGAAATAAATGGATGTATATAACCTACTTACTAACTGGGTCATGTATATGTGCTTAAAAGGAGATGCACCACTCACTAAGGTCATGAAAAAAACCCTAAGTTTGTGTTCTAACATAGCAAGACATGTAATTGTAATCAAAGCATTAAAAAGGCAACTTTCAAATGGAAATCTCCATTACATATGCACACCACATAGCTACTTTCTCTTCACCCTTCTTAGGAGAGTTTATTTGTTCTTCCTGGACTAATAAAATGATATCAGAAAACAAAACAACAACAACAACAAAATATTTTGCCCTGGAAAAAAATGTATAGAACTAGAACTCAACTTCATTCAAAAGTGGATCTTGAAAACTTTTATTAAATATTTGAAGTTCAATTTTTCATCCTCTCCTTTGCCAAGCTCTCTTCAATTGTCCAAGGACAACGGAAGTAGCTTCTTGAGCTCAGTTGCTTCCTTACTTGCTATGTATATGCACTCTAAAACTGTTGGTACTCTTTATAATTATTTCTTTGCATGTCTTTCTGCCCTTGTGAGCTCTGAGTTCAGATAAAATATTGACCATGGATGGTTAATTTATACACAATTACTGCTTGCTATGGGAGTACAGTGGCATTGTAGGATAAGCACTGGACTGTGAACTACAAGGTCAGGAGCTCAAGCCCACCAACTCGGAAGAAAGATGAGGTTTTCTGTTGTCAAAAGGATTTATAGCCTTGGAAACCATATATAGGGTCACCAAACCACCTTGATGGCACTTAGCAACAACAATAACACGGTGCTTACAAAGTGGTTAGGAAAACAAACTGTTGAATGAGTGAGGAAGTGAATGAATAGAACAAATGTTAGTTTGCAAGAAAAGAATTCAAGATCTAATGGTATCAAACTATTAATTTAGCATAATAACACCAAACCATATAAAGAAATTTTTTTTTTTTTGCCTTGGATCCATTTAAACAATCAGATATCAGTTCACAATCAGACATCTAGTTTCACGTCAGGGAAAATTAAACAATTAGGTAAATGTAAATATAAGCTTTCAGGTTTTAAATAAATATATAGTTGTTTAAACTTCTAATCATTTTTTTAAGTTCATTTCCTTTTAAATACAATTCCTTTTTTAGAAACCTAGAACAAACTAGAAGCTCATTTTGATATATCATTGTATCAAATATGACACAATTGTCTAATTCTTTGCAGCATTTTTCCCCTTTTCTTTTTCATTCCATTTCCTCAATGCTGTTATCCAACTATTCTGAACTTTCCTAGCAAACTTAGTTAGTACACATTCATTTTTTTTTTTCAAGGTTTTATTGTGAATTGAGTAATAGTTTACATGGGAGAGCATCAGTTTTACACTCATTCTATCATATTTCATTTCATTGCAATGATTATAAACCCCTCCATGCATCATCATTCAAAAGTATTTGCTTCTATTCTCTCTGTTTTTGCTTTTTTGGATGTATATAAAACACTCAGGAACATACAGTCATTCAGACAACCATAGGGCACACCGTGCAAGCCTGCACCCCAGCCATCAGCACAGAGCTCCTCTCCCTCCCTGAGTCTACAGTCCTTATTTGCTCCGTCTCTCCATGTTATCATCTCTGCCTCCATCTCTGGTGTCCTGGCTTTTCTGTATAGGGTCCCATTCTCTGCTCTTGCTCTTCTCCCTTGATGGTTCCAGGGTCATCTGTTCCTGGACTGTATATCAACTACTCCATCCTTTTTTTGCTACAAAAACTTCTACCATTACAGTTGCAACAATCGAAATTAGTCATGATAAGAGTTACTCACTATTGAATCATAAGTTTTATCCCCATCTCTTTTCACCAGACCTGTCTAGACAGGATGAAAACCACTCAGTGAGGATTCTACCTTCTCCTGCACACTCTGAAACTAACTCCCTCTTGAAAACTTGTAAGCCAGTCACTTCATGACTTTATAGCTCACCCTCACCCCCAATTTTAGATAGCCAATGTCTAAGTTGCCTATCCTATCAACCCTGTGTACAGAGTGAATGGGAAATTTCACTTGCTGTGAAAATTCCTTCCCTCTTGGTTAATATTTTAAGCTACTACATCCATAAGTATAGGTCAAGTTCATCAGATTGTAGCAATTTACACTTGTTTTCTTTATAAAAAAATTTTTTTGTGTCTTCTTCTAACTGAGTTCTGATCATGCAGCCATTGAAGCTAGGTCAAATGTGTGCTATCAACAAGTTTGGGTGTTTTTGTGCATCTCCCCTCACTTCATATCAACTGGATGTTTCTCTCCGCTCTAGCCCTCTGTGGCTATGTCCTTGTCCATGGGCTCAGGAGTCCCCAGGACTCATCGTACTTTGGGCCAACCAAGTCTCACCATACTCCAGTTTGATGGGAGTCTATGTAACGTGGTCTGGTTCAGCTCGTATCTTCATTGCTGCTTTTCCCCCACTTCCACTCACCAGCAGACCATCCTGGTTTCCAGCAAGCTTACACGCCTGCTTGTGTATTCCCTTTGAGTTTCAGTCTTGGAAGAGGATTTTTCCTGAAGGACTTGATTGCTTTCCTTGATGGATCTCTGGCAAACAACTTGCTTGTTTGTAGCCAATCAGACTGCCATTTTTGTTTCTGATTTTCCATACTGGTCTTTCTTTCGAGAAGTATCTTCTGTTTCTCTAGCTGCTCCAGGCTGGTCTGCTTGTCTTTCAAGTGGTTATTTCCCACCTCAGAAGGTTCTGGATGGGGATCAGGATTCCACCTAAGGTCTTATACACTACAAAGACTCCATAAGAAGCCTCTTTGATTGGGCAAGTTCTAGTACCCCTTTTAGGCATTCCAATCAGTTATAGGCTCAAGACGGGTTTACAAGCTTTCTATAATCATGCTTCCAGATGTTCCTTTCTATGCCCCTCAAGTGCCTATTTTACAATAATAGGCAAGGGAAATCAATATTCATAAGACAGTCAAGCATCTTAACATTTTTTCTCCACATTTACCCATTTAGACTATGCTTCAATCCCTGTATCAACAGAGCTGAAAGCAGTGCTGAGAGAACAATTTATTGCAATAAACACACACATCCAAAAAGAAGAAAGAACCAAAATTAACACTTTAA
>NW_006408549.1:18281008-18304375 GCF_000296735.1 Chrysochloris asiatica | reverse complement strand
GAAGAACAGAAGATACTTCTTGAAAGAAAGACCTTCAGGAAAAATAACAAATGACATAGGTAGACCTACTGTTACTACAAGAACAAGCAAGTTGCTTGACTAGGAAACATCAAGGCAAGTGGTCAGGTCCCCTCAGTACAAACCTCCTTCCAAGACTAAGACTCAATGGGAATACATGCTCTGATTGGTGACCATGCTCATCACCGATAAGGAGAAGTGAGGGCAAAACAGCAATGAAGCGTCGAGCTAAGCCCTACAATGTTCAATGGAATTCTGTGAACCCGGGTGAAGACCTGATTGGCCAGCAGTGTGGCAAGACCTGGGGACTTGGGCCCAGAGTCAGTGACAAAGCCACAGAGGACTAGAGCAGAGAGTGAAGCATCCAGCTGATAAGAAGAGAGGGCATATGCACAAGAACACCCACACTTGTAGAAAATACCCACTTGACCTGGCTTCAATGACTAGATGATAAGAGCTCATCCAGAAGAAGAAAGAAGAGGGAAAAAAAAAGAGTAATCTGATACAATTTGATGAACTTGACCTACACCTTTGGAAGCAGTAGCTCAAAAGAGGGAACAAATCCTTACAGCAAGAATCATTCCCTCCCCCTCCACACACAGAGTAGACAGGGATGGGCAACTTGGACATTGGCTACCCAAAATGGGAGGGGGGGTGGATACAATGGCAAGAAGTGACTGGCTTATAAGCTTTCAAGAGAGAACCTAGTTCCAGAGGGCCTGGAGGAAGGTAGAATCTCCATCGAGTAGTATCCAATCTGTCTAGGCGGGATTGATGAAATGGAATGCAGACAGGTTTCTTGTGATACAATAGTGAATAATTGTTTTCAGGACAGCTTGTGAGGGCTGGAAATGTAAAGGTAGATGTTTTATAGCAAGGAGGGGAGTGATTAACATTCCAGTCTAGGAGCGGAGGTCCCTAGGACCATCAAGGGAGAAGAGCGGAGAGCAGGAACCTACCCAGAGAAGTAGTGATGCGATGCCTGAGATGGAGGCAGCGACTTGGAGCGATGGAGCAGCTGGGGACTTTAGATCCAGAGAGGGAGAGGGACTGTGTGCTGACGACCGGGGGTGGGGAGGTTGGGGGGGCAGGCTAGCAGGGTATACCCTTTGGTTGGTTGATGATGCATGGAGGGGATTGTAACCATGGCAATGAGACGATACAAGATAGAATGAATGTAAAATAATGTTCTCCCTTGTAAACTATCACATAATTCACAATAAAACATTAAAAAAAAAAAAAATTATAACAGCCAAAAAAGAAAACAACCCAATACAAGTCTGAAACACCTGACCATTAAAGTCAACATTTTCTTGTGTGAGACCACTTTCCTCCCTTGGAAAGAGAATACAACTCTCTACTTTGTGTCTTTATACTTTTGAAGTTTTTCACATGCTGTGGCTTTGGCCCAACCTAACATTTTGGTGTCCTGTGCGGGGATCTTCCTTCTTTGCAGCCCTCTGGTCTTTGCAACCAGGGCAACAAAAATTTAAGCTAGACTCATCTCCAGATCTTGTTTTGTGAGGCCGATCATTTTGACTTGCTTTCCTTTTGCTGTCTCCAGTCCCTAGTACCTCTTCTTCAGCCATCAAGCTCAGAACTTCAGCCAGTAAATCACACCCCACCTTGGAACGCAAAACATCCAAGTTAGAAGTGATGCTCTCACTTTTCTTCCTCTTTGGGAAAATCCAGATGTCAGGTATATCACTTTTTGTTCAGGGCATGGTTTCAAAGGATGTTTCCTGAACATTTTCCTTCTAGGTTTAGTCTTGTCCTAGACTTTGGGATGCCTGACCCTGGCGTAAGATCTCAGGGTCTCATTCTGGCATCAGAGTGGGGATGTCAGATTACTCAGGCCATTCAGATGAGGGATTCTTAGATTGAACCTGTTGTTTCTAAGCATGTTCTCATCCCTGAGATGTCCTTTCTTTGTATTTCATATTAGTATGAAATTAGTATGTATTTCATATTAGTATGCCATTTCTTTGTATTTCATGTTACCATCAATGGGAAATACTTAAATCTAAATGTTTAATCTTTTGCTGTGATAAGGCCTAACATCAGTGTAGGTTGGTAGATCAAATAGTGTGGCTAGAGAATGGATCTCTCAATCACAATATTATCCTCCAGATTGATATTTCTTGCCAATGCCTTGGAAAATGGTCTGAGGGCCTCTATATTTAGACTTTCTTTGAGTTTGTTCACCACCCTGATTTGCGTTCTACCTGTTGTATGCTCCTTACTCTCAATTCCTTTCCACCTCTTCTCTTGTCTTCTTAAGATCCCAAAGACCTCCCTTTCTCAGCAACTTCCTCTTTATCCTCAATCCCCTTCCTCTACTACTTTTCTCAGTCCTTTAATCCTCCCCTCCATCCCTTCCTCCACTGTCTCCCCAGCAGAGTAGTCCTCCACCTACCCTAGCCATACTCCTGGCCAACCTTTCCAGGGATCTTCCAGCCCAATCAACCAACTCCCTCTCTGGTAATTTGTATTATCAGAGTGTGTTATTTGAGTTTATATTCCTTTTTCTGTGTCAGACTTATCTCAAATTGAGACCAAGTTAAGTACCTTCTCAGCCAACCCTGCTAAGTTCACTAAAGAGTTTGAATTTCTGACCTTCTCCTAGAACTTAGCATGGAGAGATATCCATGTCATTTTTTCCACCTGTACTAATCCAGAGGAAAGAGCTCATAGATGGTCAATGGCTAGAGAGTATGGGGATTACTTAAGCTGCCAAGAAACTGGTAGATACCCTACTGGCTCCCGAGCTATCCCTGATTAGGTGCCCAACTGGGACTACCAGCAGAGCTCTCTTAACAGACTGTGCTGAGATCATATATATATACTCACTTGCCTCATTAAAAGCATGAAAATAGTTATTTAGTAACTAACTAGTTAAGTAAAGTAGTAAAATAAGCTACTACTAACTATGACAAATGTAATTAATCAAGGCATAGGTGAGATTCCTGCTTTTTTTCTGTCCAGACTTTCCGAATTTTTCTGTCTCTATACTAAGGAGCTTGGGTAGCATAGTGGTTATGAATCGGGCTGCTAACCTCAAGGTCGGCAGTTCAAAACTACCAGCTCTTCCTTGGGAGAAAGATGAGGCTTTCTGCTCCTGTAAAGATTTACAGCCTCAAAAACCCTATGCAGAGTCACTATGACTCAGAACTGACAAAACAAAACGGCACACAACCACCACAGGGTTGCTATGAGTCGGAAATGACTTCATGGCACATAACGACAACAGTACTAACCTAGACCCTGAGTCCCAGCAAGCTGATGTGTTCTTATCCTGTGCTTCATCTCTCAGTCAGCCCCAGATATTCGGCACAAATCTAAAAGCTAGAAAAAGGACCCAAGACCCCACAATCAGAACTCTTAGATCTACTCTTTAAAATTTCTGATAATAGGAATGAGGGACACAGAGAGGAGAAAATAGAATACGATCAACAGTAGTCTCCATAGCAGAAACAAGGCTACCAATCACTAATGTCTGCTAGTGGAGGTACTCTTCAAGGACCGACATAACTGAGGCCTCTAGGCCCTAGAGCAACATAAAGCATTCCAGCAATAGGTACATGGCTCTACAATCAATAGGGTCACTGAAACAAGGAGTGTCCCCAAGAAATGCCAGAGACATGCCCGCTTTGCAAAAAGGCAGGGAACTGGAAGTGAGAGTGCCCTCTCCTTAAGTGGGGAGATTGCTCTCACCTTCCAGAATTGGCAGGCCCTCAGACACAGATCACTCCATACCCACAGATCTCCTTGGCCTTCAGACATCCACCTGATGGACCCCGGCATTGGACCTGGCTCTTCTTCATAACACTGGATTGGCAGAACTCAGGTAACTCTGTCCATCACAGGTAAGCTCACTGATTTCTTAATGGATAGTGGAGCCATTTACTCTGTTCTCCCTGAGTTTGAGGCTCTCTCTGACCCTCTCCTATCTCCATCATTGGGATTAAAGGTAAGATACAAACTCCTTTATGCACTCCTCTACTTTTATACATGCTGGAAATTCAAGTTTTTACCCATTCTTTCCTGATACTCCCAAATCGCCCCACCCCCTCTACTAGAAATATATCTAATGACTAAATTAGGTACACAGCTCCTTTTGCATTCTCAAATATCTTTCCTTGGGTTCCTCAGTGAGGCTTCACTGCCTATAATTAAACCTCTACCCACTTCCTTCTCCCTTGAAGTTTGTGAACAAATCCCTCCAGAAATTTGGGACACAGACACCCCAGGAAGAGCCCAACACTAACAGCCAATTACAATCTCCATAAAAA
Source organism: Chrysochloris asiatica (assembly GCF_000296735.1). Classification (NCBI taxonomy): domain Eukaryota; kingdom Metazoa; phylum Chordata; class Mammalia; order Afrosoricida; family Chrysochloridae; genus Chrysochloris; species Chrysochloris asiatica. Next base: position 18,300,065 of record NW_006408549.1, on the reverse strand, counting down.
TCCCCATTCATTTTCCTTGTCTCCCATAGTAGTCCCTTAAGTTAGAAGCCCTTTAAGATTTAAAGCTCTTGTTACTAAATTCCATAAGTCAGAGTTCCTTATATCTACCGACTCCCCTGTAATATTCCAATTCTACAAGATCTTAGAATGATCAATGAAGCCATTATTCCACCTTATCCAACAGTCCCCAAGCCCTGTACTCTACACTCAATACTATTTCGCCTAACACCCAAGTTTTTACCATGTTAGATCTTAAAGATGCCTTAACAGTACCCCTCTCACTACATCCCCAAAATCCTTTTGCTTTCATTTGGACAGACTCCAGTGGTAATCACATATGGTAACTCAGCCGGACCTCACTCCTGATAGGATTTAGAGATAGTCCCCATCTATTTGGACAAGCTATAGCTCCAGACCTGTCCACGATGATCTATCTTCCAGGAAGCACTCTTTTACAATATGTAAATGATCTTCTATGCAGTCCCAACACTCACATTCTCTTTCAAATACCATTTCACTCCTTACTCATCTTGCTCACAAGGGATACTGAATCTCACCCAATAAAGCCCAAACAGATAAACAGATTGTCGCATACCTTAGATTCTTATTTTCACCAGACAAAAGAGCCATAACTACTCAAAGGAAAGAACTCATAGATTCACTAAATCCCACACAAGCCAAAATAGAACTTAGGGCCTTCCTAGGTTTGATTGGATATTTTCAGATCTGGATCCCATAATATGGGCTTATCACTAAGCCCTTCAATGAGGCCCTCAAAGGACCTGAATAAGAACCCTTTTACTGGAAGTCTCCTCTTATCAAGCTTTTAACACCTTTAAAAGGTCCTCATTGAAGCCCCTGCTTTACCCCTCCTTAATTTCAATAAATCCTTCTTCTGTAGTTTCACAAACATGAAAGTTTAACCCTTGGAGTACTGGGCCAGAACCATGGTGCAGACTTCATGACAATAGCTTATCTCTTAAGCAATGTAGATAGTACCACTAAAGGATGGCCACTTTGTCTAAGAGCTCTAGCAGCCACTGAAGCTAGCACTTTAACTATGGAAAGCCCATGCAAAACTATACCCCCCCTCCACCAAGTGTTAGATATATTCAACAATAAAACTCATCACTGTGTCACATCAATGGAGCTCTGGTAACATAGAAGTTATGAGTCTGGCTGCTCATCTCAAGGTCAGCAGTTCAAAACTACCAGTCATTCCATTGGAGAAAGATGAGAATTCTGTTCCTGTAAAGATATGCAGCCTCAGAAACCCTATGCAAGTTCACTATGAGTTGGAACTGACTCCATGGCACATAACCACCACCAACACCTCACATCAAACCATATAATTCAGTATCAGACTTTACTTTTAAATCCATCTGTCACTCTATCTGCCTACACCACACTTAATCCTGCTATTTTACTTCCCAACTCGTATCAACCTCCTAAAAATTCCTGTTCTGAAATTTTAGAACAGATTACTGTTGCTGTTAGGCACAACCTCATAGACACCCCTTTACGCTTTCCTGACCACAACTAATTTATCAATGCAGCACCTACATAACCAACAGTCAAAGGAAGGCAGATTATCCATAGTCACAACTACATGTTATTGAAAGCAATCCTCTACCCCTGGAAACTTCAGCCCCAAAAGCAGAACTCATAATTCTCATAAGAACCTTTCAACTGGGTAAAGGTCTCATTCTTAATGTTCATATTAATTCTCAATATGTTTATCACATATTACACTCTCATGCAGATATCTGGAATGAATGTGGCCATCTTACTGCCCATGGGACTACTATTAAATATGCCCATCTCATTCTTGAACTTATTCAAGTAGCCCAGCTACCCTCACAGCTTGCTGTAGTGCACTGCAAGCACACCAATGCTCTCAGTCCCTTGAAGCTTTAGGAAATAAAGCAGACAGAGAAAATAAACTAGTAGCCTTGTGTTTCTTCCTAGAAACCCAAGCTCTCTCTCTGCACACTTCTCTCCTATTTACTTCAATGAAGAAATCACAAAACACACCTTAAATGGAGCCACAGAAAGGACCTTGGCTTTCCATGTAAAGAAAATATATCCTTCCAGAGAAACAAGATGCATTATTCTTTAAAAAGCTTTACAATTCACTTCATATTGGGAGCAGGCCTCTCAGAACACTCGTGTCTCCTCTCCTTCCTTGCCCCAATTTAAAAAATAACTAGTAAATTATCAAAGCCTGTTCCATCTGCCTACAAGTTAGCTCACAGGGATACGTGAGGCCTCCTCCATTACTCCCAACACATCCATTATGAGGACATTTCCCATGACAACTGGCAAATCAACTTCCCTCACACGCCCTCTCATAAAATATTCAAATATGTACTAACCTTAATAGACACCTTCTCTGGCAGCAAAGAAGCCTATCAATTCACTTATGAAAAACGTCTGAAGTCACCCAAATCCTCTTACATTAAATAATTCCCAGATTCGGGCTTCCTGCTACTGTTCAAAGTAATAACAGTCCTGCCTTTGTTTCCCAGATTACTCAACAAACTTCACAAAATTAAATATTTCTTATAAACTACATATAGCATACCATTCCTAATCCTCAGGTAAGATAAAGTCGATTTAACCCTTAAACAACCAATCACTAATCTCATTCTAGAACTCTTACATAGTTGAATTACTCTTCTTTCCTATGCACTCTTCAGGCTTCGTACTAACCCCCATACACTTTTTCTTCATCCATTCAATCTAATGTATGGACCTCAGTCCTTCTGCTCAACTTTACTTCTGTCAGTCCACCTCCACTAGGAAATTACATGCCAGCTTTAGAACTTACAGGTAAACTTCTTCAAGTACACACTGATAGTTATTTACCCTCAAATATATCAATCTCAGAATACTTATACATCCAGGAGACTGGGCATTACTTCAGTATCAGTACCATTGGCTTTGATTATATGCTATTTCTTTAAAAATGATTGAACATTGACCATTTCTTTTTGGTACAGTGACTATGCATACCTTCCATCTTTGTTGGCTGCTTTCTGCCTCATTCAATGTTTTGCTCATGAAATCCTTCAATATTACAAGTTGAGGCTTGAATTTTTTTCTTCATTTCTTTCAGCTTGAGAAAATTTTTTTCTTCATTTCTTTCAGCATGTTCTTCCCTTTTAGTTTTCTATCTCCATGTCTTTGCACATGACATTAAAATACAGCATACTAAAAGAGTCATTCACCATGACCAGTGGAATTTATTCCAGTAATTAAGGAATGGTTCAAGATTAGATAGCCAATCAACATAATACTGGTGTGGCACTGTGGGTTAGTGCGCCAAACTGCAAAGCCGTTTGAATTGCAAGGTTGGTGGTTCAAGCTCACCAGCTGCTACTTGGAAATCCTATACAGGGTTGCTATGGGTTGGAATTGACTCGATGACACTTCACAACAACAACAAAATAATATACAACATCAATAGAACAAAGGAAAAAAACCACATGAGCATCTTTATGTTGTTGTTAAGTGCCATTGAGTACATTCTGATGCATAGAGGCCCTGTGTAAAGTTTCCAAGGATGGGCTGATTGGTTTGAACCACTGACCTTGTGGCTCAAGCTGACCTTGTGGTCCAGCACATTATCCTACAGCATCACACCAGGACTACAATCATCTTTATAGATGCAGAAAACTATTTGTTAAACCCAATGCCATTCTTGATGAAACTTTAAAGTTTAGAACATTCCTTAATATGAAAAGTCAACAGCCAACATTGTACTAATAGAAGAAAAACGGCTTTCCTCTTAAAATTGGAAATAGCACAATGGTTTCCACTCTTACCATATCTCTTCAGTATTATATTAGAATTCTTAGCCAGAGAAATGTCAGAAGAAAAAGAAATAAAAAGAATCAAGATTTGGGAGAAAAAAAGTAAAATTATCTCTGTCACAAATTAAATGATCCTATATGGAAGAGTTCTGGTAGTGTAGTGGTTACGAGTCTGGCTGCTAACCTCAAGGTCAGCAGTTCCAAACTACTAAAGATGCAATGCAATCTCAATCAAAACTCCAACCACCTTCTTTACAGATATGGAAAAGCCACTTCTCAGTTTTATATGAAATGGTGAGAGGTTTACATTATAAAAATTATGTATTTTATACTATGCTCCAAGCCATGTGATCTGAGAATACATTTAAATCAGAAAAACACAAATTGACATATACTTCTTTCTTCTGCAGTCTTCCAATTTGAAAAAAAATGATATGAACACTGTCCTTTAATAAAATTTTTAAAAAAGTTGAATTCATTAATGAATTAATACAACTTAATCCCAAAGATGCTTTCTCTTGTCCCAGCTTCCATTAGCCTCTTCTTATTTGACTCTCCCTATAAAGAGGAGTCCTGGTGTGGTGCTGTGGATTAATGCGCCAGACTGCAAAGCCATTTGAATTGCAAGGTCAGCAGTTTAAGCTCACCAGCTGCTCATCAGAAGCCATATACAGGGTTGCTATGGGTCGGAACGGACTTAGTGACATTTCACAATAACAACAATATAGAGGGAGAGGAGTCCTAGTGTGGTACTTTGGGTTAATGTGCTGAACTGCAAAGTTGGCTTGAATTTTAAGGTCAGTAGTTCAAGCTCACCAGTCGCTCCTGGAAAATCCTATACAGGGTTGTTATGGGTCAGAATCAACTCGACGGCACTTAACAACAACAACAGCATAGAGGAAGAGTGTACTGTATAGTTTGAAAGTATCTGCCTAGGTTTTCCCTACTGGCCATGCATCATGTTATTGTTGTTGTTGTTGTTAAGTGCCGTCAATTGATTTCAATTCATAGTTGCTCCAGAGGGTTTCCGAGGAGCCCCTGGTGGATTTGAACCACTGAGCTTGCAGTGAGCAGTTTAGTGATTATACAGTGCCACACCAGGGCTCCGTATATCTTGTTAGATTAAGGCAATTCTAAATGTCTAGTGTGGCACTGTAGGATAAGCACTGGACTACAAACCATAAAGTCAGCAATTCAAACCTACCAAATGCTCTCCAAAAATCCTACAGAGGGTTGCTATGAGTCAGAACTGACTTGACTGCACTTAACAACAGATCCATTTAATTATCAGACACTATCTTAGGTGCCAGATATACTAAAATGAACAAATTATACTGCTAGTATGGGAAGCATTACATATTAAATTAGAGAAGTACATGCATATAGGTAAATTATAATGGCATAAAATAACTGCTGTATCAGACATATAAACAGAATTGTACAAGATACTGGAGGATTACTGTCAGCTCTTCTGAGAGTTAGTTGTACCGTAGACCTAACAAAGAAGGAGCTATTTAAGTTGAATAACCACTTTGGACTAGGTGGAGAAAAAAGAAAACAGAGTGAGCACTTTATACAAACAAAATGATCAAAACAGATTACAATATGACAATGGATAGGGTTAATGGCAAATGTTGGAACTACTGAGAAACATAGTGCAAGGATAACCTCATTAATTAATTTAGTATAGCTGGATAAAACATTTATCAACCATGGTCCAGCATTGAATTATTAAATTAAATTTGATTACTTCCTTTTTATTCTACCCAGAAGAATTGTACAAATTGTGCAAAGTGATCTTTACTACTAAATGTGACTTTCCATAAATTTAGAATAATTCCTATGAATAAATTTACTCGCAATCTATTCCCACACTAGGGACCTCCAGATATATTTATATGGCATCTCTTTTTTTAAAAAAGTTTTTTGTGAATTAAGTGAAGATTTACAGAGAAGATCACCACTTTTACAGTCAACAAATCATATATCTCAATAATTACAATCCCGTTGATGTAACAACAGATATCCCACTTCCTTCCTGTTGTTCTAGTTCCATTCCACCTAACCTTTCTGAATTTTTCCTTAAGTAAATATTGTCCTTTTGATCTTAACTTTTAAGAGCTTTTAAGATCCTAGTACTACCCAATAAAGTAAAATATAGACCATTGTCTTTGTTAACTATGTTATTCTAATTGACCATGGCATCCCCTGTAACTAAGGTCTTAAGTCCTTAGGACCAGTGACATCTTGCTCAAGGTATTTGGTAATATCTAAGGTTTTCACAACTTTGCCCACATATGTTCCACTATATTCATAGATGTGTTTGCAGCAAATATAGATACACATTTACAAATATTCTCAGTCAAACCTTTAAAATATGTAAGCATACTCCCAATCTCCCTTTCCTACCCGTTCAGCCTGTATAGAACACTGTTGTTGCAGGGCTGTATATATAACAGTATTGACCTCTATTCCATTTAAACTTTGCTGTCCTCCCTGTGCCTTCACTGGTGGTCATCATTCTTCGTGATCAACCTCCCCTTTGTTGTATATTGCCCTTCCAGTATAGTGACTAGAGTTAATATGTGTCTGTCCTCTAGTCAATGAATTAATTTTCCTTCATTCCCACGCCTGATAATCACCAAAGAATGCTTCTTTCAACATGAAAATCTTTTTCTTAACTTTTTGCAATAGTGGTCTCATATATGTCCTTTTGTGATTGACTAATTTCACTCAGCACTGTAGCGTTCAGTTCTATCTATGTTAGGAGATGTTTCACAGATTAATTGTTATCCTTTAACATTCCATAATATTCTGTTGTGCATATGTACCAAAGTTTCTTTATTCAGTCTTCCATTGATGAGCATTTATGCAATTCATGGTATTTTCATTTTGCTTCCGAAACACCGTAATTCAAATGCATCAATTCTTCTGTGGTCTTTCTTACTTGAGGTCCAATTTTCACTTGCAGATGAAGAGATTGAAAATACCATGACTTGGGTCAGGTGCACCTTAGTTCTCAGTTCTCAAACTGACATCTTTACTCTTGAACACTTTAAAGAGGTCTTGTGCTGCAGATTTGTCTAATGATTATAATATTGTTTTAAAATTTCCCCATTTCATTGTATCAGCTTTCTTTGGAATAGGCACCTATATAAATATCTTCTAAGTGGCTTACCATGTAGCTGTCTTCTAAAATTCTTGCTACAGACAAGTGAATGCTTTCAGCATTGCAACCTTTTTTTTTTTGGAAACATCTCAATTGGTTTGTTTTTGTCTCGAAAAATATTTGTGGATTTTTTAAATCTTTTGTTGTCATTGTTTAAGTGTTGTGGAGTTGGTTCTGACTCATAGTGACTATGTATAGGGTTTTTGAGGAGTGATGAGTTAGCTTGAACTGCTGACCTTGTGGTTAAACTTGGTGTTGTGGTCAAGTGCTTATCCTACAGTGAGACACCAGGACTCCATTTTGTTGTTGTTGTGGTTTTGTCTAGAAAATGTAAATTTGAAATTCAACTTAATGCAACTATAGATACACAATTTGGTCCCTAGTATTGTAACTTCAAAGTCATATATTTATTAATTATTTGTTATTTGAATATATAATCCATACACATATCAAGTAGATTTCAAATTATAATCACTTTTTAAGTGTGGAATAGGAGAAAAAGAGCAAACCCTCAAATAAGGAAAACTAAACACAACAAACAGATTTGAAAGTTATTATTATTATACTTTGTCTACTGAAAGAAATGCCTTCTTTATTCCTTGTAATAAATATTGTGGCACTGTGGCTTAATGTGCTGGACTGCAAAGTTGTTTTGAACCACAAGGTCAGCGGTTCAAGCTAACCGGTCGCTCCTCAGAAATCCTATACAGGGTCCCTATGGGTTGGAACCGCCTCGGTAACACAAAAACAACAACAATATTAAAAACAATAATGAGATACTGTGATGGACACTAAATTGACCATTCTTTGAAAAAGTTCTTTCTAAACTCTCACAGAAAACAATTTTTGAGAGAGCATTGCTAAAGATAATAATGTGATACTTTCTATTTCCTTAAAAGATTTTTTGAAATATAAAAAGCACAAAAAAGTGGTATGGCCTGGAATCTCCTATCTTTCATTCATTTATTAAAACCCTACTGAATGCAAAACATCCTTGCTATCCATTCTTAATAACAAATTAATCAAATCTATTATATCCGTAACTAAGCTGAAAATTTCCTTGAAAATTCTTTCTTGTATGATATATACTTTTTTCCTATCAGTTGTTATTTAATTTGCCTAGTTCTCTTGGATCAAATCAGTACTATATAGTAATCTTTTATTTGCTCCTCAAATTTATCCCTGCACTATTTATTTGAAAATGTTCTCTTTCTTCAAATGGATGGGAGCAGGAGGTACTAAAAATGATGTAAGGTTACACATAAGTATTATAAAGCTTATTAGTGGCATTGTCTCTTGGAGTCTATTGGTACGTAGACTAGGGTGATGATTAGAGAAGATTCATTGGCATTGTCTCATGGAGTTTCTATATGGGTGCCAACGTCAACGTATACTTAAAATCTACATGATCAAATCAAAACAGGATATGTAAAGAAGAAATAGTCATTATGAGAAATAAAATATTTGTGGGTATTGATAAAAATAATTGAATTTTTCCAAGCATTTTGAACCAGGGAGCCAGATAAGTCATTCGGGCATTAATACTAGATACAGTATTAGGTGTATGGGCTTGTTACACTGTTTTAGAGTATCTGGGCATCTGAACTCAGAGACGTCCTTTGAGAAAGTAAAGGCACCAACATGAAGTGGAATATTCTACCTTTATAATATTTCTCAAACACCTTGAGTTTTGGACAAACTGGATTTTTTGTTGCTTCTTATATAAGCCTTGGATTTTTTCACCTGCGATATGGCTCTCTAAATTTATCCCAATCCAATTATTTAATATCCAGACTTTAATTACTTACTTTAACCATACTTATTAAAGATGAATGCTGAGCAAGTAATCTAAGAAACTAGATTACATGAAGGAGAACTTGGCATTAGGGTTGGAAGAAGATGCGTTAACAATGAACTTAATGCGGATGACAAAATCTTGCTTGCTGAAAGCAAAACGTACTTTAAATACTTTCTGATGAAGATCAAAGACCATAGCCTTCAGTATGGATTGCACCTCCATGTAAAGAAAATAAAAATCCTCACAACTGGACAGATAAATAACATCATAAGTGGAGAAAATATTGATGTTGTCAAAGGCATCCATTTGCTTAGATCTGCAATCAATGTTCATGGAAGTAGCAGTCAAGAAATCAAATGATATATTGCATTTGGTAAATATGCTGCTAACCGACTCCATGGCACATAACCACCAACCACCAAAGACTTTTTTAAAGTATTTAAGAGCAAAGATGTCACTCTGAGGACTAAGGTAGGCCTGACCTAAGTCACGGTATTTTTAATTATCTGTGAAAGTTGGACAATGAATAAAGAAAACTGTAGAATTGTAGAAGAATTGGTGCATTTGAATTATGGTGTTGGAGAAGAATATTGAAAATGACATGGACTGTCAGAAGAGCACACAAATCTGTGAAGGAAGAAGCACGGTCAGAAGCAATGATGGCAAGATTTTGTCACTGGTACTTTGGACATGATGTCAGGAGGGACCCATACCTGGAAAAGAATATCATGCTTGAAAAATGGAGGGGCGATAAAAAAGAGATGTATTGACACAGTGGCAACAATAATGGGCTCAAACCTAACAATTCTGTGGAAGGCATAGGATCAGGCAATGTTTTGTTCTGTGTGACATAGGGTCGCTATGAACTGGAACCAACTCAATGGCATCTAACAAAAGCAACAGTCAAAAATTACTTAATAACTTAACCTAAATTCAATCATCTGCATGAAGATAATCCAAGTCACCTTAATTTTACAATAATTTAATTTGCCATTGGACTCCCATGACTGTTATGACTGTTATGAAATTATGACTATTACATAATTGAACACCATAATAATAAGCATGTGTTTGTGTTGGTGTGTGCACTAACTTATCTGTGTATCTGTAATGGCTTTCATGGTTCTTTCATTACCACAAGATTTCATTGCATATCATTGTTTTTTACTTAATAGGTGAACTAGCAGGATAAGCACTTAGGAATTTATTGAATAAATGAAGGAAGGAAGGAAGAACTACAAGCTATGGGTCTTGTAAACCCACTAACCCACTTCTACATGTTCTTCATGTTCTCTCTCTCTTCATCCTTCTTCAGACAGTTGTAAAAACAATAAGGTACAAAAACCTAGGTATGTTAGATTTGGATAAAACAAAAGATGATTTTAATGAAAAGAGATCATTGAGAAGAAATGAACCATCAATGAAGATATGCAAATCTCTACTCTTTCCTCCTACAAGAAAAGTAAGACCAAAAAAGTCCTAAAACTCTCTGTAAGAGAGGATAATGGCTTTCTCATTCCCAAAAATGATCAACGTACTTGTCTATATAGAAACAAACATGGGTACTAATAAAGTACTTTAATTGCATTATAGGTAAAGTAAACTTTTTGTTTAATTCTGACCTGGAAAACTCTTCACTAGGTACCATTATGTTCCTAAACAAAATATTTTACAGGCAATAATCAGTCAATTTATTCATGAAATGTCAGGAGATTCCATGTCTAATGGCATAGACTGTCCTATGCTGCCTCTATAGAATGTGAGGTTACGGCGCTCTAATGGGTGAGATGTAACAAAATTGGCTCAATTAATAATATAATCCAATGGTGATAATGATAAAAAAATGTCCAATGATGATAATGATAAAAGTTATACTTTGCTGCCTTTACCTAAACGTCTTCTATCTACAAAACACGTTTTGTGTCCCTGTTAGATAAATAGAAAGGGCCCTACTGCTTCAATGTTTAAGCACTTGGCTGCAAACCGAAAATCGGTAGTTTGAACCCACGAGGTGGTCTGTTTCTGTAAAGGTTTATAGTCTTGAAAACACGATGATCGAGTTCTACCCTGTCTTATAGAGTCACTATGAGTCTGAATTTACTCAACGGCAGTAGTTTTTGGTAACATAGCTAGAGGAGGGACTCCTGGTGCAGTGCAATAGAACAAAGGAAAATAATCACATGATCATCTTTATGTTGCTGTTGTTAAGTGCCATCTAGTAGGTTCTGACTCATAGCAACCCTGTAGAGGGTTTTGGAGGAGCGGCTAGTGAGTTTGAACCACCAACCTTTCAGTTCAATTCAACCTTGTGGTCCAGTGCTAATCTTACAGCACCACAACAGGACTCTTCTATTATTATTACTGAAGTACATATAAAATTAAACAAAGAAATCAACCCAGAAATGGAATAAATATCAAACAAGACTTTAGTTTTTATCTTTCGACTTTAAATTGGTCAACCTATATCTAATCAATGTTCATATTTTGACTTTTATTGATTTGACTATTATGTTTGTTTTAAATTTGAAAAAGTCTTTTGGATTTATAGTTCCATAAAATATTGAAAATGAAGGAATCTCAATCTAATTTTATGTTTGTAGGTGCTTTTAAGTAACTTCTTTAAGAAATATTTTAGATCAATTTTGTATAGTAAGAGATTGTTTTTGCCTTTCAAAGTGATCCAAAGTTTTAAGTTTGAGAAAATTCGTATTATAATATGATGGAAATTTTATGCCAGGAAAGACGTGTTGAAAAAGAAGAGGGGAGAGTAGGTTGGAGGTAAAGAAAAGAATAGGTTAGGGTCACTTTGCAAAGGGTTTTAAAATTACTTCTTAAAATAATCTGTTGCCTATCATGATTATCCGATAAAAATGGATGAAAGCTATTAGGGAAAAATCCAAGTTATAAATGTTTTATCTGATCCTGTCTCTAGTCACGGCTCATAAGTGAATTTAAAGAATTCTCACTATCAACATGTAATAAGCACTTGCCAAGGAATGGAAAAAAATTAATTTAGACATATAGCCTCACCCCTCCAGGATCTTTACATCTAAACAAAAACATTGGCAGATGGAAGAATCTACAAACACATGAGCAGTTTAACCACAGATCAAATATGTGTCACCAAAGCAGACTTTAGAGACTTAAAATGTAACATTTACTTGTATTACAGGATTTATTCTATGTACAACATGTGATTTGGTAACATTTCTTTAAGAATATGGAAGACTAACTTATTTTTTATTTCAAGAATTAATTTAGTTATTCACCAATGATTTATTGAGCACTCACATGCAAGACACTGTGCTCGGACAATTTTTCTATTTTAAATGTTACTTTTATGTCGTTGCATGCCTCAATGTTGTCCCAAGATTAAAAAAAAAACAACAATAGTTCTTCTACCTTAGTCCTTTTCCCTATCGCTACTTGTTCATTTTTTTAATAGAAATTAAAGATTTTGTTTGTCAACATGTAAAATCTTATTCATTGATTCTTTGAAAGGTATGTCTTTAAAAGCTGTACCAGGTCAAAATAAGGATTTTGAAAACTAAATATATAATGTCTAAAAGTCAGGAAAAAGTATCTTGAGCCAGTACATGTTTTATTACATAAAAAAACAAAACAAAACAAAACAAAAAAAACCCACAAATGTTTTCTTTCTTAAGATCTAGGAAATTATTTTTATATGTTTCTAGTCCTGGTGTAGCCCTATAGCATAAGCACTGGGCCAGTGTCGGTAGTTCAGACCCACCAGCGGTTCCAAATCTGTCTACTCCATTAAGGATTTGAAGTCTCGAAAACTTTTTATAGGATCACTGTGAGACAAGAATGACTCAACGGCAGTGGATTTATACATACATTAGGAGTCTTGGCGTTGGACTGAATTAAATGCTGAGCTGCTAACTGAAAGGTTGAATGTGTCAAAGCCACCAGATTCTCTGGGGGGAAAGAAAAGGCAGTCTGTTTCTGTAAAGATTAGAACTTCAGAAACCCTAGGGTCAGTCAGTTCCATTGTTCTCTATAGTGTTGTTGTTAGTCTAGTTTTTTAATTTGCCCAAATTTAGTGGCTTAAATTCAGGATTTCAATAAACCTTGAGCCCTGACTAGAATTGATAAATTTGCATTCTTTATTTTGGGGTGGAGCTGACTTGACAGCCCTCATTGGTAGTATATACTTTCTTCTTTTAATTTGCATTTAGTGTTTATCTGTAGTTTAAAGTAGTAGTTCAACTTTTAAAGAGTTCTTCCTCTTAAAAAATTAGTCAATTTTTGTAATTTGTTCATCAATTGTTCGATGTTCATTTTCTGACTATTTTTAAAAAGACAGCTGGAAAAAAATATAGGTAAAATTTAAATGTGAAATGGAAACATTTGGTAGATTACTCAACTTATATCCACTGCTATTAAGCCGATTCCAATTCACAGCAACCATAGAGGATAGAGTCAAATTATCCATACTGTTTCCAAGGCTGTATTCATTATGAAAGCAGACTGTCATATCTTTCTCCTAGACTGGCTAGTGGATTTAAACTGTAAAATTTCATGTTAGCAGTCAAGTACTTTAACACTGTACCACTAGGGCTCCTTCACCCAAAATTGTTGTTCTGTGCCATCAAGGGTTCGGACTTACAGCAACCCTATAAAGGGTTTCCAAGGAGCAGTTGGTAGGTCTGAATTGATGACCTTGTGGTTAGCAGGTTAACCTTAAAGTATCACACCAGGGCTCCAAGGCAATAAACAGAATGTGAATTTATCAATTCTAGTCAGGGCTCAAATTTTACCAAAATTCTGAATTCAAGCCACTAAATTTGGGCAAATTAAAAAACTAGACAGAGGTTATTTAATAGATTTATTCTTTGATTATATCAGGGCTTACAACTAACATGAAATTGTGGACCAATTACTATTGTAAATGGGGGCCAGGAGGCATTGCACAGCAACCAAATCTGTTGCCTGTGGTATTTTGATTCCAGTTGGAAACTGTAAGTCTGAACTGAATTGATGGCAGTGGGTTGGTTTTTGATTTTAGGAAACAAGTAGTTGTGCCCTGTTTATATATGGTGACTGACTTAGCCGATGTGTGTTGCTGTCCAGAATCATGCCAACAATCCTGAAGCTTTTAGAATAAGGACTCTATGCACAACATTTGGCTATCAACATTATAGGCAAGACTCTGGAGAGCAACAATGAGTATTTAAATTAAATCAAATCTAAAGCATTAATAAATGTACTGGATATATTGATCTGTTAATATGTATATAAGCATTTATTTATATTAGATTAATATAACTAAGGTGGTTTCCCAAGACTAATGTTCATAAAATTTTGATGTAATTGAATATGACAACAAATAAAGAAGTTATGTGCATTTTTATCTACATAAAATATTGACATTTTTATTTATTCTGAAAGAGCATCCCATTGCTCTTGAGTTTATTCCACTTTATAGGAACCCTATAGGGCAGATTAGAGTTGCCTCTAAGGGTTTCCAGTCTTTATAAAAACAAATTACTAGATCTTTCTCCCATAAGGCAGATTGGGGAAGGCATTGGACCAAAACCTTTTGCTTAGCAGCCGAGTGCTTAATCACAGAGCCAACAGAGCTACTTCCAAAAGAACATAGGTCATAATTTAAACAGATGGTGGTATAATCATTGGAAAAGTATTCGGCCATACTGTCATTTAATGAGTTTGACAGCCCTGAAATTAGAGAAGTTATCAGTGACTGTCAGGTTTGGGAACAGTAGGCAATCATTATCCTGATTATAATTCTAAAATTCAAGTTGACACTTTCTTTGAAAAACTGTTTTAATATACAGAAAGATTTACACAACTGATTGTTATTTTCATGTGATAATTTCTCACTTACAACCATGTTATAACAATGCATATTTCAGCTTGTCAATATTTCACATTAGAAGACATTGTCTTAATTTTGTTTAATATTTTAATCTTGCTAGGTGAAAAGTTATGCACAAATTTGTACAAAATGATGAGTGAGTGCTTCACCAGTCTTTTGGAGGGAATCAAGTAAAGAAATATGTTTTGTGGTCTTTTATAACTCAACTCATTCATATCTAGCTCAAAAATTGTTTTGTCCCTGGTGTTATTGTTGTTAGGTGCCATGTAGCCAGTGCAGACTCATAGTAACCCTATGCACAACAGAATGAAACACCGCCCAGTCCAGGGCTAACCCCACAATTATTGTCATGCTTGAGCACATTGATGCTGCCGCTTTGCCAATCCTCTTTTTCTCTGACCTTACCAAAAATGATATCCCTCTCTAGTGACTTGTCCCTTCTGACAATATGTCTGAGATATGAGACATGAAGTTTGGCCACCCTACCTCCAAGAAGCACTCTGGCTGCACTTCTTCCAACACACATCTGTTTGTTCTTTTGGCAGTCCATGGTATTTTCAATATTCTCCTCCAAAGCATAAATTCTTCTATGGTCTTCCTTATTCGCTGTCCATCTTTCACATGCATATGAGGTTACTGAAAACACCATGGATTGGGTCAGGTGCACCGTAGTCCTCAACTAACATCTTTGTTCTTAAACACATTGAAAAGGTCTTGTGCAGCAGATTTGCCTAATGCAATACATCTTTTGATTTCTTGACTGCTGTTTCCATGAGTGTTGATGGTTGATCCAAGAAAAATGAAATCCTTGAAAACTTCAGTCTTTTCTCCATGGATAAGAATGTTGTTTATTGGTCCAGTGGTGAGGATTTTTGTTTTCTTTACATTGAGATGCAATCCATACCAAAGGCTATGCTCTTTGATCTTCATCAGCAAGTATTTTAAGTCCTCTTCACTTTCAGCAAGCAAGGTTGTATCATTTGCATATCACAAGTTGATAATGAATCTTCCTCCAATCTTGATGCCACGATTTTCTTCATATAACTCAGCTACGCAGATTATTTGCTCAGATTACAGGCTGAATAAGTATGGTGAAGGATACAAGCCTGTTGCACATCTTTTCTAATTTTAAACCATTTGGTGTTCCCATGTTCTGTTCAAACAACTGCCTCTTGGTCTACCCACAGGTTCCTCATGAGCATAATTAAGTGTTCCAGAATACTCATACTTCTCAATGTTGTCCATAACTTGTCATGATCCACAGAGTCAAAGGCCTTTCCACAGTCAATAATGCACAAGTAAACATCTTTCTGGTATTTTCTGCTTTCAGCCAAGATCCATCAGACATCAGCAGTGATATCCCTCATTCCACGTCCTCTTTTGAATCTGGCTTGAACTTCTGGAAGTTCTCTGTCAATATATGCTTGCAGCTGTTTCTCTATGATCTTTAATAAAACTTTACTTACAAGGGCTAACAAGGAGATTGTCTGATGATCTCTGCATTACGTTGGATCACCTCTTTTTGGAATGTACACAAATACAGATTTCTTCCAATCAGTTGGCCAGATAGTTGTCTTCCAAATTTCTTGGCATAGATGAGTGAGTGGCTCCAGTGCTGCCTCACTTTGTTGAAAGATTTCAATTTGTATTTCATCAATTCACAGTGCCTTGTTCTTTGCCAATTCCTTTAATGCACTTTGGAATTCCTCCCTGAGTATCATTGGCTCTTGATCATATGGTACCTCTTAAAATGGTTGAACAGTAACCGTTTCCTTTTGGTACAGTGACTCTGTGTATTCCTTACATCATCTTTTAACGTTTTCTGCAGCATTCAATAATTTGTCCAGAGAATACTTTAATAACAAAAGTTGAGGCTTGAATTTTTTTCTTCTGTTCCTTCAACTTGAGAAATGCCTAGTGTGTTCTTTCCTTTTTGGTTTTCTAATGCCAGATCTTTGCACGTTTCGTTGTAATATTTGCCTTTGTCTTCTCGATCTGATCTTTGAAATTTTCTGTTCAGCTCTTGGACCTCCTTATTTCTTTCATTTGCTTTAGCATGTCTATGCTGGAAAGCAGGCTTCAGAGCCTCTTCTGACATTCATTTTGATCTTTTCCTTCTTTCTTATCTTCTTAATGACTTTTTGCTTTTTTCCTGTATGATGTTCTTGATGTCATCCCACAACTCTTCTGGTTTTTGGTCTTTAGTGTCTAATGTATCAAATCAGTTCTTCAGATGATCTCTAAATTCAGGTGGGATATATTCAAGGTCATATTTTGGCTCTCATGGACTTGTTTTCGTTTTCTTCAGCTTCAATCTGAATTTGCATATGAGCAATCAATGGTCTGTTCCACGGTCTGCCCGTGGCCTCATTTTGGCTGATGACATGAAGCTTTTCAGTCATCTTTTTCCACAGATATAGTCAATTTGATTTCTGTGTATTCCATCTGGTGAGGTCCATGTGCATAATCATCTCTTATGCTTTCTAAAGAAGGTATTTGAAATGAACAAATTATTGATTTTGCAGAATTCTGTTATGTGATCTCCAGCATTATTTCTATCACCAAGGCCATATTTTCCAACTACTAATCTTTCCTCTTTGTTTCCAACCTTTGCAGTTCAATCACCAGTAATGATCAATACATCTTGATTGCATATTTTATCAATTTCAGATTGAAGAACTTGGTAGAATTCTATTTCATCCTCACTGGCTTTAGTGGTTGGTGCATCAATTTGAATAATAGTGGTATTAACTGGTCCTCCATGTAGGCCCATGGTTATTTTCCTATCACAGATGGCATTGCACCTCATGATAGATCTTGATATGTTCATTTTGACAATCAATGCAATACTCTTCCTCTTCATTTTGTCACTTCTGGTATAGTAAACCATGAGATAGTCAGATTCAAAATGGCCAATACCAGTCCATTTCACCTCACTAATGCCTAAAATATTTATGTTTATGTGTTTCATTTCATATTTGACAGTTTCCAATTATTGATTCATACTTTGTGTTCTGATTATTAACGGATCTTTACAAAATTTTCTCTTCATTTTGAATTGTGCCACATCAGTAATTGAAGGTCCCGAGGGCTTCACTCCCATAGGCTTTACTCCACTCGCATCATCACAGTCAACTCTACTTTGAGGAGGCAGCTCTTCCCCAGTCACATTTTGAGTGCCTTCCAACCTGAGGGGCTCATTTGCTGGCACTGTATCTGTTGGTGTTTATCTGCTAATCATATGGCTTTCAGTGACTAAATATTCAGAAGTAGTTTGTCTCTCTTTCTTCCTAGTTTGTATTCATCTGGAAGCTTATCTGAAACATGTCCACTGTGGATGACCCTGCTGGTATTTAAAATACCCGTGGCATAGTTTACAGAATCACAGCAACTCACACACTACCACCATATGACAAACTGACAGATGAGTGGTGGTGTTTTGTCCCTAATTACCTGTAATTTCAGACTAAACATAAATTTTATTAGAGTAGAATGCTAAGTTCCTGAGTAGACCACTTAATTTTACCTTCCAGTTTCTTTCTTTTTCCTAACTTTAGCTAATATTTTTAAGTGTAATTAAATTAATTCATTCCCATATGCTACATCAGAACCAAATGAGACCATGGGGGAGACGGCTGTAATGTACAACTGAGTTCCCCTTACATTAATGTTTTAATGTCTTTATGAGCAACTGGTAACTGAATACCTCTGAGCACCTTGTGAAATTAGCAGGCTGTCATTTACATAGGCTAACATATCAGTGGTATATTTGTCTAATTACTGAAGTTTCCAGTCTCCCTGTGAACAAAGCAGGGGTAATGAGCCATTGTAAATAATGCAACTGTAATGTTAAACTATCCCAGTGCTTCACAGAGTCACTTTTTCCAAGTAGGAAATTTAGCCTTAGCACATATGAAAGACATGAGAAATTATAGACGCTTGTCATGCTTTGTACATGTGTTGAATGACATTTCATAATGTTGAGGAACATTCGAAACTATTTTACGAAGAAAGTAGAACACATGAATGCAGGGCTGGCATTAAAACAGTGCAGCCATTATTATTGTAACATCTCGCTCAGATGTCCAATTGTTATTGTTTTTAAATGCTGTTAGTTGATTCCAATTCATAGTGACCCTGTATAGGGTTTCAGAGGTGAGGCTTATGTTTAAACAGTCAACCTTGTGGTTAGTAGTCCAATGCTTATCCTACAGTGCAGATATCCAATAGATCCAAAGAAAAAGAATTGAAAAAACATTGCTGCAATTTTACCTGCTATGTGGTCCTCTTATGAACAGAACAATAAGTAGCTAAGTCTAGGTCCTCTAGAGGAGGAAGACCAGTGAAGCATGTGTACATGTGTACACATACATATAGTATATGGAATCCTGGTATGGTGCTGTGTGTTAATGGCT
>NW_006408549.1:18275717-18280468 GCF_000296735.1 Chrysochloris asiatica | reverse complement strand
GACTCGATGGCACTTAACAACAACATATATATGTGTGTGTGTGTAAATATATGTATTGTTATTGTTGTTAAGTGCCATCGAGTCGATTCTGACCCATAGCAACCCTGTATAGGGTTTCCGAGAAGCAGCTGGTGAGCTTGAATCGCCGACCTTGCGGTTCAAACGACTTTGCAGTCTGACACATTAGTCCACAGTGCTACACCAGGACTCCAAATATATATATATATACTCCAAGTAAATTAAATGTCACACAGCTGTAAGGAAATGGCTCACATATTTTTGGGGATGGACAATTCCCAAATCAGATAGTCAGGTAACAGGCTGAAGACCTCTACTGGCTCACTTGGTTGCAGGGGCTGATGAACCCAAAATCTACAGAACATGCTGCAGACTAGAGACATCTGCTGATTTACATCCTAGGAACCAGAGGTCAGACAACATTAAGAGTGCAAAGTTGACAACGAAAGTGAGATTTGTCAAAACATCCAGCTATACACTGCAGGTAGGCCACACCTGCAAGGAAACTTGTTTCAACTGACTTGCTGTTCATATTGGGTCACAACATGGAATATGACTATTTCTTTTTGGTGCTATCCATCTGGTTCTAACTCATATTGATCCTGTGTACTACATAAGATCCTCACAATTGTTATGTTTGAGCTCACAGTTGAAGCCACTGTGTCAATACATCTCATTGGGTCTTTTCTTTTTTGCTGACCCTCTACCAAGCGTGATGTCCTTTAGCAGGGTCTGATCTCTCTTGATGACATATCTAAAATATGTGAGACAAAGTCTTGCCTCTAAAAGTCATTCTGCCTGTACTTCCTCCAAAGGCATGCCTCTAAGAGTTATTCTGCCTGTACTTCTGGCAGTCCATGGTCCTTACAATATTCTGTACCAATATTATTGTTGTTGTTATGTGCCGTGGAGTCAGTTCCGACTCATAGTGACCCTGAACAGGGTTTCTGATGCTATAAATCTTTACAGGTGCAGAAAACCTCACCATTCTCCCATGGAACAGCTGGTAGTTTCGAACTGCTGAACTTAAGGGTCGCAGCCCAATTCATAACCACTATGCTACCAGAGCTTTAAATGTATCAACTCTTCTTGAAGGAGATTAGTGTCTATCTACCAAGCCACTGAGAATCAGAGAATAGATTGGATAACAAATAACATTAACATCACAGTAGTCAAATCCATCATCCGTTGAGTGTCACTGAGTTAGTTCCCACTAACAGTGACTCTGTACAGGATTCCCAAGGAGCAACTGATGGGTCTGAATCATCAAACTTGTGGTTAGCAGTCCAGTGTTTATTCTACAGCACCACACCAGGACTCCACACAGTAACTGAATAAAGTTACATAAATACTATTCATAATTATATTGTCATTTTCATATTTTACAAGTGCTAAGACCTGCATGTGTATATTACTGTGAACTTGGAACACACTATGTAACATGTCATTATGATATGAAATCTTAACTAATAATATAAGTATGTTGCTAAAGCATCAAATCAAGTATTCTCTTAGCTACTGTTCTTACATTTTTATTGGTGTAGTTAAGATGTATTTTTGTTCATAAATATCCAGATGATGAAAAAAAGAGGAAAGCAATAATGATAATTAGGATAATCTGGGGAAAAATCTAAGAAAATAGTATTTTAAATCATTGTTATTTCTACAATACATGTAGTCTCCTACTTATGGCTTATTCAAGTTATAGTGAATGGCATTTTTAACCACCAGTTTTGTTGGGTTTTGCTTACATAATATGCCTAAAACTAGAATAGCAGGATATTGAGGAAGTAAGTTTGTATGTTTCTAACCCCCAAAGATAAAGATCTGATTTATAAAGAAAGATACTGATAATAAAATAATATTAATGAAAACTAGTTTTTTTGAACAACAGGGATATTCAACTTAAATCAGAACTGACAATAGAATCATCAGAACAGAATCTCCTTGTAAACCAGTGACCACTTATACATAAAACTATTAATAGGAGGACATAAGTATTATCTAAAATTGACCATAATCTGAATTAAAAGACTGAAACACATAAAATTCAGAACAATACTAATCTGAGATCAGTACTAATCTGAAATAATCTTGTCAAACAATACGTACAATCTTACAATTTTATTTAAATTATTTGTTAAAATTAGGTCATTTCCTCTTGTTTTGCATTGTCCTGGTGTGGTGCTGTAAAATAAGCACTGGGCTGGGAACCACAAGGTCAGCAATTCCAATCCACCAGCTGTTCCTTGGAAACTCTATACAGGGTCACTGTGAGTCATAACCAACTTGATGGCATATAACAACAGCAATAGGGTTTCTGAGGCTATAAATCTGCAGGAACAGAAAGCCTCATCTTTCTTCCTCCAATCAACTTGTGGACTCCAATTATGGATCTTATGGTTCCCAATTCAATGTCCCACCTTGTGGTTTGCAGCTCAGTGCTTACCCTATAGAGTCACCAGACTCTGCTAAAATTATGCTATTTCTTAAATATAAAGAAAAATTTTCCTGTCTTTTCTCTAGCATGAAACTTTACTCTTCTGAAACTTGTTTACCTTGTGTATTGATCTTTCCCCTTTCAAAATATAAAATGCTTTACTTTCTTCTCAAAGTTTATCATATACTGTTTATATATTATCTACCATTGCATTTTTCCCCCTAATCTTCTCTATTCTGAGATAGAACACATTGGGAAATTATAACAAAATCTATTTCCCTTTACTCCTAACAGTATCATGTTTGTTTTTAAAAAAAAAAAAACAAAAAACAATGCTTCTCTGTTCTGGCCTGTGCTCAGCATATTAAAAAGTAACTTCCATTTTTTTCGTCTCTTAGAACAATGTACATTAATGTCCTGCTACATATTATGTTCAGCATTCATCAGTCAGTTTGTCTATTGTGGTGGCTTGCATGTTGTTGTGATTCTGGAAGTTAGCCACAGGTATTTTAAATACCAGTAGGGTCACTCACAGTGGACAGGTTTCAGCTGAGCTTCTAGACTAAGGCAGATTCAGAAGGAGAGATGGACTACTTACAAATATTTAGTCACTGAGAGCCTTATGAAAAGCAATGGAACACAGTCAGCATCAGAATATCAAATATTGAAACATAATGAAGTATACCAGAATATTGACCAATACAGTACCAAAAATGAGTTCCTCAGATTCTAAGTCATTCAAAATATGACTGGGGAATAACTGCCTCCACAAAGTAGAGTTAAACACGATGACACATAATGACCTTCAGGCCCTCCATTTGCTAATGGGGTACAACTCAAAATGAATAGAAAGAGCTGTAAATATTCATTAATAATCATAACATGGAATGTATGAAGTATGAATCTAGGAAATTGACAAAAATGACACAGAACACATAAACATCGGTATCCTAGGCATGACTGAGTTGAAATGGACTGATATTGACCAGTTTGAATCTGACAATCACGTGGTTTACTATGCCAGAAATAACAAATTGAAGAGGAATGGTGTCAAATTCATCATCAAAAAGAACATATCAAAATCTGTTTTGAAGTACAATGCTGTCTGCGATAGGACAACATCACTATGCCTATATGGAAGACCAGTTAATACCACTATTATTCAATTTTATGCACAAACCACTAAAGTCAGTGATGATGAAATTGAAGAATTCTACCAATTTCTTCCGTCTGAAATTGATGAAACAGCCCATCAAGATTTGTTGATAATTACTGAAACTGGAACACAAAGTTTGGAAACAGAGAAAGGATCAGTAGTTGGAAAATATGGCTTTGGTGATAGAAATGATGCTTGAGATTGCATGATAGAATCCTGAAAGACCAACAACTTATTAACTGAAAATACCTTTTTTAAACAACATACAAGATGACTTTACAATTGGACCTCACCAGATGGAATGCACAGAAATCAAATTGTGTAAAGAGGCAGTGGAAAAGGTTAATACCATCAGCCAAAAGGAAGGCCAGGGGCAGATTATGGAATAGCCCATCAATTGCTCATATGCAAATTCAGGTTGAAGCTGAGGAAAATTAAAACAAGTCCATGAGCCAAAATATGACCTTGAATTTAGAGATTATCTAAAGAACTGATTTAGTCTTAGACACTAAAAACTGAAGACCAAAAGAGTTGTGGGATGACATCATACAGAAAGTTCATTAAAAAGACAAGTAAGGAAAAGACAAAAATTGATGTCAGAAAAGACTCTGAAACTTGCTCTCCAATGTAGAGATGCTAAAGCAAATGGAAGAAATCAGGAGGTAAAAGAGTTGAATACAAGATTTCAAAGATCAGCTCAAGAAATGAAGATCAAAATATTTTAAGGAACTATGCAAAAACCTGAAGTTAGAATACCAAAGGAAAGGACATGCTCAGCATTTCTCAAGCTGAGGAAACTGAAGCAAAATTCAAGCCTCAATGCACAATATTGATGGATTCTATGAACAGAATATTGAATGATGCAGAAAGCATCAAAAGAAGATGGAAAGAATACAGAGTCACTGTGCCAAAAAGAAATGGTTAATATTCAGCCATTTCAAGAGGTAGCATATGATCAAGAGCCAATGATACTGAAGGAAGAAGTCCAAAATACATTGAAGATATTGGCAAAGAACAAGGCGTCGAGCATGTTGGAACACAAATCGAAATCTTTCAACAAACTGATGGAACACTGCAGGCACTCATGTATGCCAAGAAACATGGAAGTCAGTTACCTGACCAGCTGAGTGGAAGATA
>NW_006408549.1:18273200-18273705 GCF_000296735.1 Chrysochloris asiatica | reverse complement strand
GCCTCTAGAAAAATCAGTTTCTTTCATTTATCTTACACAATAGCTTTAATCATTTATTAACCACACTTAATCTTTCTGAGAGGAAAGTACCTAATAAGGGGAAAGGGCACTTCAATTATGACATTTAATTACAAATATCTCACACTTGGTCACTGATCAATTCATAAAAGACATTTGATGTGACAATGTTACGTATCTCATTATTTTAAATGACATTACATGTCAATACAAAATCCCTAATCAGCATTATTTATGAACAATAAATTCACGGCAATATAAAGAACAATTTAAAACATGCACCTATAAAAATTTTAGGTTAAGTCAAGAGGATTCTATGGTGAAAATGTTGACCAGGAGACCTACAGAATGTGACTGTTAAGTGCCACTGAATTGGTTCCTCCTCATAGTGAATGTATACTGGGTTTCTGAAGAGTGGCTGGTGAGTTTGAACAGTCAACCTGGCAGTTCAAACCAATATTGCAATCAAGCACTTTAACCCACATGT
>NW_006408549.1:18266740-18268489 GCF_000296735.1 Chrysochloris asiatica | reverse complement strand
TTTAGCTTCTCTATGCTTTAGAGCAAGTTTCAGTCTCTTCTGACATCCATTTTGCTCTTTACTTTCTTTCCTGTGTTTTCAATAACCTTTTGCTTTCTTAATTTATGATATTCTTGATCATAGAGTTGTCATCCCACAAAACTTCCAGTCTTTGGTCCTTTATGTATGTATTTGATACATATCTAATGTATCTTAATTTATTGATACATCTCTAATGTATCATATCTGTTCTTGAGATGGTATCTAAATTCAGGTGGAATATGCTCAAGGTCATATTGACTTTCATGGAGTTGTTTTACTAACTTGCATATGAATAATCAATGGCCTCTTCCACAGTCTGCCTTTGACCTTACGTTAAGTAATGATATTAAGCTTCTCCATTCACATCATCACAGTCAAATCTACTCTGAAATGAAATTTCCTCAGGGGTGTGGTTGCATGCAATATATATGGACTTTCTGGTAAAGTTCTCTTGCTTTTTGCTTGCTCTCAATCCTGCATCCTAATCCTCAATAATTCATTGTCTGACTTCTGGCACTTGGGACTTGAGCCAGTGCCTGCCATATTGACTGCTGATTTTGGGATTAGTTAGCCTCCTCAAACCATGAAATATAAGATGCCTTCTGACCTGCCAATATTAGATTTGTCCCTGCAGCTACATGAGTTAAGAGAAGCCCCTAGCCTAACATTTGACTTAAGGACCTGAGACTTGCCAGCCTTTACAACTTCACAAGTCATTTCTTTCAGCAAAATCTCTCTCTCTCTCACTATCTCTATCTCTCTGCCTATCTGTATTATATATGTAAGCTTCCTGATTTTGCTTCTCTAGAGAAACCAGCCCAAGACAGTACATAGACTTCAATTATAATATTATACAAAAGAAAATAAATATGACCTTCTTCATACTTTGCAAACACTTTATAGACATGAGGAAAAAAGAAATTCTAGTTTATTGTTTTAAGAATGGAATACAAGACAGACCATCTAACCTCCTCTGACTTCACAAGAGCGGAAGAGAATAATGAAATTCAGCATCAGGTCAAGGCCTATTCCTTTAAGGCTGGGTTAGACATGCCTCCACCGTGTAATATTTTTACCAATTCTGACATAAACCATCCCTCCTACGGCACTCTCTATATCTCATCTTGGTTCTATAACTCATTGCAGTAACCACACATAACTCACAGACCATACTCATGACTATGGGCTTTATTAGAGAAGTTAATAGGTTTCAATTCAGAATGAGGAATTCTCAAGACACAATTCTTTAGTTAAGACAACCTATTCCCAGTCATGCCCACAGGTAACCTCTCTAAGGTATTTGGCCTATCAGCCACCCAGGAACAGCCCCTTGGACACGGGTCTGCTTGGGGAATCTTTCAAAGTGTTTTATAAGTCTAATAAATACCCATTACCACTCATTTGTCAGTGTGTTTTACTGTGGTGGCTTACATACTGCTGTGATACAGAAGCTATGTCACCATTATTTAAAATACCAGCAGTGTCATCTATAGCAGATAGAGTTCAGTAGAGATCTCAGACTAAGACAGACTAGGAAGAAGGAGAAACAAGCTATTTCTGTTTAGCTGGGACATTGCCAGATATAGTACCAGAAGATGAGTCCCTCAGGTTGGAAGGCACTCAAAATGCAATTGAAAAAAAGTATCCCCACAAAGCAGAATTGATCATAATGACATGAATGGAATAAAGCTTTCAGGACCTTTGTTTGCTGATGGGTCAAAACTCAAA
>NW_006408549.1:18262304-18264857 GCF_000296735.1 Chrysochloris asiatica | reverse complement strand
TCATGGGGAATCTGTACATAAACTAAGATGCAGTTGTTAGAATAGAACAAGGGGGTATTGGTTTAAAATGAGAAAAGGTGTGCTCCAGGGTTGTATCTTTTCACCATACTTATTCAATTTATATGCTGAGCAAATGATCTGAGAAGCTGGATTATATGAAGAAGAACATAGCATAAGGGTAAGACAGAGACTCATTAACAACCTGTGATATGGATAGGATACAACCTTGCTTGCTGGAAGTGAAGAGGACTTAAAATATTTACCTATGACGATCAAAGACTTCATATGAAGCCTTCATTATGGATTGCACCTCATTATAAAGAAAACAAAACTCCTCACAAATGAACCAATAAATAATATGATAAGTGGAGAAAAGTTTGAGATTGTCTAAAATGAAATTTTGCTTGGATACACAATTAACACTCATGGAAGCAGCAGTCAAGAAATCAAATGCTGCATTGCATTAGGCAAAACTGATGCAGAAGAACTCTGTAAAGTGTTAAAGGACAAAGAGATCATTGGATTCCAGAACACTTAATTTTGCTCATGCAGAACCTGTACATAGAACAAGAGGCAGTCCTTCAAAAAGAACAATGAGACAGTGAATGTTTTAAAAATTTAAAAAGTTATCTGCCAGTGTTGCATTCTTTCACCATACTTATTCAACCTGTATGCTGGCAAATAATTCAAGAAACTGGATTATATGAAGAAGAACATGGTACCAAGATTGGAGGAAGACTCATTAACAACCTTTTGTATGCAGATGATACAACCTTGCTTGTTGAAAGCAGAAACGGCTTAAAATACTTAGTGTGATCCAAGACTGTGATCAAACACCACAGTCTTCAGTATGGATTGCACCTCAATGTAAAGAAAGCTAAAATTCTCACCACTGGACCAATAAATAACATCATGATAAAAAGAGAAAAGATTGAAATTTTCAAGACTTTATTTTGCTTGGATCTACCATGAACACTCATGGAAGCAACAGTAAAGAAATCAAATGATGTATTGCATTGGGTGAATCTACTGCATAAGACCTCTTCAAAGTATTGAAGAGCAAAGGTATCAGTTTAAGGACTAAGGTATGCCTGACTCAAGCCACGGTATTTTCAATAACCACATATGCATGTGAAAGTTGGACAAATGAATACGGAAGACCTTAGAAGAAGTGATGTATTTCAATTATGGTGTTGGAGAAGGATATTAAATGTACCATGGACTACCAGAGAACAAAGAAAATGTTCTTTAAGAAGTACAACCAGAATGATCCTCAGAAGCCAACATTACCATATTTTGTCTCTGATACTTCAGCCATCTATCAGGAGGGACCAGTCCCTGGAGAATGACATCATGCTTGGTACAGTGGAAGGACTGTGAAAAAGAGGGAGACCCCCCCAAAGAGATGGATTGGGACAGTAGAAGCAACAATTGGCTCAACGGTGGCAGTAACTGTGATGATGGCACAGGACCAGCAATGTTTTGTTCTGTTGTGCGTAGAGTTGCTATGAGTAGGCGTTGACTCGACTTAACAGCACCAACAGACACAGTATGAGCTAGGAAGGTCAACTTCAGTGCCTGCAAAGGGTATTTCTTTTCCTTTTCCTTTTCTGAGTAACCTTCTCTTGCCTAATACATAAAAGACAAGCATTATCACCTGACTTCCAAGAGTATTCACCTGCTCCAAACTGGTAGACTTTTTTATGAAGTCTAAAACCTCAGATCTGTTCCTGTAGTAAATGTACTTCTCATCAGAAATGGTCAGCTCTAGCCCATAAACTAAAATCCCCACTGTTCTACAGTCTTGAGTATTGCTCCTGGTTAAGGTGACTGTACCTTATAATGATTTCTTGCAAAGAACCCATCAAGCAATGCATTTGCTCTTTGTCTATGTTTCTTATAGATCATAAATAGCATAGGTGGGTATACCAGAGAAAGTAGCTACAGAACAAGGAGACAGCTCAGGATAATCATGCAAAATCTGACGATGTAGATGCTGCATAATTATCTAAGACAGTAGTGTCACTATGAGTAAGTTACTCACATGACGTAGGTGTTAATCTATTATCTGAGTCCTAATCCTTCCTTAGTGACAGTTGTATTAACTGTTTATGGCATTGCTTTTGTTATTGCTGTTGTTAGGAGCCACTCAGCCAGTTCAACTCATAGAGACTGTATGCACAATAAAACTAAATATTTCTGGGTCTTCACCATACTCAAAACTTTTCTTATGTTGGTGGCCATTGTTGCTGTTGCAATGTCTGTCCATCTTGTTGGGAGACCTTCCATTTTATCCAGCATTATGCTCTGCTCCAGACACAGATTCCTGGGATCTGAAAACATGTTTAAAGAACAAGGGAAGTCTTGCCATTCTTGCTTACTACTTGAATGCTTGGTTATAATTTTTCATACAGATTTGTTTGTTCTTATGGTATTCAATGGTACCTTTAGTATTCTTCTCTAACACCATAATTCCAATTCATAGATTCTTCTATGGTCTTCCTTTTTCATTTTCCAACTTTTACATGTATATGAGGTGACTGAAATTTTCAA
>NW_006408549.1:18259171-18261829 GCF_000296735.1 Chrysochloris asiatica | reverse complement strand
ACCATTCAGTATCCCCTTGTTCTAACGACTGCTTCTTACTCTATATACAAGGTCCGTCCTCATGAACACATTTAAGTGTTCTAGAATATCCATTCTTCTCAATTTGATAGACAATTTGTTATGACCCACACAGTTGAATGCATAGTAGTCAAGATAAATCTGATATCAGCAATGATATCCCTTGTTTCATGTCCTCTTCTGCATCTAACTTGAATTTCTAGCATCTCTTTGTGGATGTATTGCTACAACTGTTTTTAAATTATCTTCAGCAAAATTTGACTTGCCATGTCATATTAATATTAATATTTTCAATGGATTTCCACATTCCATTGGTTCCAAATATGGAGGAGCTCTTTCAATTGATTGGCCAGGTAGCAGCCTCCCAAATTTCTTGGAACAGACAACTGCACATCCAATGCAGTATCAGTTTGTTGAAACATTACAATATGTGTTCTGTCAATCCCTGGAACCTTGGTATTTGCCAAAACCTTCATTGCTTCTTATACTTCTTTCTTCAATATCACAGGTCCTTGATCATATATTACCTCTTTAAATGTTCGAATATGGACTATTTCTTTTTGGTATAGTGACTATGTGTATTGCTTCCATCTTCTTTTGATATTTCCTGCATCATTCAATATTATGCCCAAAGAATTCTTCAATATTGCAACCCCAAGCTTGAATTTTTCTTCAGTTCTTTCAGTTTGGGAAAAGTTGAAATCTTGTTTTTCCTTTTTGGGTGTTTAACTTCAGGTCTTTGCATATTTAATTATGGTATTTGACTTTGCCTTCTTAAACTGCCCTTTGAAATGTTCTATTCAGCTCTTTTACCTCCTCATTTCTTCCAGTTGCCTTAGCTTCTCTGTGTTCAAGAGCAAGTTCCATAGTTTCTTCTGTTATACTTTTTGGCCCTTTCTTTCTTGCTGTATATCTTGTTTAACTTTTACTTTTAAGAAAAATAAAAAGGCACTAACACTATTAGTGAGCCCTGAATAAGTACTGGGCTGGAAACTGCAAGGCTGGCTGTTCAAACTCACCAGCTGCTCCAGAAACCATATACACGGTAACTATGGGTCTGACCTTACTAGGTGGCACACAACAACAACAGCACTTAGCAACTTGAAAAAACTTAAATCTGCTTTTTTACCCAATTTAAACTCCTCACTTCCATTTTTTGCCAGGAATAGTGAAACACTGCATATTTTTCTTTATTAATGTAGAAGCAGAAAAAAAATTTTTTGATGAAGTGTCATTTGGTTCAATTTTGCTTTTCTCTATTCATGATAGCTCCACTTTCCCTTATCAGGAACCAACCTGTTATGGAGGTCACATGCAGCCCTTCCCCCAACCGCAGTCTGTATAATATATACAAAACCACCAGATGCATATGCCCTGTTAATTGGGGAGAAAGTACCATCTGCCTGTGTATGGCTTTCTGTTTTTCAGGAAGGAAGCAGCGACTTAGTTATCTTTGCCCCTTTTTCCATTCATGTGCAGGACTGGTGACAAGATTGCATAGGCTAATTCCATGACACACAGATTGAAGCTGATAAACAAAGGAAGGCATTTGAAAATAATGGACAGATACAACATTTCTCATCCTGAAAAGGTTTTTATCTCTTCTCTTCTGTGTTTGTTAAAATAGTTCAGAATAATCACTGTGACATTTTTAAAATTAAAGTATTTTCTATTTCTTATAAAAATGTTGTTAAGTGCAATTCAGTCAATTCTTACTCATAGCGACCTTGTACAAGTTTTCCGAGGAACAGCTGGTGGGTTTATACCACCGACCTTGTGGTTCACAGTCCAGTGCTTATTCTACCGTACCACATTGGAAGTCAAGCATAGCTCTGTTCTTATAGAGAATTTATTTATAGGGTCATTGCTACACTATAGCATGGAATACTGGTGGAGTTCCTTCTAGTGTAGAATAATATATCGATAAATAAGTATAGGAAAACAGACAAATCGCTATAAAATTAAGACCCTACTGTCTGTTCCTGTATGCTTTAAAATGTAATAATACATTAGATATATTTTATATATGTCAGATACTCTTCTAAGTGTCATATGCAATAGTTCACTTAATATAACTAAGATGCAAGTACTGTTTTCATTTTACACAGGCAGTTGGTATACAGTTTAAAGAACTTGTCCAAGTTTACTTCGCCAGTTAATTGTGGAGAGGTTTAACCACTGTTTAACATCTCCCTGAGGTCTATGGATTGCTAAAATGACAATGTGAAGTAGAATTACAACCAAGAAAACCCTATGAATCTCAGTTCTACTTTGTAAAACATGGGTTGTCATGATCCAAATTGACTCAATGGAAATGGGTTGTTTTAAGTACTCACTGGGCTGTCTAGATGTTATCATATGCACCTGATAGATCATTTTGAAAAAATTCAAAGTGTACTGCGGTATGAATGAACCATACTTAAGCCACTTCCCCATTCTAAGATATGTTCAGAAATAATTTTCAAAAAGTGAAAGGCATGACTCACTCACAGATATAAATATAAACATGTATTAAAATTCTACTCAAAAACAGAAAATCATGACTGTCACACGGATATAAAAATGAGTATGTGTTCCATTAAGGAAGAAGGTTGTTGTTGTTGTTGTTAAGTGCCATCGAGTCGGTTCCGACCCATAGCG
>NW_006408549.1:18256487-18258956 GCF_000296735.1 Chrysochloris asiatica | reverse complement strand
CGACCCATAGCGACCCTGTACAGGGTTTCCGAGGGTGTAAATCTTTACGGGAGTAGAAAGCCTCATCTTTCTCCCGCGGAGCAGCTGGCAGTTTCGAACTGCTGACCTTAAGGTTCGCAGCCCGATTCGTAACCACTATGCTACCAGAGCTCCTTAGTGAGATGTTAGAACAGTTCAATTAATTTTTTTAAAAAAAAGAGATTTATAGCTCAGTGAGCCCTGGTTACACTATGGGTGAGGCAGTGGGTTACTAGCTGCAAGCTTAGTGGCTCAGACCCACTAGCCACTGAATGAGAAAAAGATGAATCTCAATTTCAGCAACCCATTGGAATCAACTTAATGTTCAAATAGAAGCAAAACTGATCTCTTTCATTGATGGAGGAGTACAGTCAATCACACTCTCAAAGGATCTAATTTGCAAATCTAAAGACAAAAATTATTTTCTTTACTATCCATTCTCTATAGGTTTCAAAGTTCTTATCTATCTCCTATAGAATCAGGTGATATGGAAGGTTATATGATACACAATGTAGTTTCCTATTGAAGAACAAGTTTTTTCCTAGGTACTCTTAGATTGTTTTCAGTATTTTATCATTATAAATTATGCTTAAATAAACAGTTAATTCATATATTTTTCACATACTCATTACTATCTTAAGATAAATTCCTATATACAAGTTCTTTTTTCTCAATTTATAAATACATCCAGAAAGTCTTCAACAAGATTGTACAACTGATTCTCCCAACAGTGAGGCTGTGAACATCTTTATGGATATATTTTCTGCTATCCATAAGGACTCTGGATAATACTTTCTTTGATTTGTAATATTCATTTCATATTCTATTTTAACAATGACTAAAGGTATATTGGGGAGTCCCAGTGTGGCACTGTGGGTTAATGCGCCAGACTGCAAAATTGTTTGAACTGTAAGGTTGGTGGTTCAAGCTCACCAGCTGCTCCTTGGAAACCCTATACAAGGTCACTATGGGTCGGAATTGACTCCACGGCACTTAACAACAACAAAAGGTATACTGAAGAAACTCTGGTAGCATAGTGGTTAAGAGTGGGGCTGATAATCTCAAGCTCAGCAGTTCAAAACTACTAGTGGTTCCACAAGAGATAGATGAGGCTTTCTGCTGCCATAAAAAGTTAAAGCCTCGGAAACCCAGGGTTGCTATGAGTTGAAACCAACTTCACGCACATAACCAACCAGTCTGTTTAAGTCTGGAAACTCAGCTGAAACCTGTCCAACATGGGTGGCCCTGCTGGCTTTTAAAATGCCAGTAGTATAGGTTCCAGCATCAAAGAAAGACTCAAGTTACTACAGTATGACAAACTGATAGACAAATGACGGTGTATATTAATGTATGCTCAATATATGTTGTGATAGTTGCGGTTTTTGTCAACTTGACTGCATCAGGATTCTCAATGATTACAATAACACCCATGCTGTAATCTGATATGATCAGCTTTTACCTTAAGTCATTAGCCTATCAATTGTAAATCCTCACTTCTATGATGCTAATGATGCCAGATGCAATCATCAGGATTAGGTTGATGATATCTTGAGTCAATCTCTTTTGAAAAATAAAGAGAGAGAGAAGTGAGCTGAGCTCAGAGGGCCCTAATATC
Organism: Chrysochloris asiatica; assembly: GCF_000296735.1. Classification (NCBI taxonomy): domain Eukaryota; kingdom Metazoa; phylum Chordata; class Mammalia; order Afrosoricida; family Chrysochloridae; genus Chrysochloris; species Chrysochloris asiatica. Next base: position 18,257,323 of record NW_006408549.1, on the reverse strand, counting down.
ACCAAGACAGAAGAGCTAGGAATTGAGAACATACTTTGGACCTGGGCTCCCTGTGTTATGAAGCTGTTAGGTACAGGGGATGATTGATGCCAAGATCTTCAGGAAATCTTCAGGTAATATTAGGTCTACTGATGCTGAAACAAAACAAAGAACTTATCCCAGAGGGAATAAAAGAAAGCCTTCCTGAGATCTAGCACTCTGAATTTGAAATGCTGTTTTCCTAAAACCACCAGTCTGTCAGTTTGTTATGCTATTGTGACTTCCATGTTGCTATGATGCTGAAAGATATGGCACCATTATTTTTAAAACCAGAGTATCAGCCATGGTGGGTAGTATGAGAAATAGCTCTTGGGGTGATCCACCTTCAGGACTAAGGTGAATCTTGGGAACAGAAGGCTGCATAATAAAAGGAGCTCAGGGTAGACTAGTTTAGAAATTTAAAAATAATACAACCATCTAAGAAATAGGGAAAGTTCCTGGGGAAGGGGAGAAACGAACTTTAAATGAGAATGCTACCAGTAAGAACTGGTAGGTGAGTTTGGGGCAGATTGTAAACTCCACTGTTGTTGTTAAGTTCCATAGAGTCGGTTCCAATCCATAGTGACCCTGTATAGGGTTTCTGAGGAGCAGCTGGTAAGTTTGAACCGCTGACCTTGCAGTTCAAAAGGCTTTGCAGTCTGGCGCATTAACCCACAACACCACACCAAAACTCCATAGTACCCAGTAAAAGGGGAACTGGAGGAGGGGCTTTTTCAAGACACAGGAATAAAACTACTTTCGAGCCAGCCATGTGTCTTGTCTGCCTGTGTCTATTGGGTTGGGCATCCAATTTTGCA
>NW_006408549.1:18243669-18247222 GCF_000296735.1 Chrysochloris asiatica | reverse complement strand
TTATTGGCTTTTCTTTTCTTTTTTCTTTTGCTCTCAAATTTTATCTTGTCCATGTGCCATTCTAACAGGACCTCACTAATTGGAGGTTTGAACTGTGGACCTTGCAGTTAGCAGTCTGGTGCTTAATTTACAAGGACACACCAGGACTCTAAGAAGGACTAATTCAGAATCTAAGCTATTTTTACCCAGGTGTTAATAGCTAAAATAATTATTTTCCTATTGGCATAGTAATTTTAATTTGACGTATTACATTACCACCAAGAATTGTTATGATGGGCATTTCAGACATTGATAAATGAAACATCTTGGGACAAAAAAAAAAAAAAATCATACTCAGTGATTTTTATGTGAAATAATTAGCTATCTGATTTCTTAGGAGGGATCCCAGGTATTGAGTTCTAAAATAAGCTTAAAGATAATGGGACAAATTATTATGTCTCATTTCATACACAGCTATAAAACTTGCCTATGCCCAAATAGTACTTTTGAAATTCTAGGACTTGTCAAATTAATCATGTCGGGACTCCTCATTAAATTAAAAAGTCATCAAACTACAACCTTAAGGAGCCATCAGACCACCTACCCTGAAGCAAAGCATACTAGTTTTAAACCAAAGGATGACTAAACATGGGGCATCCAAGTTGTACCAGTTAGGAGCTCAATGGAGTCCATTTGAAATCTGACTGACAGTGAACAGGGTCTCAGATGGTGTTGCAGCAAGGCTTTTAAATGCTGACATGCACCATTAAGCTGTTTTATAATATTAGCAGAAAAGCCCCCAAAAACCTAAAGATTAATGGAAAGTTACTACTATCCATACTGTATCTACAGCAAAATACTACCTAAAATGTTATGAGCTAAGAGGCACCAGCTGCTCCTTGGAAACCTTATACTGGGTCACTATGGGTTGGAATTGACTTAACGGCACTTAACAACAAGAGGCATGTGCTTCTCTACATTTTGACATGTTTGCTTGTTGTTAAAGTGTCCTTAAGTTGGTTCTGACTCATAGGGACTCTGTATAGGATTTCTGAGGAGCAGCTGGTGGGTTTGAACTGTGGACCTTGCAGTTAGAAGTCTGGTGCTTAATTTACAAGGACACACCAGGACTCTAAGAAGGACTAATTCAGAATCTAATGTATAATTTTTTCCAGATTGACTTCAGATCTGATATAATTAGAAGGAATCCAATTCAACTTCATTTTTTAGACAACTTTTTGTGCCTTTCTTCCTGTTTTCTTAAAAAGCATTTTTAAAAATGTGTTTCCTCAAAAGAGAAGGGATTATGAAATATTGTTTGTTGTTAAGTGTTGCTGATTTGATTCTGACTCATAGCAACCCTATATAGGGTTTCCAAGGAGCAGCTAGTGTGTTTGAACTGCTGACCTTGTGTTCTGCTGTCCAGTGGTGATCCTACAGTGCCAATCGAGGATTCCATTATAGAATGTTATTGCTGTTGTTAAGTGCCATCAAGTCAGTTCTGACTCATAGTTACCCTATATAGGGTGTCTCAGAAGCAGCTGGTGAGCTTGAACCTTCAACTTTACAGTTCAAACTGACCTTGCAGTCTAGCACGTTAACCTACATTTAAGGAGTCATTATGACGGAAGATATAACCTATAAGGTTTATGTTAAATACTTTCAAATCAGGCTTTGAAAATCAAATAGAAATCTTCATTATGATGTGGACAATAGACTATTTCATATTCAATATTTTCATGTTTATTGAGATATAACCTACATAAAATGCGTCCCATATAGATGATATACAGTGGTTTTTTAGTGAAACTTATGCAACTATAACTACTAACTAATTTTAGAATGTTTTCATTATTCCAAAAAGGAATAAAACTTATTAATAGTCATTTCCTATATCTATCTCAATTCAGCTCCATGAAAATACTTTCTCTTTCTTTAAAACCAAGAAATCCATATACCCAAAGCTTTTAAGTGATTCTGACTTATAGCAAGCCCCAACCACTAAAGCCAGTGAGGATGAAACAAGAAGAATTCTACCAACTTCTTCAATCTGAAATTGATTAGACATGCAATCAAGATGTATTGATCATTACTGGTAATTGGAATGCAAAGGTTGGGAACAAAGAGGAAGGATCAGTAGTTGGAAAATATGGCCTTGGTGATAGAAATGATGCTGGAGATCACATGATAACGTCTGCAAAATCAATGATTTTTTGTTCATTTCAAATACCTTCTTTAGACAACAAAAGATTTTACATACAGAACTCACCAGATGGAATACACAGAAATCAAATTGACTATATCTGTGGAAGGAGATGATGGAAATGCTCCATATCATCAGTCAAAACAAGACCAGGAAAAGACTGTGGAATAGACCATCAATTATTCATATGCAAATTCAGTCTGAATGGAAGAAAATGAAAATAAGTCTATGAGAGCCAAAATATGCTTTTGAGTATATCCAACCTGAATTTAGAGATCATCTGAAGAACAGATTTGATACATTAAACACTAAAACCAAAGACAAAAAGAGTTGTGGGATGACATCAAGAACATCATACAGGAAGAAAACAAAAGGCCATTAAGAAGACAAGAAAGAAGGAAAAGATCAAAATGGATGTCAGAAGAGGCTCTGAAACTTGCTCTCCAGCGTAGAGATGCTAAAGCAAATGGAAGAAATGAGGAAGTACAAAAACTGAACTGAACATTTCAAAGGTCAGCTCGAGAAGACAAAGTCAAATATTACAACAAACTATGCAAAGATCTGGAGTCAGAAAACCAAAAGGGAAGAACACGCTCAGCATTTCTCAAGCTAGGGAAACAGAAGGAAAAAATTCAAGCTTCGAGTTTCATTATTGAAGGATTCTCTGACCAAATTATTTAATGCTGCAGAAAGCATCAAAAGAAGATGGAAAGAATACAGAGTCACTGTACCAAAAGGAAATGGTTGATGCTCAACCATTTCAAGAGGTAGCATGTGATCAAGAGCAAATGATACTGAAGGAAGAAGTCCAAAGTGCATTGAAGGAATTGACAAAGAACAAGACACAAGGAAGTCATGGAATAAAAACTGAAATCTTTCTAGAAAGTGAAGTGGCACTGGAGGCACTCACTCATCTCTGCCAAGAAATTTGGAAGACAACTATCTGGACAACTGATTGGAAGAAATCCTATCTGTGCCCATTCCAAAGAAAGGTGACCCAATGGAATGCAGAAATCATCAAACAATATCTTTCCTATCCCAAGTGAGTGAAGCTTTATTAAAGGTAATACAGAAATGGCTGCAACTATACAATGAGAGAGAACTTCCAGATGTTCAAGCCAAATTCAGAAAAGGAAGTGGAATGAGGGATATCATTGCTGACATCTGATGGATCTTGGCTGAAAGCAGAGAATATCAGAAAGATTTTTACCTGTGTTTATTGACTGCAAAAAGGCCTTTGACTCTGTGGATTGTGGCAAGCTATAGACAACATTGCAAAGTATGAGTATTCTGGAACACTTCATTGTGCTCATGAGGAATATATACATGGACCAAGAGGCAGTTGTTCTAACTGTACACGAACACTGAATG
>NW_006408549.1:18238791-18243569 GCF_000296735.1 Chrysochloris asiatica | reverse complement strand
CTGGCTTCCAAGGAGCATTCTGACTGTACTTTCTCCAACACAGAACCAACACCACGGCACATAACCACCACCACCAAAGGTATATTTAATACATCTAAGAAGAATTGAAGCTGCTTCATTTGCAAACTAAAAACTTGAAAAGCCTGTCCTTAGATAAAGTGACCTCTATGTTTGAATTTTTATAGAATCATGTTGTTAGGAGAAACAATAAAACACTTTTTTTTTTTTGGTCTGAGAAACTGTATATGTAAAATTTCCAAATGTGTGTATATACGTACCTATCTGTGTTGTGGTAGATGGTAGCTAGACCGATAAAAAGATAGATAGATTTGAGCATAAATCACAACAAAAAACTATCCTGATGTCACCAAGTCAGTTCTGACATATCGCAGAGTTTCCAAATCTGTAAATATCTTTTTTTCTTTTTGACACTTTTTGTTGTGAATTGAGTGAAGTTTTACAGAACAGATCATCAGTTTTACATTCCACAAATCTTACATCAATTATTGCAATCCTCTCCATATAGTAACAATTATCCTGTATCTTCCCTTCTTCCCAATCATTCTGAACTTTGTCCTTATGTAAATGTTACTGCTAAAACCATGTGAGGATCATGTGTAACTTTCCCTGAGAATTAAATTCAAAATCACCCCAAAGCCAATTCCTATGAAGAAGATGTCAGATATGCCTGTACCCTACAACCTTCCTTACTCTATTCTAACAACAACCATCCCTCCACTCTCTACTTCACATCTGGGTTCCATAATCCATTGCAGTGACCACACTGAACTCCTAATAATACTTACAATTATGGGGTTTATTAGGGAAGAGAATAGGGTACTATTCACTACTAAGGAAATAATTGCCATAATTTAAATCAGAAAAATAAATTCATGTAGCTGAGGTTTCATTTATGTCAACATTCTCTACACTCTTGATCTTTATTAATTTTCATCAACTAAACTCCAAATTGCTTAAATTCAGAACATCAGCATTAAGGACACAGCACAGATGACAAAGGGTCACCTGAAATCCATCAGATTCTTTAAATAATTTCCTATTTTAATCTGGCTGAGTATACCGACCTTTAGATCCATATTAAAAGAAGTATTTGTTTAATTGGGAGTCTGTCAGATAAGACAAGGGAATTATCCAGAAGTCAAAAATGTAAAGCCTTTATTTAAGAAGACCAGCATGCAATAGGCTTTGTTAACAATAGTTATAGAAAACTGAGAAAGAATGAAGAGTATGTATAACAATGTATTTTGTTTGTTCCTTTATTTATGTGACATAATTGCTGCATCAAGTTTAAAATTTCCTATAAAGGCATATTTTAATCTCCTTTTTGGCAGATATGAAGAATCTCATAAAACTTCTCATGATACTATTAGAAAAAGTATATTGACACTTGTATTTAGCATATTTAGTCAGTTTCTACTTCAATGCTTAGAAAGAACAGTGTTAATCTCTTCTCTTGTCACTGTATGCTATATAAGGAACAACCAAATTGCGTGTATAAAGTTCAAACTAAATATAAAATCATTTTGTTCAGAACATGCCTTTACTCAGCAGTTAGGTGGCATTTTCTAAATGAGCCCTCTAAACAGTACTCAAGAAATTTTCTTCAAAAGGTTATTTTCTAACACTTGAAAGGTCATTTCATCTTAAGAATTTTTCTAGGTTGTACTCCTGAAGGCATTATTTACCTGTCATAGGACTTTTTGACCTTTACTTAAATGAACAATTTTTTTTTTTTTTTTACCATTACTTTCATCTTCTACTGTTACTAAAACCCCAAAAACCAAATCCACTGTCATCAAGCCCATTCAGACTCTTAGTGTCCACATAGGACAGAATGGAACTGCTCCTTTGGGTTTCTGAGACTGTAACTCTTTCTCCTTTGACCATTACAAAAGGCTGTCCATTTATATACAGTCATTTTATACTGAAGACATTTGAGAAAAATATGTTAAAAAAAAAAAAAAAAGATTTGTGTTACTTAAGGTTTTGTGTCAAATCAGCTGTGTTCAGATTCTGAGTGGCTTAACAATTAAAACGCGGTGGTAGTGGTGGTTGTGTGTCATGGAGTCGGTTCCAAACTCATAACAACCTTGCATACGGTTTCCAAGGCTGTAAACTTTATGGGAGCAGAAAGCCTCATTTTTCTCCTGTGGTACAGCTGGTAGCTGGTAGCAGCCGCTCATAACTACTACAAATCATTATGCTACCTGAGCTCCTTAAAATGCAATTATTGTTGTTGCAAAGTGCCATCGAGTCGATTCCAACCCATAGCAACCCTGTAAGGGTTTCCTAGGAGCAGCTGGTTAGCTTGAACCATCAACGTTGCAGTTCAAACAGCTTTGCAGTCTGATGCATTAACCCACAGCACCACACCAGGACTCCTAAAATGCAGTAGTCATCTCTATCATAAAATCTGTTATGATACAATCACCCCCTAGGATGTGATCTGGTGTGATTGGCACTGATCTGATGTAATTATCCTATGTGTTGCACATCCTCATTTCTATGATGTTAATGAGTCTAGGTGCAATCTACAGGATTAGGCTGTGTCTTCAGTCAATTTCTTTTAACATATAAAAGAAATTAAACAAACAAGCAGAGCTCAGAGGGGCCTGTTGTTGTTATTTTTGTTAAGAGAGCCATCCAGTCAGGTCACTCATAGTGACCCGGTATAGGGTTTACAAGGAGTGGCTGGTGAGCTAGAACTGCTGACCTTGCAGTACAAACCAACCTTGCAGTCCAGGGCATTAACTCACAATGCTACATTAGGACTCCCAGAGACACCTATTGCCCCCCAAAAAGAAGAACTAGAAGTGGAGGACACCCTTTAGACCTGGGGTGTCTGCTCTGTTAAGCTCCTAGATTCAGGGGAAGATTGATCCTAAGCCTCATGGAGATCTCGGAGGATGGCTGGGTCTACAGATGCTGAAAGGAGACAGGCACCTTTCCTCAGACTTCCTCTATAGCTGGCACTCTGAATTTGGACTGCTAGACTCCTGGAGCTGTCATAGCATAGTGGTTACAAGCTCTGGTAGTGGTTACAAGTCGGGCTGCTGACTTCAAGGTCAGAAGTTCAAAACTACCAGCTGTTCCACAGGAAAACTATGAGGCTTTCTGCTCCCATAAAGATTTACTGCCTCAGAAATCCTACACAGGCTCACTATGAGTTGGAACTGACTTCAAGGCACATCACCACCACCACCAGCCTCCAAAAGTGTGAAAGTCCTGGTGTGGCACTGTGGGTTAATGCTCTAGACTGCAAGGTTGGTTTGAACTGCAAGGTCGGTGGTTCAAGTTCATCAGCCACTCCTCAGAAACCCTATACAGTGTCACTATGGGTCAAAACCAACTCAAGGGCACTTAACAACAACAACAATGAAGTGTGAGAGCAGTGCAGTGGTAGGCTTCATGCCTGCCATGTGGGAGGGAAGGGTTCTATTCCCAGCCCAGGCAGCCTACTGCTATCCTTGGAGTCCTGGTGTAGAATTGTAGGATAAACACAACTGATAACCACAAGGTTTATGTTGAAACCCACCAGCTCTCCCTTGGAAACCCTGAGCAGAATTGTTATGAGTAGGAACAGACTCGATGACATTTAATAACAACAAAATGTGAGAGAATAAATTCATGCTTGCTAAAGTCATCCACTTATTACTGGACAAAAGTCTGACCAGCCAGTATCAGAGACTGGGAGAGAATCAACATGTTTTATTGACAGATCTGGAAGTCAGCTAGAATCCTTTTCTGAAAGACTGCCTCACTTTCCCCCCATTTAATCCAAACCCTTATACCCCTGTAGGCATCCATCTATCTGCATTGTTACATTCTTTTCTCAGAGTTTTATGGCTGTTTCCTAGGGGATACAGTTTATGTCCCATTGAGCCAAGGCACCTTACATCCTGGGACATGATTGCCCCAAACAATGTTAATGGCCTTTTTGAAAACCTTTTTCTTAAAGTTACATTCTTTTAAGGGGTGAGAGATCATGGCCCTCCATTATTCCTCCCAGCTTGTCTTCTAATCATAGGTTTAAACTGACAATGTAGCACTAAATCCTTAGCCTATATGATCCAGGAGCACAGAGGAAAGGTTAGTCAGGGCAGTAATGACTGGGGACAATGATTAAAAGAGTTTGAACAGACAGGGGGAGAAAAGTTACTAAAAACCTTTCTCTTACATTTGTGGTGTTTCTGTTTTAGCAGTACTAGATAACTAAGACAGAAATTAAATGACTATAAGAGCACTTTTGATGCCACACAGCAGACAACAGGGTCTTTCTATTCAAGTTTCTTTCATTATTAGTAAGAAAGATAACACAATGATTGAGAACACAGCAAGCCAATGAACACAACAAGCCCAAGCACTGGTGCACACTGGGATCACCAAGGAAACTGTGTCCCACTCTTAGATATTTTGATTTAATTGGTCAAAGGTGAGTCCTAGTAGGCACTGTAGGGTGAACATTAGACTGCTAACTACAAGGTTGGCAGTTCAAATCCACCAGTTACTCCTCTTAAACTCAACACAGAGTTGCTATGAGTCGGAACCGACTCAATGGCACCTAAGAAGAACACCAAGAACAAGGTGGGGCCTACTCATTAATGTTTTTAAAAGCTTCAAATGTGATTCTAAAATGCAGCCAGATTTCAGACCCATTTTGTACTCTTGCAATGATCTTCAATATTTTTTTATCACTAATACCTCTGAGAATTTGTTAAAAACTATGGTCATCGGATGACTGGATGATCGGAGCTCAA
>NW_006408549.1:18224969-18231592 GCF_000296735.1 Chrysochloris asiatica | reverse complement strand
TATTTTCAAGAACCTTATATGCATGCAAAATCTGAATAGTGAATAAGGAAGATCATAGAAGAATCGATGCATTTGACTTTTGGTGTTGGAGAGGAATATTGAAAGTGCCATTGGCTGCCAAAAGAACACACAGAACTGGGTTGGAAGATGTGCAGCGAGAGTGCTCCTTGGAGGCCGGGATGGCTAGATTTTTCTCTCTCATGCTTCAGACATAATGTCAGGAGGGACCAGTCATTGGAGAAGGATATCATGTTTGGTATGGTGGAGGGTCAGAGAAAAGGAGTAAGACCCCCAGTGAGATGGATTGGCAAAGTGGCAGCATCAATGGGCTCAAGCGTGGCAACAATTGTGAGGTTAGTTCAGGACTGGGCAGTGTTTCATTCTGTCGTACATAGGGTCGCTCTGACTTGGTCGGTACCCACTCAATGGCACCTAACAATAGCAACAACATAGGATTTCCAACACTGTAATATTTATGGGAGTAGACAGACTCATCTTTCTCCCATGGAGTGACTTATAGGTTTGAAATAATGACCTTGTGATTCACAGCCCAACACCTAATCCAGAGTGCCTCCAGGACTCCCTTTCTCTTTCCTTGTTAAGTGCTGTGGAATCAGTTCCAACTCACAGCAACCCTGTATAGGGTTTCACCGGAGCAGCTAATAAATTTGAACTGCCGATATTGTCGTTTATCTATTTTGGATATGTCATATAAATACAATACATGGTCTTTTTTTCGCTTGCCATAATGTTTTCAAGGTTCATCCATAGTTTAACATGTATCAGAATTTCATACCCTTTTATGGATAAATAACATCATGTTGTATAAATATATGATATTTTATGTATCTGTTTTTCATCTGATGGGCATTTCCACTTTTTTGCTATTATGAATAATGCTATTATGAACATGTGTACACAAGTTTTTAATGGCTAAAATATATGATTATACAAAAATAAATCCTTGTGTCTTAATTATATGCATGAGCTAATCAAAAACTATCCACGCCCTGGTTGTAGAATTTATTTTAATTGATTCTGCAAGATTACAATGCCTATGAATAAGCAGTCCTGTGTGATTAATGTGAAATTTAGGCTTTAGCTCTTCAGTGAGCATCTCACTATAATGGATACTATTGATTATTGAACCTTTCTCCTGATAGTGTTCCAATACTGGGGGTTGACTCCCAGAAAACTGTAAGCATCCATTTTCCAGTTGATGGTTGACTTTTGAGCTTTTTTCTTGGTTGGTGATTGACAATATTAACCTTCCAAATTTTGCCATTTACTTTCAGACATATAGTGATGAATCCATAGCTCATCACCAGTAATGATTTTCTGTATCTGGTGATGAAATATGGATTTTGAGTATTAGTCCAAATTTTGTTTGCAGATGTCCAAATGCTTCTGTTTATGTTCTTCTGTGACTTGTTTCAGTACGCATCTCTCACAAACTTTTCAAAACCCGTCTGTCATGGATTATTTTGTAGGCAGAGTCATGGCTGATTTACTGCAATTTCCACTGTCACTTGTCTATTTAACAGAATCACTTGTTGCGTACACTCAATGTTGTCATCAGCCATGGACATGAGTGGGCATTTTAATATAACTGGAACTCAGATAACTTTTTACTCACCTTCATATTTTGTTTTCCTTGGAGAGATACCTAACAAGTAGAACTTTTGGGTCACAGAGGAATTATGTGTAATATTTTTGTTGTTGTTATGTGCCATCAAGTGCATTCTGGTTCCTAACAACCCTGTATAGGATTTCCAAGGAGCAGCTAGTGTGTTTGAAATGCTAACCTTGCTTTTTAAAACAACTACCTCATTTATATTCCAACCAGCAAAGTAGAAGTGTTCCACATCCTTACCAACATTTGTCACTATCTGAATTTTTGTTAGAGTCCACTAGTGGGGGTTAGCAGTGCAATGGCTGTGTAGGATAAGCTTTGGACTGTGAACCACAAGGTAGGTGAGTCAAGCCCATCAGCTGCTCCTCAGGAGGAAGATGAGGCTTTCTACTTCCTCAAAGATTTACAGCTTCAGAAGCCCTATACTGGTCACTATGAGCTAAAAGCAGCTCAATGGGCACTTAACAAGTGGGAGTGTTACAGTGTCTCATTATGGATTTGATTTGCATTTCCCTGATGACTTATAACATTGGGTATCTTTTCTTGTGTTTATTGATTACTTTAATATCATCTTTGAAGAAATGTCTTCTCAAATCCTTTGTAAATTTTCTTTTTTTTTTTTTTTAATGCTTTATACTGTTAACTAAAAGGTTCAAAATCATTAGGCCCAGAAAGATGAGACAATTTACTTCTATAAAGATTTACAGCCTCAGAAACCCCATGGAACAGTTCTACTCTGCCCTGTGGGGTCACTGTGAATCCGAATCATTCAGTGGCCATAAGTGAGTTTTGACAACTTTTTAATTGAGTTCTTTGTCATTTTATTATTGTGCATTAAGGTTCTTTTTAGATTCTGGACATAATTTTCTTAAAAGTTCTTTGTAATATGCCTTCATGATCTTCTTGTGTCCTTCAAGAAAATCTATGAAGATTTGTTGTTGCTGCTGTTACGTGTTGTCAAGTCGTTCTGACATGGAGCTACCCTGGATAGAGTTTCCAGGGAGCAGCTGGTGGATTTGAATCACCTGGCTTGTGGTTAGATGTTCAGTGCTTATCCTACACTGCCACAACAAGACCCCAAAACTCAGGCCTTTCAGATCAAGTTTACCCCTTTGGATTCACCTCCTAAAAAACAGTCACCTTAACCTTCTGAGCTGACTTCTCCACCTTGAATTTTACTGGACGAGCAGATCTCAGGAACTACTGTTTGACTGTATCTTGCTCTCTGGATTATATTTGTTAATCTAAGACTCATCCCCAATTACCATTTGTTCCATAACATCTGATTAGCTTTAGTCTTACTTAAAAGACTGATGGAAATTTATGCAAAATTTTGGCATCTATCGAATCTAATCCTTGCTGAAATCAAGATGTTCATTTAAACTCAAAAATGTCAAACCATGTGAGATCCTACAAAAACCACGTGGGAGCCATGCCTGACTTCCCCTGACCTCACAAGGAGGAAAGAGAACCAAATCCACAATCAGTCCAAGGTTAATTACAATGAAGCAGAGGTCAGCCATGCTTCCGTTCTACAACTTTCTTTATTCTGAAACCAACCAACCTACAGGACTCTGCTTCACATCTGGGCTCGATACTCTATTGCAATGACCACATATAACAATACTCATGATTATGGAGATTACTAGGGAAGTGAACAGAGTACCATTCAGCATTAAACCAATTCAATTTGCAGCAGTTCTCCAGTCAGGAAAGCCTATTGTCTGCCATACTGCAGTCACATCTCTCACTCTGTTCTTTGGCCTCTCTGTCATGTGGCCCCTTGGCCTCCGCCTCTTTCATGGGTATAGAACGAACCCAAAGCCACTCTGTCTCTCCATACCATCACCTCTACTATCACCATTTGTCTAGATTGGGATCTCACACTCCACTCAAGTTCTTCCTTCTTACTGGTTTTGAGGTCTTTCATTTCTGTTTCTGAGATGGCTCCTTTTAAACTAAGCTGGATGTCAAAACTAACCAATGCCAGTCTTAGAGACCTGTATATCTTATTTAAATGACCCCACCCAATGATAGCATTGATGGACTGTTGCGTGGCAACAGTAGTGAGATTGGCCCAGGATCGGGCAGTGTTTCATTCTGTTGTGCATAAGGTCACTATGAGTCAGTACCAACTCAATGGCACCTAACAACAACGAAAACACAATCACTTAATGGGAATTAAAAAGACTTTTGATGGAAAAGCCATATCATGTAATTTCAAAGTACCACAGATCCCAACTTGCATCTGTGGTAATTCTACTGTTTTCTTCCACAAGTTTCTGGACTTCAGTGTCTTCATTCATCAAGATTTATAATCTGCCCTTTCTTGGCTCATCTTTGAGATGATCCCAACCATCCTTAAAATGCTTGATCCACTGTGAATTTATATCAGGCAGCATTCACATAAATTCATTGCAGAGTTCCAATCATTTGGGAAGATGTTTGCTTAAATTTTGCTAAAATTTGATATTAGCTGTGACCTCAAAATAGTATTTCCCTCCCCCCATGGCAGAAGTATCCTTCCTTTGAAGCTATCCTAATGACACTAAGATATGTGTATTACTGAAGGAAATGTCTGCAGTCATCAACTGATCACAAAGATATGTTTAAACATATTTCTTTGGAATAAATCTGTACATGTATAAACTGGAAAGTAGCCATACCATTTGATTTACGTTTGTATTTGTGTGTTTTCTCCCATCCTATGGATTGTGCTATTGTTTTAATGGTGTCTTTTCAAGCACAACAATTTTTAATTTTGAAAATTTCAAATGATCTATTTTTTGTTTGTAGCTTTTGCTTTGTACTTCGTCTTAGAAAAAATTGCATAATCTCCAGTTAGGAAGATTTACTCTGTTCATATTTTCTAGAAGTGTTATCATTTTAGCACCCTTATTTCAGTATAGAATGTATTTGAGGTAAGCTTTTGTAGATGGTGTGAGGTTGTTATTGTTAAATGGAATACAGTCGGTTCTGACTCCTATCAACACTATGTAGGGTTTCCAAGGTTGTAAGTCATTACAGGAGCAGAAATCCTCATCTTTCGCATGTGGAGCAGCTGATGGGTTTAAATTGCTGGCCTTGTGGTTAGTAGTCCATTGCTTATCCACCAGTGCTTCTGTGATGTGAGGTTGGAGTTCAAATTTATTACTTAGCATGTAGATATCTAGTTAACCCAGCACCATTCTTTCCCAGTTGAATTGACTTAATACTCTTATGGAAAATTAATTAGTTATAACTAGAAGACTTTGAGTCCTGCCGTGCTCTTTAGGATAAGTACAGAAATGATAGCCATAAGGTCAGCAATTTAAACTCACCAGCACTTCCTCAGATACCTTACACAGGATCACAATGAGTTGGAACTGACTTATCTATCGGCACTTAAAAACAACAAAATCAGGCTTAATTTCCATAGAAATTGGATAACAACATAAATTATACTAAAGTTAAAATGATCTGTGCATCAACATACAGCTATACAAAAGAAAGTGATGGCAGACCACAACATGGAAGAAGGTATCTGCCACGCAGATACTAACAAGAGATTAGTGTTCTTAATGTATTTTAAAAAGAAAGAAACATCTATAAAAGGCAAAAAAGGAAATGGAAGAGAAACCAACAATACAAAAGAAAATGGAAAATGGAAAAGAAATCCTTTAAGATTTCTTTTCTATATGTAGGTGACTTCATTATAAATTGTTATCTGGGATTCCTAATTTTCAATCTTGCAGGTTTGTTTTACTTTGGATATTTTTATATCTGGAATGAGTTCTGAGTGGTGTTGCCATGCATATTAATCTCAGTTGTAGTCTATTGTTGCTGGTTCTTTGTCCAAAGAACATCCCTTAATATATTCAGTAAAGCTGGCCTGGTTATTACAAAATCCTTTAATTTTTGTTTATATGAAAATGTCCTAATTTTGCCACTGTATTTGAGGGACAGCTTTGATAGGTTTATAATTATTGGTTGACAACCACTGTCTTTCAGAGTTTTCTATATCCAATCCCATTGTCTTCCTGACTGCATGGCTTCTGATGAGAAATCAGAGCTTAGTCAAATTGGTTCTCTGTAGATAACTTTTCATTTTTTCCCAAGCAACTATCAGGACTTTTCTTTGTTTTTGGTTTTGGAAAGTTTGATCATAATATGCCTTGGTGGTTTTCTGAGGGGTCTACCCTCTTTGGGCAGAGCCCTGATGTGGCTTTAACACACCAGATTGCAAAGCCAGTTGAACTGCAAGGTCAGCAGTTCAAGCTCACCAGCGGCTCCTTGGAAACCCTGTACAGGGTCACTATGGGTCGGAACCGACTCGACGGCACTTAACAACAACAGCAACCCTGTTTGGGGTTCATTTCTTTTCTTAAATGGTTAAGGAGAGTTTCATTCAACAGCTCTTCAGCAATTTTTCTCTATGCTTTTTAGTTGTCTTCTATTCTGGAATTCTGTTGTTGTTGTTGTTAGGTGCCATCGAGTTGGTACTGACTCATAGTGACCTTATGCAGAGCAGAACGAAACACTGCCCAATCCTGGGTCAACCTCACTACTGTTGCCACACTTGAGTCCATTGATGCTGCCACCTGGCCAATCCATCTTGTTGGGGGTCTTCCTCTTTTTCTCTGACCCTTCACCTTACCAAACATGATATCCTTCTCCAGTGACTGGTCCCTCCTGACAATATGTTTGAAGTATGAGAGATGAAGTTTGGCCATCTTGGCCTTCAAGGAGCACTCTGGTTGCACTTCTTCCAAAACAGATCTATTGGTTCTTTTGGCAGCCCATGACACTTTCAATATTCTCTTCCAACACCATAACTCAAAAGAATCAATTCTTATGTGGTCTGCCTTTATTCACTGTCCAGCTTTCAAATGCATATGAGGTTATTGAAAATACGATGAATTGGGTCAGGCACACCTTAGTCCTCAAGCTGACATCTTTGCTCTTCAACACTTAAAAATGTCTTGTGCAGCAGATTTGCCTAATGCAATAC
>NW_006408549.1:18222088-18224869 GCF_000296735.1 Chrysochloris asiatica | reverse complement strand
TTCTGGGATATACCCTTTGGGTGGTCGATGATGCATGGAGGGGATTGGAACCATGGCAGTGAGATGATATACGATGGAATGAATGTAAAACTAAAGTTCTCCCATGTAAACTATTATATAATTTTCAATAAAACATTAAAAAAAAAAAAAAGGAGGCTGGAAATAGGAACCACAAGGAGGAAGTAAGGTAACTGGTGATACATGGAGGGGATTGCCATCATTGTGATTTGTTGGATGTAAAACTGATGATCTGCATTGTAAACCTCCACTCATTGCACAATAAAAAGATTTTGTTTTTTAAAAAAACTATGGTCATTTCCTTAGAAATAATACTATAAATGAAGAACATTTACTGATATCCCGTTCCATGGATGCATTTAAAAGAATGCAGCACGTACCTAAGTTCTCCGTTAAGAATCTCTAGTTTATGGGGAATATAGCAATGCAAGGAACACTGTGGTAGTCTTGTTCCATTTAGGACTAGAATCACACAGTGATTTAAATAGGGAAAGGTCAATGCCCTCAGCTGGGTTACAAAAGCCAGAAAAGCAAAATCAGTGAAACTTGCATGTGTATATATAATGAGAAGTTTGTATCAAGGAAATGACTCTCAGTGCTTAGTCCCAAGTCTGGGGGTTAGATGTCAGACTGGAGGCTTCTGACTCACGTACCTGCAGGGCTGATGAATGAAGATCAGCAGGTCCCATGACAGGCAGGCAGGCAGATACGACAGGTAATGGGGCAGGTTGTTGATGGCTTCCAGGACTGGCAGGTAATAGATCAGGTCACTGGCTCAATCCTAAAGAGTCAGAGGTTAGAAAATAAATTAGATGCAAGATCTAGACCCAACAGAGAGCAAGCAAGCCTTGTTTGAAGATCCCATATGTTGGAAGCAGGCCACACTTGCAAGGAAACTTATAGCAGACTTCATCCTAGAGTTGATTGTTGTTGTTAAGTGCCATTGAGTCGATTCTGACCCATAGCGACCCTGTATTGGGTTTCCAAGGAGCAGCTGGTAAGCTTGAACTGCCAACCTTGCAGTCTGATGCATTAGCCCACAGCGTCACACTTACATTATATTAAATCTCATCATGGAGAATAACTACATCTCAACTGCTAAACCACTGAGAATGCTGACACAGTCGATATGCAAAATTGTTAGACTGGGCCTGACTGGAGAGGGTTTAGTTGAACCTACTGAATGATAGAGTAGGTTGCTAATCTTTAGGACAGACATGGTCTACAGTCATGGGGAAACAGGAAGCAATACTTCAGAAAGCAAGCGGGGCTGATGATCCTCTGGTGCTGGTGGGACAATGGTTTTTAACAGAAATGAGGATGCCAGTGAAGGCAGGAAGTCTAGATCATAGGCCATCTATATCGATAAGACCATAGGAAACAGGAAGATGATCACTAAGCCAAGCTGAACCTGTAAGGTCAAGAAGCACTGGGCATTCTGTACATGTGTCTATGGCAGAACACCACCACATGTCTTCATATCCTGATCTTCAACTCTCCCTGTCTCACCAGGACATAGGCAGGATAAGTCCTTCCTCCTATAATGCCACCATCTCCCAAGGAAGCTAAACAACTGTGTTCCCTTTTAAGAAATCATGTTTAAAAGAATTCTACGTATTAATGCAGATCATATATTAAAGAATGATTTGGGACCTGAGAGGCAACAAACTGGTAATTAACACAAATATTCACTTTTTTGTGTGTTTACTTTAAAAATAGTTATTCATTCCTTGTTGTTAAAATTGTTGTTGTTGTTAAGTGCCTTAGAGTCAGTTCTGACACATAGTGACCAGGTATAGGGTATCCAAGGAGTGACTGGTAAATTTGAACCACTGACTTGAAGGTTCAAACCTACCTTGTGGCCCAGTGATTATCCTACAGTGCCCAAATGTTCACCATTAGTTAAAATATACCCTGGTAGTGCAGCGAGTTATGTACTGGACTGCTAACTGCAAGGTTGGCAGTACAAATCCACCAGGTACTCCATGGGAGAAAGATGTTCCTGTAAAGACTTACAGCCTTAGAAATCCTATACAGGCTCACTATGAGTTGGAAATGATTCGATGGCACAAAACCACCACCACAGTGTTAAAAGATGTTTGTCCAAAGAGGTCTTAATCATTTGAAAGGATGAAGAAAAATAGATCTTGGCATCAAAATAATAAATATTACATAAACTTATTATTATGTATCGGGCTACGAACCGCAAGGCCAGCAGTTCGAAACTACCAGCTCTTCCGTGGGAGAAAGATGAGGCTTTCTGCTCCTGGAAAAATTTACAGCCTTGGAAACCCTGTGCAGCGTCGCTATGAGTTGGACCCTGCTCCATGGCACATCACAACAACAACAAACTTATGAAAACTCATCATTGAGTCGATTCCAACTAATAGCAACTCTGTAGGGCAGAGTAGAATCATTCCCTAGGGTTTCCAAGGCTTTAATCTTCATGGAAGCAGACTGCATATATGAGTAACTGGTGTGTATGAGATTTTCCCTTCTCTGTGTTGTTATTTCCCATTGGCCCTAAGTCTTATTTTTCTGCTTCATTTGTGCATGAAATATTCTATCCTGTTACTTCTTGAAGCATTCTTATTGGCTTTTCTTTTCTTTTTTCTTTTGCTCTCAAATTTTATCTTGTCCATGTGCCATTCTAACAGGACCTCACTAATTGGAGGTTTGAACTGTGGACCTTGCAGTTAGCAGTCTGGTGCTTAATTTACAAGGACACACCAGGACTCTAAGAAGGACTAATTCAGAATCTAA
>NW_006408549.1:18157022-18212964 GCF_000296735.1 Chrysochloris asiatica | reverse complement strand
GATTATTTGCTCAGCATAGAGGATGAATAAGTATGGTGAAAGAATACAACCTTGTCTCACACCTTTTTAAACTTTAAACCATTCAGTGTTCCCATGTTCTCTTTGAACAACTGCTTCTTGGTCCAGGTACAGATTCCTCATGAGCACAATTAAGTGTTCCAGAATACTCAAACTTCTCAGTGTTGTTCATAGCTTGTCATGATCCACACAATCAAAAGCCTTTGCATAGTCAATAAAGTCTGGAATTCTAGTCACCCATTAATTGTATCTCTTCATGGTATCACACAGGAAACTCAGACTTCCTTCTAAAATTTTCTTTCTTTATTCAGATTACCCTTCTAGCTTTCTAGTATTTATCTTCAATGTCACTAATTTATCTTCAATGTCACTAATTCAGGCTTTTATTATTTCAAATCTACTCCTTTGCCTTTTCATTGTATTGTCCATTGCTCATATCTTAGTATTAGTCTTCTAGATTTCTAATCAAATGCTTTGAATTGTTTCACAATTTACTTTTATTTTGTTGGTTTGTTCTTGTAGTGTTTTCCTAAACTGTTCTAAAGTTTTTCTGTGATCTCCTTGTTTTCTTTGGTCTTTTTGTAAATCCACTCAAGGTACCTAAATATCATTCATTTGGATTATTTATTGGTAGTTGTTCCATTACCTTTTCATACTCAAAAATCTTTTCTGGATTTAAATCTTGTTTGAGCCACTCTCATTTGTTTCTTCATGTGAGCTAAAATTTTCTGTTGTCTAAAAGCCATGTAGTGTCCTTGTATTGTATTTAATTGATTACTGTATGTCGGTGTTCCCTTAGGCACTCACCAATTGTCTCCTAGTGGGTATGATTAGAGAATGGAAATGTGTGCACTGTTTTCCATTTAATATATTTTGTATGTCCAGTATATTCTAACTTTTATGATCTTTCTCACTTTCCATTAATCTTTCTGTGAGTATGTTGTTGTTGTTGTGTGCCGTGGAGTCGATTCCGACTCACAGCGAATCTGTACAGGGTTTCCGAGGCTTTAAATCTTTACAGGAGCAGAATGCCTCATCTTTCTCCCGCGGAACAGCTGGTACTTTCGAACTGCTGACCTTGTGGTTCACAGCCTGATTCGTAACCACTACGCTACCAGAGCTCCTTGAGTATAGTCAAATTTAATTTAGTGAATTAGACTGAAACATGATGGCTCTTTGCTAAAGATAAGTACTAACAGAGTTCCCAAATCTGTGCCCTCAATAAGTAGTGTATAATTTTCTTTGGATATTATTATTGATTCCAGATATGATAAAATATAAAAATTAAAGTATTTAGTAACATAGCTACTCTGTGTTGATGAAAAGAACACTGTTGTGTATATCCCGCTCTTTTAATATGACTCCTATTCCTTTCTTGTAGAAACTTCCAGTTTTCCATTGCTTGTGACTCTGGTAATCAAAGGACCCACTATGTTGTTGCTAAATGCTGACCCTGTATAGGATTTCCAAGGACCAGCTAGTGGGTTTGAACCACTGATCTTGTGGTTCTTGTGAATCTTGTGGTTCAAATCCTGCAGTACCACACCAGGAGTCCAAGGCCCACTATACATTATGTAAATATGGGTTACTGAGCCAAAACATTGGTAATTGTTTTCAGAGGTGAGCAAATCAACTAAGGAAAGGAACACTAATGTTTATTTGGGGCAGTTGATATGGATACTGAAAGTGGACTCATCCTGTATGCATTAAAAGCAAACACTATATGAAATGACTATGTTTATTGTGTCCTTTGCTTTAAGTTAGAAAAAGAGAAGCTAACCTCGGTATTTTAAGCAGGATGCATCTAATGTAGATCATGAAAGGCTTATACAGCCTTTGAAAGAGCTGAGAAGTAAAGAGGTCATTGCTAGGTTTCAGGAAATTCAGAAGTGCAGGATTTGCAAGAAAGCTTTCCAGTGGTATCAGATGCCAGCACAGCAATGTGGGTGATTCTAACAGGATGCCTGGAAGTTGATGGCAAAAAGCCCACATGTCTGCACACAGCTGGATAATAATGATTTCTCTGGCTTTTCAAACCTCCTGAAATGTGCTACTCATTGTTAGAATCTAACAGGAAAATCTGCTGGCAAGGAACTCAGGAAAATGTAGTTCCCCGGCATCTCCCTTGTGATATGGGGGAAAAGTATAAAGGGCAGTAATGATGATAATGCTTTTGTTGTTTTTGCTAAGTGCTGTGGAGTAGGTTGTGACTCAAAGCAACCCCATCTATGACCTACAGGGTGAAACACTGTCTGGTCCTGCACCATCCTCACGATCATTGCCATGTTTGAGACCATTATTGCAGTCATTGTGTTAATTCATATCCTAGAGGTATCTCTCTTTCTTTTGCTGCTTTAGTAACAGAACATCTGGAATAGTCTTGACTAGAGAATGCCAGGGTCTATGCAACACCTATGTAGAGGAACACTGTCTATGAGTATCAATCACTAGAGTCATATAGAGTTGAAATACAGAGAGATGGAGTTATAATTAATTAAGGCAATTGATTACTTAATGCATTGATTGCATTGCTTTATTTTATTTATCTGTTTGTGTGTGTTGAGTTTCTACTTTAAAAGCAAAGAGAGTCCTGAATAATAGCTACAGAACAGTATCTCAATCTATGAAATTCAATCAATGAATTCTTCATCTGATTATGAGAACAATAACATACCTCAGAAATAGATGTTTTAACAGAGATTACTATTCATACATCGTTTCTACCAGAAATAACTAGATCTATCTAAATTTGAAGAAGTCATGGTTATCTATACAGACACTCTGGTTTTTAAAAAACAGATATTTGAACTAACAAATTATTTTAGCAATGTCACAAGATATAAGATCAATACCAACAGTCATCTTTCTTTTTAGTAGCAAAAATTTGAAAATTGATGTAATACTGTCAATTTTTAAAATACTTTGGAATAAATCTGACAATATAATATAAGGTCTATACATTGAAAACATAATATATTGCTGAGAATAATTGAAGAAGACCTAAATAAATAGATATTCCTTGTCCATGGGTCAGGAGATTCAACATTCTTAAGATGTCAATTCTCCTCAAGTCAATTTATATATTCAATGTAAATCTATCTGAATCCCAAGCTTCTATTTCATATGAGCTAAAACTAAAATGGCTACTTAAAAAACAACATTAAAAAAAATAATAATAACCAAACAAACAAAAATAAACAGGCAAACAAGCACTAACAAATAAATGTTCGTGAGAATGTGGGTCATAAATTTATGGTGTAAATATAAATGTTAAAGCCAATGTGAAGAAAAGTTTTTGCAATTTCTTTAATAAACATGTATTTACCATTTACCTCAATGATTCTACTCCTAAATATTTACTCAAGAGAAAAAGAGTTGCATGAAATGTACATTGTTGTTGTTGTTGTTGTTAAGTGCCACTAAGTCAGTTTCAAATCATAGCAACCCTGTATAGGTATTTCCAAGAAGTGGCTGCTGAGTTTGACCTAACAGCCTTGCAGTTCAACTTGACCTTGTGGTTCAGTGCTTATCCTATAGCACCACACCAGGACTTATAACAATGCCCCAAATTTAAGTAATCCAAATGTTCACCTACTGACTAATAGATAATATAAATGTGACAATCCAAGCTATGGAACACTAATTACTACACACTGTATAATTCAATTAATGTGAAATATACAGAAAAGGAAAATCTAAAGAAACAAAATGAATTAGCATTGCAAGGACATATTCTAAGGTTGGATTTTTTGATACTGACATAACAGTATACATTTATTACAGATGATTAAATTATAGATTTAAAATGAGAAATTTATGTTGTTTGGTGTCATTGAGTCGGTACCTACTCATAGTGACCCTATGCACAACAGAACGAAGCATTGACTGCGCCTGTGCCAACCTCATAATCGTTGCAACATTTGAGTTTATCACTGCTGCCACTGTGCCAATCCATCTTATTAGGGGTCTTCCATATTATCAAACATGGTATCCTTCTTCAGGAACGGGTCCCTCCTGACAATATATCCAAAGTATGAAGGACAAAGTTTGGCCATTCTGGCTTTCAGGCAGCATTCTGGCTGTACTTCTTCCAACATTGATTTGTTCTTTTGGCAGTCCATGGTACTTTAAATATTGTCCTTTGACACCATAGTTCAAATGCATCAATTCTTCTACAGTCTTCCTTATTCACTGTCCAAACTTCTCATGCATATGAGGTGATTGAAATTACCATGGCTTGGGTCAGTCACACCTTAGTCCTCAAACTGATAGCTTTGCTCGTCAACACTTTAAAGAGGACTTATGTGGCAGATTTGCCTAGTGCAATACGTTATTTGATTTCTTGACTGCTGCTTCCATGAGTATTGATGGTTGATCCTAGCAAAATCAAGTCTTCAATCTTTTCTTCATTTATATGGATGCTGTTCACTGGTCCAGTGATGAGGAGTTTTGTTTTCTTTAGGTTGAGGTGCAACCCACACTCAAGGCTATGGTCTTTTATCATAATCAGTAAGTATTTTAAGTCCTGTTTGCTTTCAGCAAGCAAAGTAGTATCATCTGAATATTGAAGGTTGTTAGTGAATCTTCTTCCAATCTTGATGCCATGTTTTTTCCTCATATAATCCAGCTTCTCAGATTACGTGCTTAGCATACAGACTGAATAATTATGGTGAAAGAATACAACCCTGATTTATACCTTTCCTAATTTTAAACCACTTGGTGTTCTCTTGTTCTGTTCGAGCAACTGCCTCTTGGTCTATATATAGGTTCCTGATGAGCACAATTAAGTGTTCCAGAATACTCATACTTCACAATGTTGTCCATGGCTTGTCATGATCCACTCAATTGATAGCCTTTGTATAGTCAGCAAAGCACAGGTAAACATCTTTCTGGTGTTCTGGTATGAAAACACACCTCAGTAGAGCAGTTTGAAAAACTGCCAGAAGTTTTACTTAGAAATTTCAAAACTAATTCAAAAATTCAAATGGAAATACAAAGAACCTAAAATATCTATACCAATCTTTAAAGCCAAGATTTAAGTTGAAGAGTTAACATTACCTGGTTTCAAGATGTTTTATAATATGATAGCAATCAGTATAGTTTGGTTCCATAACAAAATAGACAAATAAAGTAATGGAACTGACTATAGAGACCAGCAATAGACCCACACAAATGGTCAAATTCTTTTTGATAAATCTACTGCCTTTGAGTTGGTTTTGACTCTGAGTGACTCTGTAAGATAGACCTGAACTGCTCGGTAGGATTTCTGTGGCTATTTATATATAAATCTTTTCTGAAGCAGATTGCCACATCTTTTTCCTGCATAGCTGTTGGTGTGTTAAAACAGCTGAACTTTTTGTTAATAACTCAATGCTTAACCCACCTGGGCTCCTTGATTTTTTAACAAAGTGAAGGCAATTCAGTGGAAAATTGCATATCCATATGGAAAAAAAGTTATGTGAATTTGCTCTGTACCCTGACTATATGCACAAATTAACTCAAAAATGACCACTGGCATAAATATAAAACTTCATACAATTAATTTCTAAAAGAAAGTATTGGAGAAAATATTTGTGGCCTTGAGCTAGAATTTTTTTCCCTATATTATTGCACCAAAACAAAATTTATAAAAGGAAAAAAAAAATCAAAATTTTAATCAATGAAAGACATTGTTAGATGAATGAAAAGTTAAGCCACATACTGAGTAAAAATTATTTGCAAAATAGATCTGAAAAAGAACTGGTAGACAGAATGCATATAGAACTTTAAAAACCTAAATAAAAAAGGAAAAAAAAAAACAAAAAAACAGTTATTTCACCAAAGCAGATATATTGCATATTCTCAATAATGATGAAATAAAAGTTTGAAAATATTAAAGAATCTGGAAATATAAAGAATATTACGAATAGCAAAAAGAAAAATAGAAAATAGATTCAGACTTCAGGGTTTAAACTTCTTTTTAGATTTGTTCGTATATATATAACTATTTAACATCTCGTGAATTTACCAGAAAAATTTGGCCTGACAAAGCTTTGAATTTAGTTCATGACTCTGTCACTAAAATTTACATTATATATATATAATTGTTAAATGACATCAAGTCGGTTCTAACCCTTAGTGATACTGTATAAGGTTTCGGAGGAACCGCTGGTGAGTTTGAACCGCCGACCTTGAGGTTTAAACCGACACTGTGGTCTAGCGTATTAACTCCTTATGGAGTCCTAATGTGGTGCTGCGGGTTAATGCATATGTCTTCACCTATTTTCATCATACTTCTGCCACCCTCCCCTTTCTTGTATAGGATACCCCAGCTAACATGTGTCTGCTCTCTAACCAGTGAATCAATCTCTTTTCCTTCCCACCCTGGTAACCACCAATGTTTCTTTTAGTATTAAAAAGCTTTTCTTAAGTTTTTACAATAATGGTATCATGCACTATTTGTTCTTTTGTGATTGACTAATCTCATGTGCATGTGAAAACTGGACAGTGAATAAAGAAGATCATAGAAGAATTGATGTTTTTGAGTTACGGTGTTGGAGAAGAATATTGAAAGTACCATGGGCTGCCAAAAGAGCTAACAGATCTGTGTTGGAAGAAGTACAGCCAGAGTGCTCCTTGGAGTCCAGGATGGCCAAACTTTGTCATACTTCAGACATATTATCAGGCCCTTCTCTAGTTGCTGGAGAAGGATATCATGTTTGATAAGGTGGAGGGTCAGAGAAAAAGAGGAAGACCCCCAGCGAGATGGATTGGCAAAGTGGCAGCATCAATGGGCTCAAGTATGGCAACAATAGTAAGATTGGCCCAGCATCGGGCAGTGTTTCGTTCTGTTGTGCATAAGGTCGCTATGAGTTGGTCCCGACTTGATGGCACCTAACAACAACAAGAACAAAGATCTCACTCAACAGGATGTCGTGCAGGTTCATTCATGTTATTAGGTGTTTCGTGTATTCATCTTTATTTTTCAGTATTGCATAGTATTCCATTACGTGTACATGCCAAAGTTTATTTATCTTTTCTTCCATTGATGGGCATTTAGGCTGTCTCCATCTTTTTGCTATTGTGAATAGTGCTGTGATGAACATCGCTATGCATAAACCTACTCATTCCAGGTCCATATTTCTTACAGATTTATGCCAAGTAGAGTGATTGCTGGATCCTATGGTATTTCTATTTTCAACTTTCTGAGAAATTGCTATACTGTTTTCCAGAGTGATTGAATCATTTTAAAGTCCTACCAGCAATGTGGAAGTGTTGCAGTCTCTCCACACTCTCGCCAGCATGTGTTGTTTTCTGTGTTATTTTGTTTTAACTTAGCTATTAATGCGGGTGTGAAGTGATAAATTCATTGCTGTTTTGATTTGCATCTCTCTAATAGCTAATTCCTCGAGAGAAAGATGAGGGTTTCTGCTCCCGTAAAGATTTACAGCCTCGGAAACCCTGTACTGGGTTGCTATGAGTCGGAACTGACTCCATGGCACATAACAACAACAACAAAAACAAATAGCTAATGATCATAAACAGTTCTTCATATGTTTGTTGGTTGCCTGAATGCCTTCCTTGGTTATATGTCTATTCAGGCTATGCATTCATTTTTTAATTGGTTGCTTGTCTTTTCCTCAAATATTTTTACAGAAAGAGACTTATCACAAAAGAAAAGTGTTGTTATGAAAATATAGAAACCTTTAATAAACAAAGATAACAAAATGTGAAGCTACTGTTTCTCAGCATATCCTCTGCCTAGCTCTATAAAATTCTGCACGCAATGTTTCCAACTTTCTAGCCCTTCCCCCAAAGAATCTTGCACTCTTTAATTACACCATGTCAAAATGGCAGTTTGGGCATTCTTTAGGGACTCAAATTGTGTTATTGTGAAATATTCTTTGAGTTTGAGGGAGCAAAAAGAGGTCTGAAGAGGCAAGATCTGGGATGTAGGGTGGACGGTGTAATATTTTCCAATGAAATTCTGGTAGAATGATCTTTGATATGTTTGAAAAATAAGCAAGTACATTGTCATAATGGACATAAATTCCTTGGTTCAACTTTTATGGCATTTTTTCACCAATGAATTTTTCTATTTTCTTAACATTTCTCCAAAAAAAAGCCCCCATGATTATCCTGTGTCCTTCAAGAAGGTCTATCAAGATTAATCATTGGGAATCCTCCAAAAAACAGTTGCTATAACCTTCAGAACTGACTTCTCTGACTTTTATTTAACTGACCCAGCAGATCCCCTTGGAAGCCACTCTTTTTGAGTTGAGATTATTTTTGAAGTCACCCTCACTAGTCAAGTGTAGACTAAGACAAGACGGAAAGAACTTAGCTACCCACTGAATACAAACACTTGTATGAACACATTTTGTTTGGAGTAAACCTATAAATAAATGACCTGGGCTACTACTATCAATGGAGAACATGGCGTTGTTGTCTTCAAGTCAATTCCAACACATAGCAATCCTTTATAGGCTTCTAAAGAGTGGCTGGTAAGTTTGAACCACTGACCTTGTGGTTGACTGCTTATCCTACAGTGCCATACCAGGACACCAGAGAGCATGGTAGCTCTGTAGAATTAGCACTAGACTGGGAATGGTTCAAGCCCACCAGCTACTCCATGGTAGAAAGAGGGACTGTCTGCTCCTGCAAAGATTTATAGCCTCAGAAACCCTATATAGGGTGACTGAGTCAGAACTGACTCAATGACACTTAACAACAATATCACATTAGCAATATTTTTTTTATTTACTCTCATATTGCATTCATCTTATCCAAGTTAAGAACCAAATTTCTTAATGTGGTCCTTTAAACAAAAGAAAATTTAAGGAAGTTATTGCTTCCCCTCTCTTGAGGCCTACTAATGCTCTACACATGATAAGTTTAAATTAGCAGTGAACCAGAAAGAAGAAGATACTGAAATGTAATGATGATGAACTACTGCAAACATGGTTTAGCTAGAGTTTTTGTAACTCAGAATCACCAAAATACTAAAGGTTCTTGATCTGTTTTGAAGTGCTAATGTAAATCTAGTACACAAAACCAAAATCTTGACACATCCACAAATACAACAGTTTTCCATGTTGTTCAGCCAATTTACTCAGAATAGTCTGTTTTTTCCCAAAAAAGAAGGCAAACAAGACGCATCTCCTAATGAAAGTCATTTGTAACAAAACAATCTTTACTTAAGAAAGAAGATAAGAATTCAATAAAGTAATTAGGAAGTTAAAAAGGCTCT
Organism: Chrysochloris asiatica; assembly: GCF_000296735.1. Taxonomy (NCBI): domain Eukaryota; kingdom Metazoa; phylum Chordata; class Mammalia; order Afrosoricida; family Chrysochloridae; genus Chrysochloris; species Chrysochloris asiatica. The sequence goes on along the minus strand of NW_006408549.1, from coordinate 18,203,717 downwards.
TTAAATTGCATCTTTTGGAGCCTTCCCTAGATGTAGTTTGCATCCAAAGTTGGTCATTTATATCCTAGGCATCTGAAATTGATTTCTATCCTCCAGATACTACATGCAAGTTTCTTCTTGTTCTTTAAATTTAAGAATTGTTAGTATTTAACAAGCAAAATAGCAACTAAAATCTTAATCCAATCACCACTCCCTCCATGACTGAGAAAATTTGCATTTTCTAGCTGTGAATCAATAAGCTTTACTAGCAATGACTTGTATGTAAAATGAAGCACATTAGTTAATCAGCACACAGTACCCCACTGATTCTCAGTTTAAAACACAAAAATTTCCAATTGGTTAATGAAATCTAAAAACTACCATTAGAGAGTTTTAAAATTGCCTGAACTGTGATTAAGATAAGGAGGATTAGTCATTCAGTGACTGAAGAGGTCTTTGCAAATGAAAGGTCGGTGGTTGGAACCCACCAGACACTATGAGGGAGAAAGCTGTAGCAATCTGATTCTGTAAAGATTTACTGTCTTGGAAACCCTGTGGAGTAGATCAAGTGTGTCCAACAGCATCATTATGAGTCAGAATCAATTCAAATGAGACTGCACTTAGTTTTTGCTTGATGCTTAAAATAAATGGCATTTAAAAATACTTTCATTTAAAATGACTTTGAAAGGTTTATTTTTAATCACTTTAAAAAATCTTATTGTTCCTGCTGTAGATACAGATACGTGCTGTCAAATCGCGTCCCTTATAGGGTTCCCAAGGGGCAGCTGGTGGGTTTGAACAGCTGGCCTTGTGGTTCACGGTCCAGTACTTGTCTTACAGCACCACACCAGAAGACCTTTTACCGTATTAAAAATCCTTTTATTTTAAATTAACACTTGGCAGTGCTGGTATTCCAAAATGTCACTAGAACAAAATTATTTCTGAGAATGCTGTTTTAAGATTCTGATAGTTTGGCTAGCAGAAGTATAATAGGGTATTTACTGAAAGAGCCAAAACTGGTTTAAGGTAGGTTGCTGTAGTAGACACGGCCCTGGTAGCATAGTGGGTTATGGAGTTGGCCAGTTAAACTCAAGTTCAACAGTTTGAAACTACCAATTACCCTTCAGGAGAAAGATGAGGCTTTCTGTCCCTGTAAAGGTGTATAGCTTGGGGAACCCTGTACAGGGTTGCTTTGAGTTGCAAATGACATACAACCACCACCACCACTGTAGTGGAAGTAGAATTTATCATAAATCTCTTTTTCAAACTTTTATTTAATACTGGAGTCACATCAATTTTTCATTGCAAGTTTCAGTGTTTTAAAAGTCTCCTTGCAGATAAGGATTTGTTGTCTTATAAATTTTTGAAATATCGTGCAACATTTAACCTTGGTCATTAGGTGTCAATTAAAAATAAGAAGATATGATTTTTCTGTTCTACGGTTAACTTGAAATGTCACCATCAAAAATATTATCTCTAATCATACCTAAAAATAATGATTGAATTTCTCTTTTTAAGACCATCAGTTGGAGTATGAAGATTTATCCTACTTGATAATTATGCTTATGTTGTTGTTGCTAAGGGTCATTGAGTCAGGCCTGACCCATAAACGAAGCCTGTATAGCATTTCTGAGGAGCAGCTGGTGGTCTTGAACTGCCAAACTTGTGCTTCAAACCAACTTTGTTGTCCAGCTCGTTAACACACAGCATCATACCAGGAGGTTATGCTTATAATCTCCACTATATTCTAGGCAGGAAAGTTCAACAACAGCCTGCATTTGTTGTTGTTGTTGTCATTAGATGCTGTCAAGTTGGTACCAACTCATAGCGACTTTATGCCAGAGAGAATGACACACTATCGGGTCCTGGGCCAACTTCTAATCGATGTTACCCTTGAGCCCAATGCTGCTGCCACTGTGCCAGTCCATCTCATTAGGGGACTTCTTTTTCCTTGTCCCTCCACTTTACCAAAAATGATTTCTTTCTCCAGTGACAGGTCCCTCCTGATAGTGTGAGAGTACCCATACTTTCAACATATTTGTGCCCATTACAAAGAGAGGTGACCCAATGCAATGAGGAAATCATAGGACAATATCATTAATATCACATGCAAATAAAAATTTTTTCTGAAGGTAATACAAAAGCAGCTTCAAAATGCAAAAGCTACAGTACATTGACAGGGAACTGCTGGAGATTTAAGCAGTTTTCAGATGATGACGTGAAACGAGGCATACAAATGTTGACATCAGATGGCTCTTGGCCTACATTTGGAAACAATAAAACACTTCCACCAAAAGTCTTTGGGAGTATAATGAGATGATTTTGGTATTGCTAGATGGAATTGTCCAAATTATTAGTATTAAAATACTGGCAGTTGTGAAGAAATACTAAATGACATGTAGAATCAATGAAATACAGAATTAGGGATTTCTTTTTATGGAATGTTCCATATGAGAGTAACTTAACTCCACTTCAAAATCTAACCCTGTGTTTTAATCTTTGTTGCCTGTGTTTTAGGATGGCAAGCTCTTGTTTACTGAACCTACAGAATGGCCACGAGCCACTCTTTAGTAGTTACTTGAGAATACCTATCATTAGTAGGCATTTTGTATAACTGTTACAAATCAAACTCTTTCTATATTTAAGACCACAAAAAGTTGCAATTGCCATTTGCAATAGCTTTTCAAGTAAGATTTTGTCCACCCTTCCTTTAATAAAATTGTGAAGCATTTAAGAGAATAAAAGACTGCGAAGATGACTAAGTTAGATATTTATCTCCATCCTTCTAATATTAGGAGGAGAATTTGCTCAGGCCTTCATGCTAAGGATAGGAACTCAGAAGACATAAATTCTAATGTATCTTAGCCACAATTTTCTTCATTGGATCTTTGGAAAGTTTCTTAACTATTCTGAGCTTCTATTTATAAGGGAAGAGGTTAGACAAAATCTAAGTTTCTCAAACTGTATATTGCATGACACCTTTAAGAAATGATGTTTTCTCCCTCAAAATAGTACTTTGGAAGTGCCTTATGCAATGCACCTCCTGAAATATTCTCTGTCATTGTGTGTTTTTTCTACTCTAAAAACAACATAATGGGTGATAGTGTCACTATTTATATAAATACCATTAAATCCACTCAAATACATAAGAACTAAGTTGCTCCAGAATTACTGATTTCTTATGACATACATCACAACTGATGATAGCACCCTGTTGTTGTTGTTGGGTGTTGTTATGTGGTAATATGACACACTGGTATGTCATATTTGGGTTGAAAACTAAGACTTTGAGTGATCTCTTAAATTCTTTACAGTACTCATGAAATCCAATATGATATGACACGGTGACATGTATTCTATGAGGGGGCCTCGAAAAGATTTGTATAAAACTTCTTTTCATTTTATTTTTCATGAACTTTTTGAACCCCCGAGTATATGACTTGTGTCATGTGTGACAATATAATATGACTATCATGACCACATCCTAAGATATGATGCTGTAGTATAAGGGGCACTGGAATGTCACTGAAGTCTAGAGAAAAATGAATTATAACTGAACAAATGCATTTCATATAAATCACTGGAGAACTGCAACTATAAGATCAGCAAGTTCAAAATATCTGTGTTTAGCTAAATTAAGAATAATTTCAAATAAAATCTTTTCATTTATTTCAGCAATGGCTGCACTCTTGTTTATCAAGTTCTTTTTTATGAAGACATTTATACCAAGGTTTTATTATGGAGAAATTTAGAGTTTTAAAAATGGTTTTCCTTGACCTGTACAGGACACCTTCTTGTCTAAGGAGGGAGAGAATAAGAAAAAGAGGTGATGTGGATGGATTCATGAAATTTTTTTTTTTCAAAATGATTTATTTATGTGTGAGAAATTTCCCAATCAATGTGAAAAGCATCAAGTAGTTAGGACTGAAATGGGTCCACAGGCATTAAGCGTAAACATCGAAGAATACCGAAAGGATTATAATTGACTAGTAGAAGAGTGTAAGAAATTATTAGTTTGGGCAAATGGCTAAAACAGTACCCAAGTACAGTTACCTCAATACTGATTCTACCATCCATCTGCCAGTTTCTCATACCAGTGTGGCTTGTTTGCTGCCATGATGTGAGAAACTATATCACCAGTATTTCAAATACTACCAGGGTGATCATGATGGACAGGTTTCAGCAGAACGTCTATGCTAAGTCAAACTAGAAAGAAAGGCCTAGTGATCTACCTCCAAAAATATGGATCACAGAATATTGTCTGAGACTTACACTAACTTACTTTGGATGGGTTATTCTGGGAGGATCAATCACCAGAGAAGGATATCATGTTTGGTAAACTAACGGGCAGCTGAAGTTGAGGGAAATCTTTAATGTGATGGATTAATCTTCAATGAAATATACTGACACAACGGTCACAACAATGGATTCAAACACACCAACAATCACAAAGAGACACAGGAAATGACTACATTTTGTTGTCTTAGACACGGGGTTGCCTTGAGTCTGAGCCTGTTGTTGTTGTTATGTGCCGTGGAGTAGGTTCTGACTCACAGTGACCTGCGTAGGGTTTCCGAGGCTGTAAATCTTTACGGAAGCAGAGAGCCTCATCTTTCTCCTGCGGAACTGTTGGTAGTTTCGAACTGCTGACCTTGTGGCTCGTGCCCCAATTTGTAACCACTACGCTACCAGAGCTCCGGAGTCTGAACCTATTCAATGGCAAATAACAGCAACAAAATTTTAAATAAACCGTGAAGATCACAGTGAAGCTTCTGATGGGACTGATGGTTATTTCTGTGGCTCTGAAAATGGCAAAACAAATACGATCATATGGAGTTCCATAATTCTTCCATGGAACACTTTGATACACTCTCTATGGCCTAAATTCCTTTATAACAAAACCAAGGGGAAATAAATTGATGGGAACAAGAGCTTTCCAGACATTAATCTGTTCCTGATTTTTTAATACTCCGTTTAGGAAAAACTAGCACATGATTTTAGAATGGGAAAACGGAAGAGATTATGAAAAAATTCTAATTATACTCCTCTCCATTTGGAATTGTTAGCTAGCTTACTCTGCTTTCTATCAAGAAAAGACAATATGATTTTAAATACCCATTGTAACATAAGGAGACGCATTCTTCAGAAAAACAGACAGTAACTCAAAGGGCCCAAAAGCAAACGCTATTTACTGTTCACAACTGTGGGATCATGTCTGTTTTCTGGTCTACATGAGTATATTAGTTCAACTTAGAAATGATTAATTTTTTCTTTCTGTAAACTTTTTATATTTTACTCATCTCCAGAATTTTTGTCTTCTTATACTTTTAGATAGCATGGTACATAGATCTGCATTTAAAAATAATAATTACTGACTTTTTAAAATTAAAAATGGATGCATGCACATCTTTGAAAATCTGGGAAATAAAATGGAAAGAATGAAAATTAAATAAAGTAACTAAAATTCCATTTTTTTTCTACCCAGCGATAAAATCTGAACTTAAAATTTTATTTTAATTTTGATTTTTTCCTTATCCTCCTTGACCTCCTTTTTCATTCCTTAAAAATACTCAAAGTTTTAAAAATTTATTTTAATGTTATTTTGAGAATATACTCAGCAAAATATACATAGCAAGCTACCATAGTATGACAAACCAGCAGTTTCTACATATATAATTTTGTAACCTAGATTATATACTCTTTGAGCTGTATAGAAGGACATCATGTGTGGGGGGATCAACAAAAAAGAGGAAGACCCCCCCAAAAAAGACAGGTTGACGTAGCAGTAGCAACAGAGGCCTCAAACATAACAATAATAGTGAGAACACACCAGGACTAGGTAGTGTTTTGTTCTATTGCACGTGGTGTAACTACAGTGACAAGGATGAAGGCTATGTAAGTGTCCGACAACATGTATCCCAAACTTAAGGTCAGTCTGGTCCTATAACTTCTATACCAATCACTTGCTAGCCACAGAGACAAAATTTGATCTTCAAATATGACACAACATTTTGAGACAAGTTGTAGACTATTGGTGGTATCTAGTAGCATTGTACTTAGTCTACTCTCTAAGACCAGGGGTCATCTCGACTGAAAACAACACATATTCCATATATGAGTTTTTCTTCTTAGATCCACTTACAAAAGAATTAACAAAACATTAGCTTCAACCAAGAGCTTTATTTATTAGTAAAGGAGATGCAGCGGGCATGTAGTCAAGGTAACCACGGGTTCTACCAAATAAATTGACAGCAAGATAGATCAGTGAAATAACTTTTTGACAGCACCCTTGAGGTACCATTTTGGAAATAAGACTGCAAAGACAGGGAACTATTCTGCAGAATACAATGTACAATCTAAATCATAACCATTATTTGGAGTTATTTCAACAGGGATTCAGGAACCAAAGGGTAGAAGCAGGAGTGGCCAAGCTTTCTATTACTCTCTAATCCAATAGGTGCATTTGTGATTCTTTTCTCTGAAAATTTTTTTTATGGGTTTAAGAGATCTTTATTCTCAGAAAGGAAATGCATGATTGGACACAGTGATGTTCCTGTTCAGTATAAAGTTACAGTTGCTGCTCTGCCACTTCAAACTTCTCATGCCAAGAGACTAGCAAGAAGCAGTGTGCTCAACTTGGCTCATACTGACTTCTAGAGACAATTGTTTGCATTACATAATGTAACATCACATTGAAATCTTGAAGTTAGCCAAAATGGAGCAGTTACAAGATGGAATTGCAAATGCTACAAATCCAGACTCCCTGCATTATTCCCCAGTTATGACTCATTATTGACAGTAGGCAAGGAAATGTATTTCCCACATAGCATGGATAAACTGATCTTAATAATCAGAGGTAGGAGTAGTTACTCTGAACTCAAAGGATCTTGACCCAGGCTGAGGGTCACTGCATTTCTGATCACTTCCATGTGCCACACATGTAAAAGAGACTCTCAGGATCATCACAACAAAGGCTCTCAACATGCTGACTCCAGAAAGTCTAAAAGGTTTTTTCTCTATTCACCAAAAGCCATCCATTCTTTCCACAGGAGGAAAGATAGTGGGAAGGAACATTTCCTTTTGGGGAAGCTCCTGCCCTCACCGCAGGATGTGGTCAGATTTTAAAATTTTTTTATTTTTCTCCTTGACAAAGCATTTCTAATAGTTTGCAATGTATTTCCTGAAATATTTTTCACTCTAAAAAAAAATGTGAAGAAAAGCAACTTAATCATCAAAATTAATATGTAGGAGAACATGTTATCTAATTCTTCAAGGGCAGTCTGGCGGAAGTTAAACAATTTACATTGCACTTTGTATCTAGTGCTACACTGTTTGTATTTGAAATTATGATTTGCATTGCTTCTAAATTAGGAACTTTCTAACTTTCATATAGTTACCTTGTTAAAATTTCTAAAACAATGGGTGTCTGTTTCAAAAGCAACTGACTTTTTGTCCTTAAGAGGAAAATTTGGACAAAATTATTATTTTAAAAGAAGTTCTTTATGAACTAATGCCATACATACACACACTCCATATACAAATTTTTTCTCACTAAAATTGGTGTCTTTTTTTTTCTATTTAGAAATCTTAGAGAATATTGGAGTGGCATAGTGCATTAATCAATGGGCTGCAAATCACAAGTTCAGTAGTTCAAACCCACCCATGGGAAAAGATGAGACTATCTGCGTCTGGTGTAGTACTTTGGGTCAGCACTGGACCTCTAACCACAAACCTGTCTATTCAAACCTACCAGTTGCTCCTTAGAAACTCTATATAGAATTTAACAACAACAATAACAATCTGCTTCTGTAAAAATTTAAAGTCTCAGAAATCATATGGAACAATTCTACTCTGTTCTGTAAGATTGTTAAGAGCTAGAATTGATTCTATGGAAGGTGTATTTTGTTTGTTTTGTTTTTGAGCATATCAAAATATGTATATTTAAAAAGCAATGTTCCAACAAGTTGTTTCATAGTGACAACTTGCAAATGACAGTAAGTTTGAGTGGATCATATACGAGTTATGTAATAATTTGGTTATCAACAGCTAGTTCTTATTGAATGTTTACAATATAAAGTGATAATCTTTTCTCTTTAATCTTTATGTTGCCATGGAGTCAAATACTACTCATAGAGTTTTCATGGATGTAATCTTAGTAAAAACATTACAACTTATTGGATTTGAACAAACAGCTTTCAGGTTAATAGTCCAATGCAAACCTTTAGTGTCAACCAGGGACATTCCTTAAATCCAAAAATAATTTTATGAGATAGATTTTATTACTTAATTATATTTTACAAATATCAAGCACATTTTAACAGGCTTCCTGGTGTGGCACTGTAGGACAAGCAATGAACTGATAGCAGAAATGTGGGTTGTTCAAACCCACCACCTGCTCCTCAGAAACCATATGCAGTGGATCTATGAGTCAGAACCAAATCAACGGCAGTTAACAACAACAACAACACATTTAATAAGAAGCTCTAGTGAGGTAACAGTTAAGCACTTGGCTGCTAACCAAAAGATTGGTAGTTCAAACCAATTCAGTGAATCCACAGGAAATAAAACCTGGCAGTTGGCTCCTGTAAAGATGACAGCCTTGGGAAAACCCTTTGAGGAAGTTGTACTCTCTCACATTGGGTTGTTGTAAGTCAGAATTGGCTTGATGGCACCATACAACAGCAACATATATAACAAGTGAGGAAATGAAATCTTGGAAAACTTAATACATTTTTTTGTATCATACAACTAGTAAATGTGGAAGACAGAATAAAGTGCATTTCTGATTATAAAAATTGTTCTTCATAACCCAATTAAAAAGTGGGCACAGGATATGAACAGACACTTCACCAAAGAAGAGATCCTGGCAGCCAACAAACATATGAAGAAATGTTCACGATCACTAGCCATTAGAGAGATGCAAATCAAAACAACAATGAGATATCATCTCACACCAACAATAACAGCAAAGATAAAAAATGTAGAGGACAATAAATGCTGGCAGGGATGTGGTGAGACTGCGACACTCCTGCATTGCTGGTGGGACTTCAAAATGGTCCAACCTCTCTGGAAAACAATATGGCATTTCCTCAGAAGGTTGAAAATAGAAATAGCTTATGATCCAGCAATCCCTCTACTTGGTATTTACCCACAAGAAAAACGAGCCACAACATGAGAAGATAGATGCACACCAATGTTCATAGCAGCACTATTTACAATAGCAAAAAGATGGAGTCAGCCAAAGTGCCCATCAACTGAAGAATGGATAAACAAACTGTGGTACATACACACAATGGAATATTATGCTACATTGAAGAACAACAAGGAAGCTGCAAACCACTGCATAACATGGATGAACCTTGAGGACATTATGTTGAGTGAAATTAGTCAATCATAAAAGGAGAAATACTGCATAGGACCACTACTGTAAAGGACTAAGAAAAAGAACCCATAGTAAAGGGGTGGGGGGTGTAACCTTTGTTGATTGCTGGGATGTTGGGGTAGGTGAGGGGAGGGAGGGGAAGGTGGAGCACAGGGCAGGGATTAGACACAGGATAGTTTGGGTGCTGGGGAGGGGGCAATATACAAGAAGGGATAGGGGAATGGAAGAACAAAGCAGATGGGAGAACAATTAGGCAGGTCTGAATGGGCTAAGTGGGACAGAGGTAAATAATGATGTATGCCCAACCTTGGAACAACAGGGCTCTGGGATACAGAGATTGAGACATGGTTGGAATGGGGAAAAGGGGGGGAATAATGTTAAGATGCTTAGCTGTCTTTTGAATCTTGGTTTTCCTTGCATTATATTATAAAATAGACACTGGAGGGGGAGAGAAAGGAATAGCCAGAAACATCACCATAGAAAGCTTTAAAGTCCGTCTTCTGCCTATAACTGATTGGAATACCTAAAATGGGGCTACAATGTGTCCAGTGAAGGAGGCTTCCTACGGAGCCCCTACAAGACATCAGACTATAGGTGGAAGCATGAACCACATCCAGATCTCCAGAGATGGGAAATTTCCACTTGAAATGATGAGCAGACCATCCTGGAATGGCTAGAAGAACAGAATATACTTCTTGAAAGACAGACCTACAGGAAAAATATAAAACAACATAGGCAGATCGACTATTACTACAAGAACAAGCAAGTTGCTTGCCCAGGAAACATCAAGGCAAGTGGTCGGGTCCCCTTAGTGCAAACCCCTTCCAAGACTAAGACTCAATGGGAATGCATGCTCTGATTGGTGACCATGCTCGTCATTGATAAGGGGAAGCAAGGGAAAAACAGCAATGAAGCGGTGAGCTAAGCCCTACAATGTTCAATAGACTTCTGAAGACCTGGTTGGCCAGCAGTGTGGCAAGACCTGGGGACTCTTGGGCCCAGAGTCAGTGACATAACCACAGAGGACTAGAGTGGAGAGTGAAGCATCCAGCTGATCAGAAGAGAGGGCATATGCACAAGAACACCCACACTTGCAGATAATACCCACTTGACCTGGCTTCAATGACTGGATGATCAGAACTCAACCAGAAAAAGAAATAAGTGGAAAAAAAAAATAATAATCTGATACAATTTGATGAACTTGACCTACACCTATGGAAGCAGTAGCTCAAAAGAGGGAAGAAATCCTTATAGCAAGAATCATTCCCACCCCCTCCACACAAAGAGTAGACAGGCATGGGCAACTTGGATATTGGCTACCCAAAATGGGGTGGGGGGTGAGGGGGGCTACAAAGGCAAGAAGTGACTGGTTTACAAGCTTTCAAGAGGAAACCTAGATTCAGAGGGAGTGAAGGAAGGCAGAATCTCCATTGAGTAGTATCCAATCTTTCTAGGCAGGGCTGATGAAATGAAATGCAGATGGGTCTCTTGTGATACAATAGTGAATAATTGTTATCAGGACTGATTGTGAGGGTTGGAAATGTAAAGGTGGGCATTTTATAGCAAGGAGGGGAGTGATTAACTTTTCAGTCTAGGAGCAGAGTTCCCTGGGACCATCAATGGAGAAGAACAGAGAACGGGACCCTACCCAGAGAAGCAGTGATGCCTGAGATAGAGGCAGCGACAATGACGTGGAGCAATGGAGCAGCTGGGGACTTTAGATCCAGAGAGAGAGAGGGACTGTGTGCTGAAGACCGGAGGGGGATGTGCTTGGGGGACAGGCTTGCAGGGTATACCCTTTGGTTGGTTGATGATGCATGGAGGGGATTGTAACCATGGCGATGAGGCGATATATACCATAGAATGAAAGTAAAACTAATGTTATCCTATGTAAACTGTCACATAACTCACAATAAAGCATTTTAAAAAAATTGTTCTAACTACTCTAGCATGCTTATTTGATACAACTATTTTTTAACAATATGTAGTTACTTTATTAATCTAATTTCTTGCATATATATGATACATCTATCCCAGGATTTTCAACTCTATGACTTGAAAATTATCAAGTGCATATCATCAACTGTGACATCACTTCTGAGTTCTAGAATATTTCATACATATCTCCAACTGTATGTCTAATAGCTATCTAAAATGACATTACTCTCTTTCCTGAAGCTTGTTCTCCTCAATCCTTTCCACATTAACAAATAGCACCACCACCCACCAGTTCTAAAGTAAAAAAAAAAAAAAAAACAGGAAGGGAAAAGAAAAAATCCAAAAAAAAAAAAAAAAGGACTACTTATTTAATGCTGTCTTTCTCTTACTTTCTAAATTACATCCATCAATATTTCCCATTGACACTACTTTCAAAATATTTTAAAAGACAATCATCTTTACTTCTCAGATTAGATTAAAGGCCATTATCATTCTCTGTCTGGTCAATAGCATTAGGGGGGTTTTTATCATTTTCATATTTTCTTTGCTATATAATATGCATAAAATAGAAACAGCTAATGTAGGTAGATATCAAGAATAAAGCAATAGCAAATGTTCAACTTTGAAGAAATTTACTTTGCATAATTTCCCAACCATATCCTTCTGCCAACAGGTTATACACTATACTAACTCCAATCAACACAAATGAGTTTTGACAATTTGTCAATTTAGAATAGAATCATACAGTTTGATTCTTTTCTATCTGGTTAATTTAATCATGTTGAGATTAATTCATATTGTTGCATAAAGCAGTTGTTCATTATATTTTATTGCTGTGCAGTATTCCATTGTGGTTAGAGAACAATTCTACCACTGATGGAAATTCAGATGATTTTCAGGTTTTAACTATTTAGAGTTATAGCAACCAACATTAATTAATACATGTGCTTTATAATTACCATATATTCATAAATACGCTTAATTATTTACTAAGTGTAGTTGGAGAGTTACTAGTTAGAAGTATACTAAGCTTTAGTTGTTGTTGTTGTCTTTAGGTGCAATCCAGTCAGTACTGACTCATAGCGACCCTATACACAACAGAACAAAACAATGCCCAATCCTGAACTAACCTCACAATTGTTGCCAAGCTTGAGCCCATTGATGCTGCCATTTTGCCAATCCATCTTGCTGGGGTCTTCCTCTTTTTTTCTGACCCTCCACCTTAGTAAACATGGTATCTTTCTCCAGCGACTGGTACTGACAAACATCTATTATACTCCCACTAGAAACATATATACATTCTTGTCACCTCCTTTATGTCAGCTCTTTTATGTTGTAGACACTGAGGTAAAAGTGCATTAGTAAATTATTGTGATTTTTATTTGCATTTCCTAGAGGAGTAATAAAATTGAGAAACTTTACAAATGCTTACTAAAAAATTATGCTTCCTCTTTGAAATTCATCATCAAGAATTTTACATCCTTTTTTTAAAATTAATTGGGTTGGTTGTCTTTTTCCTTTTTTTTTTTAAGTTTTGTTTTGAATTGCATGTAAGTTTATAGGGCAGACCATCAGTTTTACATTCAACAAATCATACAACTTGATTCATCACAATGATTACATTCCCATCCATGTACCATCCGTTAACAGCATTTCTCTCTATCCACTTTAGCTCTCTTAAAAAAAAAACCAAAAAAAAAAAAACCACTCAGGCATATATAATAATATACACCACCAAAGGACATATTCTCCAAGTCTGTCTCCTGGCTGCCAGCTCTTAGTCCCTCTCCTCCCATGAATCTAGAGTCCTCAGCTGCTCCCTCTCTCCATGTCCCCATCTCTGCCTCCATCTCTGGTGTTGCTGCTTCTCTGGTTAATATCCCACATTCCACTTGTGCTCTTATCCCTTGATGATCCTAGGATCCTTTGTTTCTAGACTGTAAGATTAAATGCTCCCCCAGCTTTGTTATAAAACTTCTCCCTTTACAATTGTGACAGTTGCAATTTCTCACTATTGAATCACAGGAATCTTATCCCCCATCGCTTGTAATCAAACCCAGCTAGATAAGATGACAACTATTCAGTGGGGACTCTTTCTTCCCCCACACACTTTTAAATTACACTCCCTCTTGAAACTTTGTAAGCCAGTCACTTCATGTCTTTTCCCTTTTTTTACTTAGAGAAATTATTTCTATATTCTTGATGCAAGTCTTTTATAAAGATATCTGTATATCTTGAGAATACATTCTCCCCATTTGTGGTTGGCCTTTACATTACAAGATAAGATTAATTTTAGTTTTGATGAACAAAAGTTTCTAATTTAAATGAAGTGGAGTTCATTGATAACATTCTATTCAAGGAAGTACTTGCTTAACACAAGGTCTTTAACATATTTACATATGATTTCTTCTAGAGACCTTATTGTTTAATAATATTTCACATTTAGGGCAATGATCCATCAAAATTAGCTTTTGTGTATAATTGGGAAAGGAAATCAAAGATTTTGTTGTTTTCTTTTAAATTTTATGATAGCCATCTAATTGTTCCAGCACCATTTATAGAAAAACCCATACCTTCCTTACTAAGTTGTACTAAAACTATTGTCCAAAATTAGGTCGTCATCTATGAGCATCCATTTTTGTATTCTCTATTCTCTTGCATTGGTCTATCCTTGTACCAACAACTCACTGGATGAATCTGTGTAGTCTTATAATAAGTTTGATATTTAGAGGTTGCATTCCTACTACGGGACTACTCTTATTTCACAACATTTTTAAAATGCACTTTAGAAACAATTTGTTCACTTCTACAAATAAAGTATATTCCATCTTGTGTCTTAGATTCAGTTTTCATTGACTCTACAGACCAATATTAGGAAAGGTGTGTACCATGGTTGTATCCTTTTACTATATGTTTTCAATCTGTATGCTGAGAAAACAATCAGAGAAGCTGGATTGTATTAAGAAAAGTATGGCATCTGGATTGGAGAAAGAGTCATTAACAACTTGTGATGTGCTGATGATACAACCTTGCTTTCAGGAAGCAAAGAGGAGTTAAAAAACCAGATGGAGATCAAAGACAACAGTCTTTAGTATGGATTGAACCTTAATGCAAAGAAAACAAAATAATCCTTACCACTGGATCAATAAGTAACATCATGATAAATGGAGAAAAGATTGACGTTTTTAAATGCTTCATTTTGCACAGATCTACAATCAACATTCATGGAAATGTTGAAAAGTTGGACAATGAATAAGGAAGACCAGAGAAGAATCGGTATCTCTTCATTATGGTTCTACAGAAGATTAAGAATATTGTGGACTGTCAGAAGAACAAACAAATCAGTGTTGGAAGAAACAGAGTCAGGATACTCCCTAGAATCCAGGATGGCATAACTTCAACTCTCATACTTCAGACATGTTCTGGACCAATCCCTCAATGAGATGGACTGACACAGTGGCAGGCACAATAGGCTCAAATGTAACAATTCTGAGGATGTTTTATTCAGTTGTGCACAGGGTCACTATGAATGCAAACCAACTCCATGGCACCTAACAATATAGACCAATACAGGTAGGGGAGAATTCACATCTTACAAATATTGACTTCCAATCAATGAAAACGGTATATAACTACACTTATTTGGGTCTTTTTTTAAAAATAGCAAGGCTTTGTAGCCTTGATAGTGCTGTTGGTTAGGCTTTGGACTGCTAACCAAAAGGTCATTGGTACCAAACCATTAGTCACTCTGTGGTCGCAAGATGAGACTATCTGCTCCCATAAAGATTTACAGTCTCAGAAACCTTAAATAGGGTTGCTCTGAGTCTGAATCAGCTTGATATTAGTGAGGGTTTGGGTTTGTATAGTTTTCAAAGTATAAATCTTGCTCATATTTTGCTGGATTTATTAACTGGTAACTGAAGTACTTTCCGTATTCTATTAAATCAAAATACTTTTAAAAAATATTTTTGCCTTTATATAGGAAAACAATGTATTTTTGTATATTAACCTTAAATTTAGCAACCTTACTAAGTTCACTTATTTATTACAATAGTTACTAGATTATTTTGGATATTTTCATATATATTGTTGTTGTTGTTAAGTGCCGTCGAGCCAATTCCGACCCATAGCGACCCTGTATAAGGTTTCCGAGGAGCAGCTGATGAGCGTGAACCACCGATCTTGCAGTTCAAATGGCTTTGCAGTCTGTCGCATTAACCCACAGTGCTACACCAGGACTCATATATTAGGGTCATTTATTTTAAAAAATGATACTTTGGTTTATTTCTCATTTTTATATTAATTTCCATTACTTTCCTTATTACACTGACTAAAACCATTAATAGAATATTAAATACAAGTAGTAAAAAAATTTAGAGAGAACATATGCAATATTTCATCAATACAATTAATATTAACTTTAATAATTAACATATAATTTATATTGGTGGCTGTGTGCTGTGGAGTTGGTTCCGACTCATAGCGACCCTGTACAGGGTTTCTGAGGCTGTAAATCTTTACGAGAGCAGAACCCCTCATCTTTTTCCCGCGGAACAGGTGGTAGTTTCGAACTGCTGACCTTGTGGTTCGCAGCCCGATTCATAACCACTACGCTATTAGATTTTTTTGGGTGTTTTTTTTTTTTCAGGAGCTCTGGTGTTGCTGTGGTAATCCCTCAGTTATTAATTGAAGAGACAATGATTTGAACCCACCAGCTGCTCTGCAGGATATAGATTTAGTAGATAATCTACTCCTGCAAAGATTGTTGTTGTTGTTGCTAACTGCCATTGACTTCGTTCTGACTCACAATCTTGGAAATGATGCACAGCAGTTCTACTATGTCATACAGTGTCTGTATGAGTTGGAATTTACTTAGTGGCACCTAGTTTCATATTTTTCTTGTAGACATTTTTTAAAAATATTTTTATCAGTTTAGAAAGTTCCTGTATGGCACTGGTTTGTTGAGAGTGAAACAATTTGTTGTCAAATTTTCTAAAAATGTTTTTCTATATATTTTAAGAGATAATCTAAGCTATATATTCATCTTAATGTGAAAATAATTCATTTTCAAATGTTAAACCAAACTTACATTCCTAAAATTAATCGCATTGGGTCCTGATATATTCTCTTTTAACTGTTACCTGATATTACATAAGTCAAGCAATATATTATTTCATATTTTGATTATATAATATTTGTAATGTTAAGGAATTAGTGAGTTGAAATGGGCTGGTATTGGCCATTTTGATTTTAACAATCTCATGGTTTACTATGCAATGAATGACAAATTGAGGAATGGCATTGATGTCATCATCAAAAAGCACTTTGCAAGATATACCTTGAAGTACAATGCTATCTGTGATAGGATAGTATCTACACACCTACAAGGAAGACCAGTTAATATCACTACTGTTTAAATTTTTGCAACAACCAAAAAGCCAGTGATGATGAAACTGAAGAATTCTACCAACTTCTTCAGTGCAAAGCTGATCAAACATGAAATCAAGATGTATTAACAAATACTGGTAATGGAAATGCAAAGGTTGGTAACAGAAGGATCAATAATTGCAAAGCATGGTCTCAATGATAAAAATGATGCTGCAATCACATGATAAGAGTTTTTCAAGACCAATTTAACTGCTTTACTGCAAATACCTTTGTTAAACAACATAAAAGATCATTATACACATGGACTTCACCAGATAGAATAAACAGAATCATACTAACTACATTTTGGAAAGACAAAGTGGAAAAGCTCCCTATCATCAGCCAAAACTAGGCCAGGGGCCAAACCGTGGAATGAATCATCAATTGCTCATATGCAAGTTCAGGATGAACCTGAAGAAATTAAAATAGCAAAAGCCAAAATGTGACCTTGAACATATCTCACCTGAATCTAGAGATCATCTCATGAAGAGATTTGATGCATTATACACTAATGACCGAAACCAGAAGAGTTATGGGATGGCATCAAGAGCATCATACAGGAAGAAAACAAAAGATCATTAACAGGACAATGAAGAGAGAAAAGGCCAAAATAGGTATCAGAGTGACTCGGAAACTTGTTCCTCGGTGTAGAGATGCTAAAGCAAATGGAAGAAATGAGGAAGTAGAAAAGCCAAACAGAAAATTTCAAAGGTCAGGTTGAGAAAGCAAAGTCAAATATTATAAAGAAATGTGCAAAGATCTGGAGTTAGAAAACCAAAAGGGCAGAACACGTTCAGCATTTGCCAAGCTCAAAGAACTGAGGGAAAACTCAAGCCTCAGGTTGAAATCCTGAAAGATTCTTAAGGCAAAATATTGATGATGAGGAAAGCACACACACACACAAAAGAAAGAATATACAGAATTACTATACTCAAAAGAAATGGTCAAGGTTCAACTATTTCAAGAGGTTGCATATGACCAAGAGCCGTTGGTACTGAAAGAAGAAGTCCAATGTACACTGAAGGCATTGGCAAAGAACAAGAATCCAGGAATTGATGGCATACAAATTAAAATTGTTCAACAAACCGACGCAGCACTGAAACACTCACTCATATATACTAAGAAATTTGGAAGACAGCTACCTGGTCAATTGATTGGAAGAGATTCATATTTCTGCCCATTCTATAGAGAGGTGACCCAACAGAATGTAGAAATCATCAGACAATATCATTAATATCACATGCAAGTAAATTTTTCCTAAATATAAAATTCAAAAATGCTGCAACAGTATATTGACAGAAAATATCATAGGTTCCAGTTGAGTTCAGATGAGGACATGGACCAAGGAATATCATTGCTGATGTCATGATGGATCATGGCTGAAAGTAGAGAATACTAGAAAGATGTTTACCTGTGATGTACTGACTATGCAAATGTTTTTGATTGTGTGGATCATCATAGGCTATGGATAACATTGTGGGTAATGGGTTCTGAAACACTTAACTGTGCTGAGAAACCTGTACATAGACCAAGAACAGTCTTTCAAACAGAACAGGAAACACTGATTGGTTTAAAATGAGTAAAGGTGTGTACCAGAGTTGCATTCTTTCACCATACTTATTCAGTGTGTATGCTGAGCAAATAATCTGAGAAACGGGATTGTATGAAGAAGAACATAGTATCAGAATTGGAGGATGACTCATGAACAAACTGATATGCATATGATACAACCTTGCTTGTGAAAGGTAACAGGACTTAAAATACATACTGATGCAGATAAAAAACCACAGCCGTAGGTATGGAATGCACCTCAACATAAAGAAATCAAAACTCCTCACCAATGTACAATTAAATAACATCATAATAAATGGAGAAAAGATTGAAGCTGTTGAAGACTTCATTTTGCTTGAATATACCATCAGCACTCATGAAAGCAATAGTCAAGAAATCAAATGATGTACTGCACTAGTCAAATCTGCTGCACAAGACCTCTTTGTTCAAGAGCAAAGATGTCCATTTGAGGTCTAAAGTGCACCTGACCCAAGCCATGGTATTCTCAATTGTCTCATATGCATGTGAAAGTTGGAGAATGAATAAGGAAGACAGTAGAAGAATTAATGCTTTGAGTTATGGTGTTTGAGAAGAATTTTAAAGGTACCAGAAGAACAAAAAAATCTCTGTTGGAAGAACTACAACCAAATTGTCATTAGAAGTCAAGATAATCACAGACTTTGTCTCTTATGCATCACACATATTTTTAGCAGGCCCAATCTCTGGAGAAAGACATCATGCTTGTTAAAATGGAGGGCCAGCAAAACAGAGGGAGAACCCATCTAGAGGGATTGGCACAGTGGCAGCAGCAATGGGCTCAAGCATAGCAATTGTGAGGATGGTATAGGACTGCAAGGTGCTTTGTTCTGTGGTACATAGCATCCCTATGTGTCGGAGACGACACTACCTCACCTATGAAAATATCAACATATTAAATTAAGAAAACTCACTGCTACTGAGACAATTCTTACGCATAGCAAGACTATAGCACAGAGTAGAATTGCTTTGTCAGATTCCCAAGGCTGTACATCTTTACAGAAGTTGACTGTCATATCTTTCTCCTACAGAGGAGCTGGTGGGTGTGAATCACGGACCTTATGGTTTCAGCTGATAGTTTAACCATTGCTATTTGATTATGTTTAAGAACGTTTAAATCTATGTTCATAAAAATATTGTTCTGTACTTTTATTTTTATTGTAATTGCCTGTCAAATGCAGATGTTTTTACTAGGGTTTAACAAACACCAGCCACTCCTCAGAAACCCTCTACAGGATTGCTATGGATCAGAAGCGACTTAATAGCACTTAACAACAACAAAAACCCAACCAGTTGCCATGGAGTTGGTTCCTACTCCTGGTGATGCCATGTATTGTGGAACAAAATGTACTCCAAGGGGTTTTCAAGATTGTGATTTTTTTTTTAAAGTAGATTTTCAGGCTTTTCTTGTGAGGCAGCTTTGGGAGAGATCCAACTTTTAATCAGTAATAAAATGCTTAACTTTTTGTACCACTCAGGTACTCCCCTAAGGTCATCATTGAAATACCAAACTCACTACCATAAAGTTGATTTCAACTCATAGCGACTCTGTGTAGGGTTTCTAAGGCTGGAAATCCTTAGGGGAGCAGAAAGCCTCATCTTTCTCTTGTGGGTTTGAACTACCAATGTTATGAGACTAGCAGTCCATTGCTTATTCTACAGTGCCACCAGGGTTCCATAAGAAGGATTACACAGGCCTCATAAAACACGTTGTAATGTGTAATGTAATGTGTTGTAATTCCTATTCTTATCTCTACATGCTATTGCATTATTTTTTAAATTTATTATTATTTTTTAAATCCTTAAGAACTATAATTTTACTGTATTAATAGAGACATTGTATAACAGGAATGGAACTCTAGATCTGAAAAATATGTCTGATTAAAAACTTATTAAACAGAGACTGGATGGTGCAAGTAGTTTGCAATCAGCTACTGGACTACAGGTTGGGGGTTCAAACACACCAGTCATTCCTCAGAAATCCTATACAGGATTGCTTTGAGTTGGAACCAATTCAACTTAGAAACACAAAGTAGTTCCTTGAAAGTAAGGCCTAGCAAACAATTTCCATAAATATTGTTGTTGTTGTTAAGAGACGTCAAGTAGATTCTGACCCACAGCGACCCTGTATTGGGTTTCCGAGGAGCAGCTGGTGAGCTTGAACCACCAACCTTGCAGTTCAAACAGCTTTGCAGTCTGGCGCATTAGCCCACAGCGCCATACCAAGACTCCCCCAAAATTCCCAAGACACACTTCTAATCTGTACTGCATAGAGGTTACCATGATTCTGGGGAGAGGGTATTGACTCAGCAGTAGCTAAGAGCAACAGTATAGCAGATGATAGGATTCATGAATGAAAAGTTATCAATAGGAATTTTCCAAACTGTAACACAGAGAAGGAAGAAAATAAACTAAGAAGAACAGACTTGATCAAAGAGACAAGTAAGAAACAGTCTTATGATGTAAAACACATGCAAGCAGGTACCAGAGTCTTTTATGAAGTTAAAATTTTAATAACAACGATAGTCTTTTTCTTACAGCTTTGACTTTTATACACTGCATGGTATTATAGGATATGTGCTAGACTGCTAAATGCAAGGTTGATGGTTCAAATCTATCAGTTGATCCTCCAAAATCCTATAAAGGGTCAGTATGGTTTGGAACTAACTCGACAGCACTTAACAACAACAACAATATCATTAGGGATACGTAGCTTTGGATGTATAATAATTTGAAGTAGGAATTGATCTTTTACAAACCAAACTATTAGTAAAATGGTATATTTTTCTTACATTGATATAATGCAAAAATATTTTACTTGTTATTAAGTGCCTTCAAGTCAGTCCTGACTCATAGTGAACCTGTACAGGGTTTCCAAGAAGTCTCTGATGGGTTTGAACTAACAGCTTGCAAATAGCAGTCCAGTACTTACCCTGCAGCACCACACCAGGACTCCATACCATGCACAAATATAAAATGTTAGTAGGATATGGGAAGTCTACAAACTTTTCCTGAAGAATTATGGGCAACAGAGCCATAAATATTTTTAAATGTCATTGATTAACATTAGAATCCCTTGACAAAGTTTTCCTCCAAAAATTGAATCAGAAAAGCTTAAATATTTTAAAATCCTAGATATTAATTTACTAGATATTAATTTAATATAAATTATTAATGTTCTGATTATTAGAATGATTTTTAATTGTAATGACAATGAGAATGCAAAAAGAAACTACCTGGAATCTTAGCTAATTTCTGCCAAAAAACTGTCTTCCGTTTAATAAGCTGATGATTTAGGAAGAGCAATATTAATACTTCTTTGAAAAAACACAGTTGGTTGAGTAGCAGACCATCCATTTGTCCTTGGCAAGAGAAGACAGGTTTCATGATCTTACAAGTCATTTGAATGTACCTAGTGAGTAAATTGCTTTTAAAGGTAACCTGTTTTATATATATATATATGCTTTCAGCTATGACCTCTACTTTAAAATAGTTTGGATTATCTTTAAAGAATTGCCCTTTAGGTGTGGCACTGTGGATTAATGCACCAGACTGCAAAGCCATTTGAACTGCAAGGTCAGTGATTCAAGCTCACCAGCTGCTCCTCGGAAACCCTATACAGGGTCGTTATGGGTCAGAATGGACTCAACACACTTAACAACAACAACAACAATAAATATAAGTCCATCCTAATATTGTATTGCCTTCTTAAATACAACGTACTTTCTTTTCATAGACTTCTAGAAGATGCATGCCATTGTTGCTGAGTGCCATCAAGTTGGTTCCGACTCAGAGACCCTATGCCAAGAGAACGAAACATGAGAGGTTTGTTGCAATAGATTTGCCTAATGCAATACGTCATTTGATTTCTTGACTGTGTATCTAATAAAAAATGAACTCCTTGACAACGTCAATCATTTCTCCATTTATCATGATACTATTATTGGTATAGCTGTGAAGATTTTCATTTTCTTTACATCGAGGTGCAATCCATACTGAAGGCCATAGTCTTTGATTTTCACCAGGAACTATTTCAAGCACTTTTTTCTCTCAGCAAGCAAGGTGCCATCTGTATATGTTATTGTTAAGTGCCATTGAGTCAGTTCCAACCCATAGTGACCCTGTATATGGTTTCTGAGGAGCAATGAGTGAGCTTGAACTGCCTACCTTGTAGTTCAAATGGCTTTGCAGTCTGGCACATTAACCAACAGCACCACACCAGGATTCCTACATACAGAGGTTTTTAATCTGCATGTAGAGGTTGTTAACGTGTCTTCCTTTTATCCTGATGCCTCATTCTTCTGCATATAATCAAGCTTCCTGTATTATTTGCTAAGCATACAGAGTGAATAAGAGTATTGAAAGAGTAAGTATCCCCTTGTTCTGTTATAATGACTACATCTTAGTCTGCATACAGTTCCTCTTGAGCACAATTAAGTATCCTGGAATTCCCATTCTTCAAAATAGATAGTTTCTTACTGAAATATGCATGTATAAGTTTCTGTAAACAGATACAAGGAAACATTTATGGAGTTTACAACTTCTATCCCAAACAGGAATCATGGATGTTTACTAAAATGAGTGTATAATACTATCTGACAATATAGTATAAATAAATAGAATTTATTTAGCCAGAAAGCATAACATGGACACTTAAATGGAAAGATTAGATTCATATTATAATTAATTAGGTGCCTTTAGTCAACTCTGACTCAGGGCAACTCCATGTGTGTCAGAGTAAAACTATGTAAAAAAGGCTGATTTTGCCTATAATTGATTGGATACCTAAAAGCGATTCTAGAACTTGCCCAGTGAAAGAGGCTTACTGTGGAGTCTTTGTAGTACACAGGACCTTACTTGGAACCCTGAAACCCATCCAGAAGTTCTGAGATGGAACATTCCCACTTGAACAGACAAGCAGACCAGCCTGGAACAGCTAGAGGAACAGAAGATACTTCGTGAAAGAAAGACCAGCAGAAAAAATCCAAAAATCAAAAATAGCAGGCTGATTGGCTATTATAAGAACAAGCAAGTTGTTCACTTTAAAGCCATCAAGGCAAGCAATCAAGTCCTTTCAGGACAAAATGCTCCCTCCAAGACTGAAACTCAAAGAGAACATTTGAGCAGGCCTGTAAACTTGCTGGAGACAATGCTGGTTTGCTGTTGAGTGGAAGAAGGGGAAAGGCAGCATTGAAGAAATGGGCTGAGCTCAATCACATTCTATAAACTCCTGTTAACCTTGAGATGAGGGAGAGAAGAGGAAGGGCTAGTTGGTTCAAAGGTGGTGAGACCTGGCCCATGAACAAGGACATAGCCATGGAGGGGTAGAGCTGAGAGCAAAGCATCCAGCTGACATGAAATGAGGGGAGATACACAAGAGTGCCCAAACTTGTAAATAGTACCCATTTGACCTAGTTTCAATGGCTTGATGATCAGAACTCAACTAGAGGGAAAAAAAAGGTTTTGATAAAGGAAATAAGTTTAAATTCCTACAATTTGATGAGCTTGACTTATACTTATAGCTGTAGTAGCTCAAAATACCAAGTGAGAGGGAAGGAGTCTTCACATCAAGTATCAATCCTATTCCCACTGTATACAGGGTTGTTAGGGAGAGACAACTTAGACATTAACTACCTAAAATGGGGAGCTATAAAGACACAAAGTGATGGCTTACAAGTTTTCAAGAGGGAGTTTGGTTTCAGAGTGTGCAGGGGAAGGTAGAGTTCCCAACTAAATAGTTTTCATCTTCTCTAGATGGGTCTGGTGAAAAGAGATAGGGAAAAGATTCTTATGATTCAACAGTGAGTAATTATTATCATGACTAATTGTGATTGTCACAACAATAAAAGTAGAAGTTTTATAACAAAAGTTAATCTTACAGTCCAGAAACAGAGAGGCCTAGGACTGTCAAGGGAGAAGAACACGAGTGGAATGTGGGGCCCTATCCAGGGAAGCAGTGACACCAGAGATGGAGGCAGAGATGAGGACATAGAAAAATAAAGTAGCTGAGGACTCTAGACTCATGGGGCAAAAAAGGCTGTGTGCTGGCAGCCAGGAGTCAGGCTTGCAGAATATGCCTTTTGGTTGTTTAAATTATTATACATTCCTGAGTACTTTTCTGTACATCCACAAAAAGCAAAAACCAAAAACAGAGGGAATAGAAGCAAATATTTTTTAATGATGATACATGGAGGAGACTGTAATAATTGCAATGAAATTATGAGTATAAATTTGATGTTCTCCCATGTAAACTATCACTCAATTCACAATAAAAACTTTAAAAAGAAAAGGCTGATTTGTTTTTCAGAAGTAAATTTGCAGGTCTTTCGTCTAAGTCACCTGTAAGTAAACTTAATACTCCAACCTTTCGGTTAGCTGACAAGCATGTTAACCATTTGAACCACCTGGTAACTCTTGATGTAGTTTGATGTTAAATGCCATTGAGCTGGTTCCAATTCATAGCAACCCTGTATATTGTTCCCAAGGATAAACTTGTGGGTTTGAACAGCCAACTTTGTGGTTTGTAGTCCAGTGCTTATGTAAATTTCTCTTTATCTCAGATTTCCCACCTGGAACATGAGGATATTTCACTAAATTATTAGCTGAAAAGATAAATACATTCAATGTTCCTTGCACCAATCCCAGCACATTGCAAGTTCTATTAGCAATAATAATATCACTCAGGGTCACTATGAATCAGAATCAACTTGGGGGAAGGTGCAGTAAGTATGGTTTTTGGGGGGTAACAGTGACCCCACTGCTATTCACAACATTTTCAGTGGCTAAACATTCAGAAGTAGTCTGCCTCTTCTTCTTTCTAGTCTGTCTAAGTCTGGAAGCTCCACTGAAATCTGTCCATCATGCGTATACCCTGCTGATATTTAAAATACCAATGGCATAGCTTCCAACATCATAGCAACACACAAGCCACTACAGTAAACAAACAGGTCAGTTGCACAAAATCTTTTAAAAATGTTCAAGAGGAACTATGTCAGTTTGAGGACTCAGGTGTGCCTGACGCAAGCTATGACATTTTCAATAGCTTCATGTGCATGTGAAAGTTGGACAATAAATAAGTAAGAGTGTAGAAGAATTTGTGCATTTGAGTTATGGTGTTGGAGAAGAATATTAAAAGTTCTATGGACTACTAGAAGAGCAAACAAATTTGTGTTGGAAAAATACAGCTAGAATGCTTTTTATAAGCCAGGATAGTGAGACTATCTCTCGTACATCGGACATATTATCACTCCCTAGAGATGGATGTCATGCTAGGTAAAGCGGAGGCCCAGCAAAAATGAGGAAGATCCCTAATGGCATGGATTGGCACTGTGGTAGCAGCAATGGACTCAGACTTAATAATGATTGTGAGTATAGTACAGGGCCAGGAAGTGTTTCGTTCTGTTGTGCATAAGGACACTATAAGTCAGAACTGACTCGATGGCATCTAACAACACAACAATTGATTCCTAGTCAAATCCATTACCACTGAGTTGATTCCAACTCACAGTGATCCTACAGCACAGGATAGAACTTCCCCCATAGAGTTTTCAAGGCTCTAAATCTTTAAAAGAGCCGACTGTGATATCTTTCTCCCTTAGTGTAACTAGTGGGTTCAAACCACAAACCTTTTGGCTAGCCGCTAGCACTTAACCACTGTGCCATCAGGGATCCTTAAAATAAAACAGCTGTATTTGTAAAACCATAGTTATGCTTTTATATTAAGCTGTTATAATGTCTTTCATAAAACATACATTTAAAAAAATTATTGTGGTAAAATATATCTAACCCAAAATGTGTCATTTTGACCATTTTAAAGTATATGGTTCATTGTTATTAATTACATTCATCATATTGTGCTAATATCAGCATTATATATTTTCAAAAGTTTTTCTACAATACAAACAGAATCTCACACTCCCATTTCACATTCTCCCTTACCCTGATTTCCTAACCCAATCATGAACTTTTTCTCTATGCATTTGACTATTCTACATGCTTCATATAGGTGGGATCATATAATATTTGTCCATTTGTGTCTGACTTATTTCATATGTATGAAAACTTAATTTCTCTTTATGACTGAATAGTATAGAATTTTATGTGCATAACTGGTAGCGTAGTGGTTACGAATCAGGCTGTGAACCACAAGGTCAGCAGTTTGAAACTACCAGCTGTTCCATGGGAGAAAGATGAGGCTTTCTGCTCCTGTAAAGATTTACAGCCTCAGAAACACTGTACAGGGTTGCTATGAGTTGGAACCGACTCCACGGCATAACCACCACCACCAACAGATTTTTAAAATCCATTGATTTGTTTATGGACAATTAGGTTGTTTCTACATATTGGAATAATGCTACAATGAACACTGGTGGTCAAGCGTCTACTTGAGTCCCTGTTTGAAGTCTTTTGAGGCAAATAAAAATCAGTTACTTTTTTGTATAATAATGACCATCAAGATATGCAATAGTTCAGTGGCATTTCTTAATAGTACGGTAGCCTATTAAACTCCATGTGTTTTGGATGTAATTCTCCATCTACTGACTTTTAATATTACACAAAGAGCTAACTCTAATTGAAAAGGTCATATGTCTTATGAATTTATTATATTCCATGTGGCAAATTGAAAGTTCTTCAACTGTGATTTCACCAGTACAGTTTTTGCAGTAACATCTTACATCTAAGAGTAATTGTAAAATAACAAGCTTACTTTTGATGGTACAGAAGGTGAACAATGAAAAGTCTGTATTTTGAAAACCATATAAATATTAAGCTAAATTAAAACATGAATTCAATGAGACCAGAAGAACTAGCTACTAGAATGAGCTACCACTACCAACAGCTACAAACAGGTTATTAGAAGGTCCTGGATAGAGTGGGAAACAATGTTTACCAAAACTCAAAATTATAAAAAGATCAGGCTTACTGGTCAGAAAAAGACAGGAAGAAATTGAGACTATGGCCCTCAGCCACCCTTCAGGTCTGGAACACAACTCATCCTCGAGGCCCAATTTTCAACTAAGTGGTGGATGGGTGTATAGTGAGAACAACATTAGTGACTTACGCTCCCTTGAATGGTAAACCATTCAAGATCTAAAGAACACCATTTTCTTTGGGAAGAAGTTTAGAGAGCTTACAAAGCAGGGCAGAGTGGAAATAGGAAGAGGGCAACTTGTTCCATGGAGGGGATTGCAATCATTGAGATAAAACAAAAGTGTGTTATTTGTTGGATGCAAAACTGATTATCTGCTCTGTAAATCTTTATTCATTTCATAATAAAAAGTTTCAAAAAATGTTTAAATTGTAATATATGGGTGCATGATCTTTCGCTCACAAATATACATGAGTATGCACATGCACACATACATACACACACCATATATAAATCTATCACATTTAATAATAAATTTTACCTCTTATTTATAATAATTCATAATGGTGAGAAAGGTTCCATTTAAGTATTTACTCTTCCTATGCCTTTGATAACGCATCAAGCTTTTAACTATCTTTATAATTAAATCTAGTGAAGCCATAGGGGTGGTTACTGTGTTAATATTAGAGTGGCAAACATGTAGACTCTGTCACCTCAATGATCTTTAGAACTGATACCAGCAGCCATGCTGTGATTCAGTCTGTTTTCTATGTAACCAAAGTTTTTTATCAATCAGTCCCTCTCCAGGGAAAATTACACATTATCCTTGATAAAGTATTTTGTGACTTCTCTTCTTTTTTTAAAGTTATTATCGTGAATTGAGCAAAAGTTTACAGGGCAGATCATCAGTTTTACATTCAACAAATCAAATACCTTGTTTCATTACAATGATTATAATCCCCTCCATGTACCATCAGTTAACAGTATTTATCTCTATTCATCTTAGCTCTTTTTTTTTTTTTTTTTTAACACTCAGGCATATATAATAATTTCCACCACCAAATGGCACATTCTGCAAATCTGCCTCCTTTCCATCATCTCTTAATCCCTCACTTCCCATGAATCTAGAGTCCTCAACTCCTCCCTGTCTCCATGACCCTATCTCTGCCTCCAAATCTGGTGTCGCTGCTTCTCTGGATAAGGTTTTGCATTTCGCTTGCGCTCTTCCCCCTTGATGGTCCTAGGGTCCTTTGTTTCTGGACTGTAAGATTAACTACTCCCCCTTGACTTCTCTTTATTCATAACTTTGATAAAATTTTTTCACCTCCACTTCACTTCACTGGTGAAAAAATAATCCTAATCTAAGGTTGTGGGAATAGGTAAATATATGACACCTAACACTGGGTGAGGTGTTGAAGTTGTCCATACATTTTAGAGATTAGTCCCTTGTCTGTCATTGATAAAACAATTCCTAGTCTATGGGTTCTCTTGGTAAAATATTTTGATACATATAAGTATCTAATTTGTAGCAGGTCCAAGCCAATCTTTGATATTCCATGTGAGTAAAGTTTTACTAAAGGTAATACAGAAATGGCTGCAAGCATACATCGACAGAGAACTTTCAGAAGTTCAAGCTGGATTCAGAAGAGGACATGGAACGAGGGATAGCAGGTGGATCTTGGCTGAAAGCAGAAAATACCATAAAGATGTTTACCTGTGCTTCATTGACTATACAAAGTCCTTCAGTTGTGTAGATCATGACATGCTATGGACAACATTGCAAAGTGCGAGTATTACAGGACTCTTAATTATGTTCATGAAGAACCTATACATAGAGCAAGAGGCAGTTGTTCAAACAGAACCCGGGAACACTGAATGGTTTAAAATTAGGAAAGGCATGCAACAGGGTTGTATTCTTTCACCATACTTATTTAACCTGTATGTTGAGCAAATAATCTGAGAAGCTGGGTTATACGAAGAAAAATGTGGCATCAGGATTGGAGGAAGGCTCATTAACAACCGGGGATATGCAGATGATACAATCTTGCTTGCTGAAATGAAGAGGATTTAAAATACTGATGAAGATCAAAGACCATAACCTTCATTATGGATTACATCTCAATGTAAAGAAAACAAAAATCCTCACCACAGGACCAATAAACACCATTTTTATCAAGAATTGAAGTTGTCAAGGACTTCATTTTCCTTGGATCATCTATCAACACTCATGGAAGCAGCAGTCAAGAAATCAAATGATGTATTGCATTAGGCAAATCTGCTGCACAGATCTTTTTAAAATGTTGAAGAGCAAAGATGTCAGCTTGAGGACTAAAGTGCACCTGACTCAAGCCATGGTATTTTCAATAACCTGATATGCACATGAAAGTTGGATAGATTGTAGAAGAATTGTTGTATTTGAGTTATGGTGTTGGAGAAGAATATTGAAAGTACCAGGGGCTTCCAAAAGAACAAACAGATCTGTGTTGGAAGAAGTACAACCAGAGTGCTCCTTGGAGGCTATGATGGCCAAACTTCGTCTCTCATACTTCAGAAATATTTTCAGGAGGGACCAGTCACTGGAGATGGATATCATGTTTGGTAAGGTGGAGGATCAGAGAAAAAGAGGTAGACTCAGGGCAAGATGGATTGGCAAAGTAGTGGCATCAGTGGAGTCAAGTGTGGCAACAATTGTGAGGTTGGCCCAGGACCTGGCAGTGTTTCTTTCTGTTTTGCACAGGTTCGGTATGAGTCAGTATCACTTGATGATACCTAACAAAAATAACAAGCTTTGTAGTTTGTCTTCTGCTGTTTTTGTGTTTTCAGTTATGTTTGATAATGTATTTATGGCATGTATCAGAGTCCCTAAATTTGTCCCAATTTTTCATTGATGACCTTTATATTTCTAGGTTTTACATTTAGGTTTTGTTCCATTTTGAGTTTATTTTTATATATAGTGTGAGATATGGGTCTTGTTTCACTCTTATGCAAGTGGATATCCAGTTTTGCCAGCATCATTTGTCAAAGCGACTATGTCTTCCTCATTTAATGAGTCTAAATCCTTTGTTAAAGATCAATTGATAAGATGCTTGACTGTCTTTTGAATCTTGGTTTTCTTTGCATTATATTATAAAATAGACACTGGAGGGGGAGAGAAAGGAATAGCCAGAAACATCACCATAGAAAGCTTGTAAGTCCGTCTTCTGTCTATAACTGATTGGAATACCTAAAATGGGGCTACAGTGTGCCCAGTGAAGGAGGCTTCCTATGGAGGCTCTGCAATACATAAGATTATAGGGGGAAGACTGAATCACATCCAGATCTCCAAAGTTGGGAAATTTCCACTTGAAACGATGAGCAGACCAGCCTGGAGCGGCTAGAAGAACAGAATATACTTCCTGAAAGAAAGTCCTACAGGAAAAATACAAAACAACATAGGCAGACTGATTGTTACTACAAGAACAAGCAAGTTGCTTGCCCAGGAAACATCATGGCAAGTGGTCAGGTCCCCTCAGTGCAAACCCATTCCCAAGACGAAGACTCATGGTAACACACGCTCTGATTGGTGACCACGCTCGTCACCGAGAAGGGAAGTGTGGGAAAAACAGCAATGAAGCGGTGAGCTAAGCCCTACAATGTTCAATAGATTTCTGTGAACCTGGGTGAAGACCTGGTTGGCCATAAGTGTGGCAAGACCTGGGGACTCTTAGGCCCAGAGTCAGTGACATAGCCACAGAGGACTCGAGTGTAGAGTGAAGCATCCAGCTGATCAGAAGAGCGGGCATATGCACAAGAACACCCACACTTGCAGATAATACCCACTTGACCTGGTTTCAATGACTGGATGATCAGAGCTCAACCAGAAGAAGAAAGAAGTGGGAAAAAAAGAGTAATCTGATACAATTTGATGAACTTGACCTACACCTATGGAAGCAGTAGCTCAAAAGAGGGAACAAATCCTTACAGCAAGAATCATTGCCATCCCCTCCACACAAAGAGTAGACAGGAATGGACAACTTGGACATTGGCTACCCAAAATGGGGTAGGGGGTGGGGGACTACAAAGACAAGAAGTGACTGGCTTACAAGCTTTCAAGAGGGAACCTAGATCCAGAGGGCCTGGAGGAAGGTAGAATCTCCTGTGAGTAGTATCCAATCTGTCTAGGTGGGACTGATGAAATGCAGATGTGTCTCTTGTGATACAATAGTGAACAATTGTTATCAGGACTTATTGTGAGGGTTGGAAATGTAAAGGTAGATGTTTTATAGCAAGAAGGTGAGTGATTAACTTTTCAGTCTAGGAACGGAGGTCCCTAGGACCATTAACGGAGAAGAGTGGAGAGCAGGATCCTACCCACAGAAGCAGTGATGCCTGAGATGGAGGCACAGACGATGACGTGGAGCAATGCAGCAGCTTGGGACTTTAGATCCAGAGAGGGAGAGGGACTCTGTGCTGAAGACCCGGGGGTGAGTGGGGGGAGGGTGGTGGTGGGCAGGCTTGCATGGTATACCCTTTGGTTGGTTGATGATGCATGGAGAGGATTGTAACCATGGCAATAAGATGATGTACGATAGAATGAATGTAAAACTAATGTTCTCCCATGAAAACTATCATATAATTCACAATAAAACATTAAAAAAAAAAAAAAAAAGATCAACTGATTGCAGATAAATGGATTTACTACTGGGTTCTCAATTTTGTTCAATTGATCTGTGTGTCGTTCATTGTATCAGCATCAGGCTGTTTTAACTACTGTGCCTGTGTAGGTTTTGAGACTGGAAAGTGAGAGGCCACTTACTTTGCTTATCTTTAGTAATGCTTTGCTTATCTTAGGTCTCTTTCCTTTCCATTTAAAGCTGGTGATTAGTTTTCCATCTGTTTTGGAATCTGGATTGGGATTGCATTATATCTGTAGATCACATTAGGTGCTATTAAAGTTTTTATAATGTTAAGCCTTCCTATCAATGAGCATGGTATATTCTTCCAATTATGTAGGTGTCTTTGGTTTCTTGTAGCACTGTTTTATAGTTTTCTTTGTATCGGTCTTTTGTTATCTGGTTATATTTATTCTTGTGTATTTCATCTTTTAAGAAGCAATTGTAAATGGTATTGCTTTCCTGATTAGCTTTTCAGAGCTCTCTTTATTAGTGTAAAGGAATCCTACTGATTTTTATATGCTGAGCTTGTACCCTGCCATTTTGATGAACCAATGAGTTTCAATAATTTTCTCACCAAGTCTTTAGGATTTTCTATATATTTAATCATTTTATCTGCAAATTAAAGTTTGTTTTTCTTCTTTGTCAATTTGGATGTCTTAAATTCCTCATTTCTTGCTTTATAGCTCTGGCTAAGCCTCCCAGCTCAATATTTAATAGGAGTGGTGAAAAAAGATATCCTTTTCTGGTTCCCATTCACAAGGGAAATGTTTTCAATTTCTCTCCACTGATAATAATGCTGGTTATTGGCTTTCAATACATGTCATTCATTATGTCAAGAAATTTCCCTTTTATCTGTATTTTGTTAGTGTTAGATTTTATCAAATGCCTTTTCTGCACCAATCAGTATGACTATGTGGTTCTTTTGCCTGTTTTTTATTTTAAATTCATGTGAAGGATTTTGTTTTGTTGTTGTTGTTGTTTTAATATTAAACTATTCTTGCAGGCCTGATAAGAATTCTACTTAATCATGATGGTTTTTTGATATGCATTGAATTCTGTTGGGTAGGATTTTGTTGAGATTTTTTGCCTGTATATTCATGAGAAATTTAGTCTGTCCTTTTATTGATGCCTTTTCCTGGTTTTAGTACTAAGGTTATGTTTGCTTTGTAAAATAAATTCAAGAACTTTCCATCCTTTTCTACATTCAAGAATAGTTTGTGTATAATTGGTGTTAAATCTTCTCTAAATGTTTGGTAGAATTCACCAGATTATTTTTACTAGGAACTTTTCAGTTACCTGATCAATTTCTCCTTTTGTTGTAGGTCTGCTCAAGTTTGCTACATCAGCCTGTATTAGTTGAGGTAGGTAGTATGTTTCTAGAATTTTGTCCATCTTTTCTAGGTTTTCAAATGTGCTGGAGAATAATTCTTCATAGCATCTGTTATTATCCTTTTTATTTCTGTTGGTCATGTTGTGATAACACTGATTTCATTTCTTATGCATTATTTGCATATTCTTTTCCTTAGCTAGACTTGCCAGTGGTTTGTCAATTTTATTTATTGATTCTAAAAACCAACTCCTTGATTTCTTGATTCTATTTTTACTTTTACTTATTTTTACACTAGTTCTTTTCATTTATTTTCTTCTGATGTCTGTAGGCTTACTTTGTGGAGATGGTGGCTTAAGGTATGGATTTATACCCCAAAGCTTACTAATTAGGCATTTATCTTATGAATTTTATTTGTAGATTTTGTATCATTTCTAATTTTTCACTTATTTTGTCAGTTTGTTCTTGTAATGTTTTCTGAATTCTCCTGATGTTTTTTCTGTTTTCTTCTGCAGCTTTCTGAATTTTTCTCTAAATCTGTTGAAGATACCTAAATATTATTCTTTTGAATTTTTTTCAAGTAGTTTCAATACTTTTCTTCCTCTGAGATGTTTCCTGGCTCTGCATTTCAGTTAATTGTATGAGTCATTCTGTTTTCTTCCTTTATGTGAAACAGAAATGTCTGCTTTGCTCAAGAATTGTTGTGTTGTTATATCTATTTCATTTATGATTCTATGTTGGTATGTTTTCAGGCATTCACCAATTGCTTCTTTGTCAGTGTGATTAGAGAATGGAAGTATGTGCACAGTTCTTTGTTCAGTATCCATGCTTTTCAATTAGGTTGGATTTGGCTGACTTTGGCTGTCGTCTATCACTGTTCAGGTGGTACAGTACATGGTAGTGGCTTTTGCCCAGTATGGGGTTGTTTTGGCTCACAACTGTGGCTGGAATGTGTGAGTACAGTGGAAATCTCCTATAGAGTGAGGCAAGAAGAGAATACACATACACAACCCAAACAAAGAAATAATAGCAAAAAGAAAGAAAATAGTAATAAAATCCATGAAAACCAACAGGAAACATCAAGAAAAATGATTTTAAGTAAAAGAGAAAAGGAGAAAAGGAAAACAAACTGTGGAAGAGAAAAATAAGACAGTAAATAAAAAGAAAGAAAAAACACAATCTACAAAACTAGACAGAGATCAGAATAAAACAGAGAAAGAAGAAAATGCTATATAAAAATCAACAGGAAAAGTGAAGTAAGAAGGAATGAGAACAAAGAGAAGCAGAAAAAAAGAAGGAAAAAGGAAAGTAGAGAAAGAAAAGGTAAAATAATAAGGGAAGGGAAAGAGAAAAAGGAGCAAAAGAAAAATAAAAGGGAAAAGCTAGGGCATGAGTCCGACCCAGAAAGAAGAAAAATGTTGAGGCTCCTTGCCAGACATGAGGTGGGAGACGCAGGGAAGACAGGGTAGTATAGCTGGCCCTAAACGGAGTTATGTAATTTTTTTCGGTTGTGACAGTTCACCTGGCTATTCTTCAGGGGTTGCAAAGGCAAGCCTATGAGAAATTCCTTGGGAAACTTACCCTATCTACTCTATTATTGGGAGTGACTGAGCCAAAGCTCTCTTACCTGGGTGTAGTTTAACTGAAGGATTGCAACTGAACAGTTGTGGTCCAGAAACTCTGGCTGCACCCAGGTCAAGCTGCCCCCTGAGGAACTTGCAGGGCTGCCTCAGGGAACAGGGAACTTGCAAGGTCTTTCCTTTTATACAGCCATGACCTTTGGTTCAGTCTGCACAAACATCTAGCTGATCTAATCTCTGTTTCTAACTACAAGTTACTTTCTTTTGATAAGGTTCCATTTACTTCATGCACAAACAACACCAGATGTCCTTGCACTCTTTTCCCTGCCCCAAGCACCTTCTTTTGTTATGTGTATAAAATAAACTAGTTGCACTTGGTCTGGGTCTTGTGTCTTCCCCATGTTGATTTCCAACTGCTACGTCCAACATCGACTATTCTCTACATGAGTTTCAACTGCTACGTCCAACATCAGCTATTCTCCGCATCCCGCATGGAGAAATTAAACCCAAGTCCTAGTGTGGCGCTGTGGGTTACTGCGTTAGACTGCAAAATCATTTGAACTGAAAGGTCAGTGGTTCAAGCTTACCAGCTGCTCCTTGGAAACCCTATACAGGGTCACTATGGGTCGGAACTGACTCGCCAGCAGTTAACAACAACAACGAGAAAAAGGAAGACACAAGACACAAATGAATTAAGTAAAGGTGGGACCTGGTGGGATGCAGCACTCTGATGGAGAAACTGCGACTGAGTTGAAGGTCATGGCTGTGTACAAAGAAAACCTTGCAAGTTCCCTGTCCCCTGAGGCAGCCCTGCAAGCTCCTCAGAGGGCAGACTGACCTGGGTGCAATCCGAGTTTCTGAACCACAACTTTTCAGCTGCAATCCTTCAGTTAAACTACCCCCAGGTCAGAGACCTTCTCAGTTGCTCCCAACACTCTATAGCCCTTATCTTGTCCCTTCAGACTTATTTTTGCTTCTAAAACTAAAAAAAAATGAACAATATCTGGGTTCCTACTATCAACAACATAAAAGACAAGTGAATACATGGATCACAGCAGATGAAATACACAGAAATAAAGTTGACTATATTTGTGGGGAGAGATGGTGGAAACACTCACTATCTTCAGTCAAAACAAGACCAGGTGCAGACAATTGCTCTTATGTAAGTCCAGGCTGAAGCTGAAGAAAAATAAAACAAGTTCATGAGAGCTGATATATGAGCTTGAACATATCCCTTCTGAATTTAGAGACCATCTCATGAACAGATTTGATGCATGAAACACTACAGTAGATGACCAGAAGAGTTGGGGGTTCACATCAAGTATCAATTCTATCCCCTCAGGGTAGGTAGGGATGGCCAACTTAGATACTGACTACCTAAAATGAGGGGGTGATAAAGGCACAAAGTGACTGGCTTACAAGGTTTCAAGGAGGAGTTTAGCTTAAGAGACTGTGTGGGAAGATAGAGTCCCCACTGAATAGTTTTCATCTTGTCTAGATGGGTCTGGTAAAAAGTAGATAGGGACGGGCAACTTAGACATAGGCTACCTAAAATGAGGCGGCAATAAATTCATGAAGTGATTGGCTCACAAGGTTTCAAGAGGGAGTTTAGTTTAAGAGTATGGGGGGAACGAAAGAGTCCCCAGTGAATAGCTGTCATCTTGTCTAGATGGGTCTGGTGAAAACAGATGGGGATAAGATTCATAAGATTCAGTAGTGAATAATTGTTATCATGACTAATCGCAACTGCCACAATTATAAAGGTAGAAGTTTTATAACAAAAACAGAGGAGTAGTTAATCTTACAGTCCAGAAACAGAGGACCCTAGGACCATCAAGAGATAAACGCACAAGCAGAATGCAGGACCTTATCCAGAAAAGCAGAAGTGCCAGAGATGGAGGCAGAGATGGGGGCATGGAGATGGGGAGTGGCTGAGGAATCTAGATTCATGGACTAAGAAGAAAGGGACTAAGAGCTGGTGGCCAGGAGGCAGACTTGCAGAATGTGCCCTTTGGAGATATAAATTATTATATATGCCTGAGTGTTTTTGTTTGTTTGTTTTTTAAAAAGCCAAAGTGGCTAGAGAGAAATACTGTTATCTGATGGTACATGGAGGGGATTGTAATCATTGTAATAAAACAAGGTGTATGATTTGTTGAGTGTATAACTGATGATCTACTCTGTAAACTTTCACTCAATCCACAACAAAAACCTTAAAAAAAATAAAAAGAGATGGGGATGAGATTCTTACAATTCAATAGTGAGTAATTGGTATCATGACTAATTGTAACTGTCACAACAGTAAAGGTAGAAATTTTGTAACAAAAGAGGGAGAGTAGTTAATCTTACAATACAAAAACAGAAGACCCTAGAACCATCAAGGGAGAAGAGCACAAGCGGAATGCGAGACCTTATCCAGAGATGCAGTGACACCAGAGATGGAGGCAGAGATGAGAAACAGGGAAAGAGTAAGCAGCTGAGGACTCTAGATTCATGGGAAGAGGGACTGAGAGCTGGCAGCCAGGAGGCAGACTTGCACAATGTACCCTTTGATGGCTTAAATTACTATATATGCCTGAGTGTTAAAAAAAAAAAAAAAGAGCCAAATGAATAGAGAGAACTATTGTTAGCTGATGGTACATGGAGGGGATTATAATCATTGTAATGAAACAAAGTATATGGTTTGTTGAATGTAAAACTAATGATCTGCCCGGTAAGAAATTCACAATAAAAACTTAATAAAAAAAACAAACCAACCAAGAGTTGGGGCTTGACATCCAAAACGTAATATAGGAAGGAAGCAAAAGTTCATTAAGAAGACAAGAAAGAAAGAAACGAGCATAATGGATGTCAGATGACACCTGAGATTTGCTCTGCAGCATAAAAATGCTAAAGCAAATGGAAGAAATGAGGAGATAAAGAGTTGAGCAGCATATTTCAAGGGCAGCTTGAGAAGACAAAGTCAAGTATTATAATGAAATGTGCTGAGACCTGGAATTAAAAACTCAAAAGGGAGGAACACACTCAGCATTTCTGAAGCTTAGGGAACTAAAGAAAAATTTCAAGCCTCAACTTGAAATATTGAAGGATTTTATGGTCAAAATATTGAATCATGCTGAAAGCATTAAAAGAAGATTGAAGAAATACACTGTCACTGTACCAAAATATAATATAGTTGATGTTCAATCATTTCAAAAGGTAGCATATGATCAAGAACCAATGGTACTGAAGGAAGAAGTTGAAGATGCATTGAAGGCATTGACAAAGAACAAGGCTCTGGAAATTGATGAAATACAAATTGAAATGTTTCAACAAACTGATGTAGCACTGGAGGTGCTAATTCATCTATGCCAAGAAATTATGAAAATGGCTACTTGGCCAATCAATTGGAAGAGATCCATATATGTGCCCATTCCAAAGATAGGGTGAGAATGGAATGCAGAAACCACTGAACAATATCATTATAATCACTTGCAAGAAAAATTTTGCTTAAGATAATTTAAAAATGGCCACAACAGTAAATCAACAGTGATCTGTCAGAGGTTTAAACCAGATTCAGATATTGACATGGAACTAGGGATATCATTGCTGCCATCAGATCAGTCTTGCCTGAAAGCAGAGAATACCAGAAAGATTTTTACTGTGCTTTATGACTACTCAAAGGCTTTTAACTATGCAGTTATTATAAGCTGTAGATAACACTGGGAAGAATGTGTATTCTAAACCAGTTAATTGTGTTAATGAGGAAACTGTTCATAGACCAAGAGGCAGTTGTTCAAACTGAACAAGGGGATACTGAATGGCATAACATCAGGAAAGGTGTGTATCACAGTTGTTATCTTTCACCATATTTATTCAATATATATGCTGAGCAAATAACCTGAGAAAATGGAAGGAGATTCATTAAAATCTGAGATATGCAGATGATACGATCTTGCTTGTTGAAAGTGAAGAGGACTTAAAAATACACAACCTTCAGTATGGGTTTCACTTCAATGTACAGAAAACAAAAACACACACAGCTGGACCAATAAATAGCATCATGATAAGTGGAGAAAAGAGTGAAGTTGTGAAAGACTTTCTTTTATTTGGACCGACTATCAAGTCATGGATGCAGCAGTCAAGAAATCAAATGACGTATTATATTAGGCAAATCTGCTGCACAAGACCTCTTTAAAGTTCTAAGGAACAAAATTATCAGTTTAAGGACTATGGTGCACCTGGCCCAAGCTATGCTATGTTCAATCGCCCTTATAGCATGTGAAAGTTAGTCAATTAGTAAGGAAGATTGTAGAACAATTGATGGATTTGAATTAGGGTGTTGGAGAAGCATATTAAAACTATTATGAACTGCCAGAAGAACAAACAAGTCTGTGTTGGAAGAACTTTAGCCAGAATGCTCCTTAGAAACCAGGATGCAAAGACTTTGTCCTTCTTACTTAAGACATAGTATCAGAAGAGACCAGTGACTACCGCACCTTAGTAATGGGCTGAAGTGCAACAACAAGTTTTGGGGTGGTACAGGATTGGGCAGTGTCTCCTTCTGTTGTCCATAGGGTCACTATGAGTTGGAACAGCTTGACAGCACCTAATAACAACAACAACTGAGACCTTGAAGATGCCAACATTGATCTTTTGATATGGTGTAAATCGAAGAGCATAGAATTGTTCAAAAAAGGGTTAGAGAGACAGAAGCACCACCTTCAGAAGTATATAGACCTATAAGAAGTATATGTTGAGAAGCAGCAACTTCACATTTTGATACCCTTTGAATAAAGATTTCTGTTTGTGTAACAACGGTTTTTTACTTGCCTTCCCATCTGAGACAGGATCACATCAGTAGTCCTTATAGAATTAACTCTCCCTTTAGGTGTTGTCTTATATATATTTTGGAGAAGTTACGTGGAAGACTGGCTTTGATATAAGCAAGGAAAAAACTCATCTGAGTTTGATTTCCATTATCAGTCATAGAGTTATTCAATATTCAGGATGATTATATGTGGATGCTTCTCTGAACCATTAATTTAGTCTGTATATTCTCAACCTGGTTCATTTGCATAGTCCTTATATTCTCAACCTGGTTCAATTGGATACTTAGCAAAAAGAAAGAACACTTATGTGTTAGCGAATGCTCCTTTAGGGAGTCTGTGATGGAAGGGAACGTTTCTCAGGGTAAATAGAATCTGGGCTTGCCACCAAGACTATTCACCTCCATGTTTCCAGCCAGCCTCCCATGCTAACACCTTGAGCTGCTCCTTTTCACTATCAGTTCTCCGTGGAGCAAAGTAATAGGGAAAGTTGGAGAGTAACAAATTAGCTGGAGGCAGGGGCTGCCTAAATATCCTCTTGTTTCCTTTTGTTGTTGTTAAGGGCCATTGAATTGGTTCTGCCTCTTAGAGACCCTGTATAGGGTTTCCAAGGAGAGACTGGTGAGCGTAAACTACCTACTTTGCAGCTCAAATCAACCTTGGAGTCCTGTGGCATAGCACTTAATAGCAACAGGAGTTTACTGTTGCTTTCTGCCTAAAAGTAGCTTCAGGTCAGGCAAAGACATGTCCAGGGTATTGTGAAAGATTAAAGCACAAAATAAAGAAGAAGAAAAAAATATGTACTTTTCACTAAACACTTTTTTTTTTTAGCTTTTGATTTTGGAGTGATTTTTAGTTTTATAGGATAGTTATAAAAATAGTACAGAGTTCTTTTTTCCTTTCATCTGTTGTTAGGTACTGTCAAGTTGGTTCCAATCCATAGAGACCCTATGCACAACAGAACAAAACAGTGCCTAATCCTGAACCAGCCTCACAATTATTTTTGTTTGCTACCACAGTGTCAAGCATGGTGTCCTTCTTCAGGGACTGATCTCTACTGACAATATGACCAAAATATTAGAGACTCACCATCCTCAACTTAAAAGAGCATTCTGGCTGTACTTCTTCCAAGACAGATTTGTTTGTTCCTCTGGCAGTGTTTTCAATATTCTTCACCAACACCATAATTCAAAAGTATCAATCCTTCTATAATGTTTTTTATCCATTGTCCAATGGTCACACGCATATGAGGCTACTGAAAATACCATGGCTTTGGCAGATGCACTTTAATCCTCAAAGTGGCATCTTTGCTCTTTAACACTTTTAAAGACATATTTTGCAGAAGATTTGCATAATAAAATACATTTGATTTCTTGAATGCTGCTTCTGTGAACATGGATTGTGGATCTGGGTGAAATTAAGTTCATCTGGTTCCCCTAATGTTAGCATCTTATGTGTGTCAAAAATAAGAGATTAATATTATTATGACCTAAATTCTAAACTTTATTCAAGTTTCACCAGTTTTCCACTAATGTCCTTTTTAAGAAAGTTTTACTGAAAGATCTAAGTACTACGTTGCATTTAGACAGGAATCTTTTTCAGTTCAAAACAGTCTATCAAACAAATTATTGTCTGAGAGAAAGTCTAGGCCCTTACTAAGGACTTTCTTACATTTTCTGTTTCAAATTCTCTGTTTGGCGTTTCTCGACTGGTGGTTTTATGTGTTTGCTGATGCTAATTTCTTGCCTCAAATGCTTCTTCTGTACATTGCTAATGTTAATATCCTCTCAAAGATTCATTCAAAAAAAATTTTTTTTCAAAGCCTTCCTGTATCTACCCAGCATCCCAAAAGAACTAATCATTCGCTTCACTGGGCCACAATGTACTTCTTTTACATCCTATCATATAATTCAGCAGTCTGAATTGTACTTGAAGTAACTGTTTATGGTTATTCTTTCCTGATACAGAGAATTTCTATTCTCTCTCCTTTTCAAACTTTCTTTTTCTGCCTCAACACAGTCACATACACATTAATCATCATGACTCAGAATTTTGTGAGTTTCTACAGAAAACTTCCATGACTCCTGTTCCAAAAATACGTCCCCTTCTATCTCCAAACATAAACTGTGATGAAATTTATACACACTATCTGTTTGAGGGCAAGTGCTGTGACAATCAGTACTTTAACCTCAGCCTTGCTTATAAAATGAGTTGAAAGTACATTTTATGGAAAGAGATTAACACTTTGTGAAAGTAAAATAATTCACGTGAAAACCATTACATCAATTTGGGTGCCTTTAGTGTAATGTCCTAATATTTGGGGTCTGTCAAATGTGGGTTTAAATCCCAGACATGCTTTTACTTTCATTGTGACCTAGAACAATTGATTTAAATGTTGTGTCCCATTTTACTCATTACAAAAATGGAGATAATAATAATACCTATCTTAGAGGGATTTTTAAGAATCAGATAATATTTTGTATGTAAGCCTTTTTGCATATTGTACCAATAACCAAACCCACTGCAGCTGTGCCAATTCCAGCTCATAACACCTCTATAGAACAGAGTAGGGCAGCCCCATGGATTTCTAGGGCTGTAAATCTTTACTGAGTATTCTTCCTGCAGTGGGCAGGTGGGTTTGAAGAAGCGCTGACCCTTCTGTTAGCAGGTGAGTGCTTATAAAGTGTTGTGTAAATGTTAATTATGATGATATTAATGAGGCCAAAGAGGAGAAGGATAGTGTATTACTCAGAATCAAAAGGATAGATGGATGGATGCATATGTATACAGTGTTGGAAGAGTATATGTTTAGAGAAAAATTCATTTTTGGCTCCCTCAAAGATTTAGTGCTTCAGAAACCCTATGAATAGACTCATAGTGACCCTGTATAGGGTTTCCAAGTGGACTCATAATGACCTTGTATAGGGTTTCTGAGTAGCAGCTGGTATGAAGTCCTGGTATGGTGCTGTAGGATAAGCGTTGGACTGGTAACTGCAAAGTTGACGGGTCTAACTCACTAGTCAAAAGGACTCAGTGGCACTTAACAGCAATATGTAGGTGTGTGTGTTGTATACATGTATGTATATGTGACACTGTGGGTTAATGCACCAGACTGCAAGGTCTGGTTAAACTGCAAGGTCGGCGGTTCAAGCTCACCAGCAGCTCCTCAGAAACCGTATACAGGGTTGCTATGAGTTGGAACTCACTGGATGGTACTTAACAACAATGTGTGTGTGTGTGTGTGTGTGTGTGTGTGTGTGTGAAGTCTTAGTGTGGTACTATGGGATAATGCGCTGGACCGCAAGGTCAGTTTGAACTATAAGGTCAGTGGTTCAAATTCACCAGCCACTCCTTGGAAACCCTATACCGGATCACTATGAGTCAAAACTGACTTGACAACAACAACATACACACACATACAGATTTTAAGAAATTGGCATTCATAATTGTGGAGTTTCTCATATCCAAAATTCACTGGACAAGCAAGAATTTAAGTTGTCTTGGGTTTGAAATTAACAGGGCAGATGGGCAGGTTTGAATTTCAGGCAGGATTTCTATGTTACAGTTTTGAAGTAGAATTCCTCCTTTCCCCATAAGAATCAGTTTTTGCTATTAAGGTCCTCCCTTAATTAAGCAAAACCTACTGATTTCATTAAGGACAATATCCTTTACTTAAAGTTAGTATTAATCCCATCTACAAAATACTTTCACAGCAA
This sequence comes from Chrysochloris asiatica, assembly GCF_000296735.1. NCBI lineage: Eukaryota > Metazoa > Chordata > Mammalia > Afrosoricida > Chrysochloridae > Chrysochloris > Chrysochloris asiatica. The sequence goes on along the minus strand of NW_006408549.1, from coordinate 18,160,449 downwards.
CATCTGAACTAGTGTTTGACCAAACTACTGGGAACTCCAGTCTAGGTTAATACATAAAATTTACCATTATAAATGGACTGTGAACAGAAACTAAAAAAATGAACATAATTCATGAAAATGTAATTAATAGTGTCAGAAACCAGGACAGAGGTTATCCTTGATGGTGGGTGTAATGATGGAATAATACATGAAGTGTAGAATTGGAAGGCTAGAAATATTCCCTTTCTTGGCCCAAGTACTGGTTACCTGAGTTTCTTCTAAGTTCAAAAATCAACAAGCTGGGTAATTATGATTTGAGCACTTTTCTATATGTATGCTATACTTCAGTAAAAAATATTATTTAAAATAAATGTTCTTGACACGCCCACTATCAACTGCTCTATGCCTTACACATAATATTTACTTTGCTCAATTAACACTTTTGCATAGCACTGCTCACTAATTTTCTTTAGATTTTAAAAAATTTCTTATATTTAGAAACAGATTGTTCTTATGATTCATTTTCTCAGACCTCTGTCTCTTGAAATACTGCCTTTCAATTTCTCCAAATTCTAATTTAGCAGATTTTTCATTCTCAAATCTCTACCTAAAAGATACAAAACATTTTGATGTCCATCAAGCAACTGCTTGTTTTCTTCTGGACATGATATAACTTAAAATTTAGCTGTTAAGTGAAACATTGACAGTTTCGTGCTTTATAAATGAAATTGTATTGCTCAAGTTTTCAGTCTAGAAACTTTTCAAATTATATTCAATTATTACAATTTAAATCTGAAATCAATCTCAAATATTCATTTGCAGCTTAAAAATTAATTTGTGCTAAATTATGCCAAAAGAGCATCTCCCACTAAAACTCTATTGATGTTATGTTGTGTAAACATGTGCATAGATGAACATTATTTGCTTTCATGAGCCTTTACTTCAGGAAGGGAAAGATCAATACACACAAATATCTGGTTGGAGTGAGCAGCTAGATAATTCGACTGACCCATGCTAGCTCCCTTCTTACTCTCTTCCTCATTCCCATCACTCTTTAACACACACCACCAAAAGCAGTTACAATGGAGTTGATTCCAACTCCTCACAAACCATACCAAATCCAATGTCATTCAGTCAATTCCACACCATAGAAAAGAGTAGAACTGCCCTATAAGGTTGCCAATATTATAAATATTTGTGGAAGCAGATTGTCACATCTTTCTCCTACGGAGAGACAGGCAGGTTCAAACTGCCAACCTTTTGCTTAACAGCCAAGAACTTTAACCACTGCATCATCAGGGTTCCATTCCAACTCATCAGGCACACCCAAAAGAACAAGCACAAAAGGATAATTATCACATTTCAATCCCACATTCATCCTCATTTTTGCATAGAGAGCTACACTTATTAAAGGGCTCTGCATGCCCACAAGCCATATGTTAAGCAATCCTGGCTTGCAGGAGTCTGGAGTGCTTGGTGGAACTCCTAGATGTACATTTTTTTTTAAGGCTTTGCAGGTTTTCATGGCTTTACAAAGTTCTCTGAGAGTGCCATTGCATTATCATTGCAATAAGAATGTAACTATCACTCTTTTTGACATATTTTATGACTCCATCCCAATCTCAACTTCTGAGAGTTTGAGACTCATTATTTTCATATTAAGCAGGTATCTGTGTTCACAACCCCAATATGTTGGTTTCTTATCTATTTCTCTGAGCAGTTCTATCCTCAGGCTCAAGCATGAATTTATTCTGGTTTAGTGATATTATCCTCCCATCATCAAGCCGTCTCACATCCTCTGCACCATCTGTTGTGGTATATCTTCACTATAGCATTTGCTACCAGGAGGAAAGTATTCCAACTTGAGTTATTTCTTTTTCTGATAAGCACATTATTATAACTTCAAGAAGCCTTTGAGTTATTGTTTGTTATATGTTCAGGGCCCTTAGTTTTTAGAAAATTTCTGGGCTAATGTGGTTAAGTGAAGAATTGTCTGCTCTTGTTTTTCTAGGCCTATAATGGTTCAACAGTAAGCATAAATGAATTTATGACTAATATATGTTTTCCTGTCTCTTCCAACAGTTTAATAACTGCACATAGTCATGCAAGAAATTGATACTATAGGAATGTTCTTGCTAACTATTAAATTCCTAAGGGGATAAAAAAAACAATCTAGATTGTATTCAGTAGACAGTGATGAAAAAACAAAACTACTGTGCACACTGCATTCTATTTTCTTGGCTATAAAGATTAAGTGCAGTTCCCTTCTCTCAATTTTCCCTGTAGTTCATGCAAGTGAGCACACTTCATAAAATCTCTGTCAATGATTTCATTTGTTAGGGAATTTTCCCATTTTATTGTGCTTTGTTTCAAACTTCCCCCAATCATTAACACATCATTCCCATATTGTCTTTTATTATTTCTCCTTCTGTCTTTTTCTGTCTCTTTTTTTTTTCTCTCTCTCTCTCTCTCTCACATACATACTTAATATGCTGATTCTTACTTAAAATATCTGATAATTTATGGAATTTGTACCATTAATCATATGCACGAGTTAGGTTCTCATATTGCTAAGTGTTTAAATATTGTCATTGGGGAAATGTGGGGACAAAAAGATTCTGATTGGTAGCATGTATGGATTTCTGTGTGGAAAACACTTCAAACATGATCTAACTAGGTATCACTGACTATATGGTTGGACTGTCCTCCATAGAGCAAAGCTTCTTAGGACAGAAAGCAAGATGAAGAGGGGTGACATGTAAATCTGGCGGTACAAGCAAGAAATACCTGAACCATGACATTAAACAGTGAATTCTATACGTTAATCAGGAGGTGAATTTTTGTTGTGCTTGGCATGCATATTTTTAATTTACTTATTTTAAATATTTAAAATATTTACATAAGACTGTACTTTAACAATACTCACTTTCTCACAGACTTGTGAGTATGTAAACTTATTTTATTTACAGTGATATACAATTTTCTAAACAAACTAAGTAAATTGAAAAAACAATTTTATCATTTTTCTAGTGTATCTTAGTTATCTAATGCTAGTATAACAAAATTATCACAAGCTTTTAACAACCAGACATTTTCTCTCTTACAGTTTAAGAAACTAGAAACCCAATTCTGAGCGCCAGCTCTAAGGGAAAGCTTTCTGGGTGTATGTAGGCTCTTAGAGCAAGGTCCTTGTCTCCTTTCAGGCCCGGTATTATTTAGAGTTCTCCATAAGTCTCAGCATCAGTCTTCCCTGTGGTCTAGGAGTTTCACGCTAGGTCTAGCTGAGCTACAACATGGCAGTCTTATGTGCTTTGTGTCATGCAATATTATTCTCACCAGCTGCTCCTAGGAAACCCTACACAGGGTCGTTATGGGTCAGAACCGACTCAATGGCACTTAACAACAACATAATTCTATATTACATCAGAATATATACTAAAATATTTTT
>NW_006408549.1:18140909-18156922 GCF_000296735.1 Chrysochloris asiatica | reverse complement strand
AAAAAAAAAAACACAATGAAAAAGACAACAAAATCTTGGAAAACCATAATCATAAAAATTTGGTAACAACCAATCATTTTGCTCTTTGGTTTCAATCCCTTTTATGAATTGAATTGTGTCTCAAAAAAAGATACATTGTATTAATTACTCTATTCGTTAATGTGACTTGGTTTGGCGAAACAGGGTTTCTCTTTGCAGAAATAATCACTTAATATAAAAAATGTCATACTAGAGTAACATAGATTCTAATCCTGTATTACTATGTTTTATAAAAAGAGGATGAAGTTGCAGAAAAAGAGGGTGAGTCAGCATGTGAGAATCCAGCCACAAGCAAAATCTTCAAGAATATTCAGAAACCCCCCAAAACTAAGAGAAAATCATAAAATTGCTCCTCTCTCAAAGTCCCCAGAAGGATTTAACTAACATAGCCAAGACATTGATTCAAATTTCTAGCCTCCAGAAATATAAGAAAATAAAATTCTGTTTTTCAAAAGCCACTCTTTTTGTGCAACTTGGTTATGGCAGCCATAGGAGATTAACCGTTAACTCTAACATTTTAGTTATGTATTTTCTGTATATTATCTACTCACGTGCACACAAATAAATGCACTGCTTTTTAAAAACACACTGTTAGATGTGGCATCCTGCTTTGTAGTGCCCAGTGCTAGCCTGTGGTACTGATCATTTCTCCTAACATGTGATCTGGGGATTGGAGACCCTCAAACGATTTAAAGGTTCCTGGATATCCTAAGTAAAATACCTAGGGTAAGCTCCAGTTCCCATTTCCCCTAGTTGTATGCTGGAAAACAGACACAATAGGTTTATCTGCTGAATACTAAGTAAGTGTACTAAGTGAAACAAAGTAGGAAATGTTCCAGGACTGCAAGTTATCTGATTTAAAGTAAGGTTGAGACCCGGGAACTGTCATATTAACCACCTTGTGACTATGACTCAGGGTCACATGATCATGTGCTGACTGCAACCACCATGTAGCCATGTCATTAAATCCCCGGAATCAATCCTGTAACCTTTTTTTTTTTTTTTTTGGTTCTCACTGCATATATTATAGCTCATTATATGAGTGAAATATAATCTATATAAGCCATTCTTCTTTAACTCATGCTTTGCTTTTGTTGTGTTGTCAAGCCAATTCTGACTCATAGCAACCCTGTATAGGATTTCAGAAGAGCAGTTGGTGGGTTTGAACTTCAGACCTTGTAGTCTAAAGTTCAGTGCTGAGCCTACAGCACCACAACGGGAGTACACTGTTGCTGTTGTTATGTGCCGTGGAGTCAGTTCCGACTCATAGCGACCCTGTACAGGGTTTCTAAGGCTGTAAATCTTTAAGGGAGTAGAAAGCCTCATTTTTCTCCAGTCGAACAGCTGGTAGTTTCAAACTGCTGATCCTGAGGTTAGCAGTCCGATTTACACCAATACACTACCAGAGCTCCTTGTTGTTGTTGTTAAGTGCCATCAAGTTGGTTCCAATCCACAGTGACCCTGTATAGGGTTTCCAACGAGCAGCTGATGAGCGTGAACTGCCGACCTTGCAGTTCAAACGGCTTTGCAGTCTAGCGCATTAACCCACAGCGCCACACCAGGACTCCACCCGAGCTCCTTAAGAGAGTTCTAATTTCTTGTTTCATAAAAACATAATAAACACTGCTTTCTTTGTCCATATCTGTACTGGTTTCTTATGAAAAATATCCTAGAAAATGGCTCATGAACATTTTAAGATTTGCCAAATTCTATGGCCACCATCAATATGAGTGTCCTTGTCTCCATACTTAGACCAATACTGAGCATTTCTACTTATCTTAGCCAATTTTATGGTAGTAATTTTAGGTTAATTACAATTTTATGTATTAACTATGACATGGGTTAATGTGCTGGACTACAAGGTCAGTTTGAACCACAAAGTTGGCAGTTCAAGTTCACCAGCAGCTCCTTGGAAACCCTATACAGTGTTGGTTGGAGTCGGCACTTAACAACCACAAGAGGATGAAAATAGTATGTAATTATATACCAGAGGACACAAATGAATGCCTCGTTTTACACTCAAATAACAGGATCATATTTACTGCAATTGTTGGGAGAATATATTCCAATATTTCCTCACATTTTTGCAGCTTTTGTTCTGGATTGTTTTGTCAGAGATCTTTGTATATTAAATAGTTATAGATGTTATAGCTGGAAAGTGGTTTGCTCTTCAGGATTATAAAGATATATCTCACGCTGTGACAGATGGTGAACAGATATACTAGTGGACCTTTTAAAATAGTGGAGTTTTGTAAATTTGGAATTCCTCAGCTGGAATAATCCACTACATGCATAGCTTCCTCTTGGGCTCTTCTCATCATTCATCATGGACTTTTGTGGCATGATGCTTATGCTGTCTTATCTATTGTGAGTAGTAATGTCCTTTAGTTCCATGTCCGCAGTCTCGTGTCTTCTTCAAATATCCTTGAAACTGAGGCAAGTGGATTTGCAAGCTTGCAAATAGGATAGTCTCAGGCTCTTTAGAGATTTTGACACCATTTGAACTACATGAGTCTCAGAGATAAACTGAGTGTGGAATGTATAGATATTTTAATAACATTTTAGGCTAAAGTATCATACTAACCAAACAATTAAATCCTTGAATGAGCTAAGTAGATTTCAAAAAGTAGAGAGAGGAAGAAATGATGGTGTCATGAAAAAAGGTCATCTTTGTATATGAAGAATTGATTTAAAAAACATCATTTATTTTACTTTATCATAATACAAAACTGCACAGTTATAAATCTGTATGAAACAAAGTCACCAGGGTGATTCAAAAAATTAATATTATTCCAAAAATGCAATTACTGATCTAAAACGAGTCCTTGGTTTACTGCAATTATAGTAAGAAGAGGTAGTAAGTGTTGGCTTAATATTTTCAAGGGAACAAGACTAACTTCTCTCAAAAGGTCACAGAAAAGGTATGTTTGATACATTTATTTGCTATGAAAATTTCACATGTTGCTTAATTTTTGGTGTTTCTATAAATCCAGAAGTAAAAAGCAAACATATAACCACAACTAAGAATGCACAAAAGGTATGCACATTTTGATTATGAGAAAAGAGCTAATTTCCATCATAGAATACACTTTTAAGCAGATGATTGTCATTGCTGTTGTTAAGTGCAGTCTAGTAAGGTCCTGCTCATAGCAACACTGTACAGCTATCAGCAGAGATTTTGGTTCTTTACCATAAGTAGGACTAGCCTAAGGACTTTGCCTAAAGGAAGAGTGTTCCCCATCTGCTCTTGCTATCTGCCACTCCTGATTTACCACAATATGTAAAAAGACTTGCCCAGTGAAAATCCTGCAGCCTGCCATATACTGGCATCACATGCATATGCTTTCAGATAGTTTGCTTGTATTTCACCTAACATCTTAAAGTGTACTTGTTCCTTTTTGTGATCAGCTTTCGTCAGCTTATTTTATAAAATAAATTCGCCATTAGCTAAAATCACTTTATTTCTCAGTATCTAAAGCACAATTGCTATTTTTTGCATTTTACAAAAATTATGTGATTGAGAAAAAAAAATGTATACATTTTTCCATTAAGAAACTGGAATACTGAAAAGATTTAAGTATTTTAAATACACCTTTTTTAAAAATTAGGATGAGACTGTTCCCATTATATGTTTAAATGAAAATACATATACATTTTCATCCATTTGTGAACAGGCAATACAAAAACTTCTCTGCTTCCAATGGTGGAAAAGTTTCAAATGGGTTGTAACAAAGAGAAAATAAATATTAAAAATTTCCCTTCGAGTACAAGAAAAAACAAAAATAAGCAATAAAATGAAAAGCGATTTCCTGTGATTTTAAATTATGCTTTGTTTTATGACATAGGAGAAGTTTCCAATATAATGTGAAAAATTTTTAAATGTATATAAAAATAGTTTCCCTATTTATAAAGTAGAATTCTAAAAATTTTTACTCATATATTTTAATTGTACAGTTGACCAAAAATATATACTATTCATTCACAATTTTTAAAAAGACTTTTATGTACTTTCAGTGTACTCTATTTTGTCTACTTTCTTCTTTATTTATTTATTTTTTTAAGCTGCCTTCTCTCTCACCCACATTAAAACACGTCAACTCTTTGTTGTTGTTAAGTGCTGTTGAGTCAGTTCTGATCAATAGCGACCCTGTATAGGGTTTCCAAGAAATGGCTGGTGGGTTTTAAGTGCCAAACTTGTGGCTCAAACTGACCTTGCAGTCCAGCCTCTAGCCAGTGAATAATTCTCCCTTCCTTCCCACTCCTGGTACCCACAATAGAATTTTCTTTAAGCATGAATTTATTTATTTATTTATTTTACTTTTTACAAAACAACAGCGATCTCATACAAAATTTGCTCTTTTGTGATGGATTGAAACCTTGTACAGGGTCACTATGAGTCGAAATTGACTCGGCAGCACTTAGCAACAACAACAACAATTTCCTCAGGATAATACCCTCTCTGTTCATCCAAGTTATGAGATGTTTCATGGATTCATGTTTATTTGTTTAACCACTCTTCTGTTGATGGGCATTCAGGTCTTCTCCATCTTTTTCCTATTATAAATAGTGCTGCAGTGAACATATGTGCTCATATATCTATTCATTTCATGGCTTTTATACATTGAGGATATTTTCAAGTAATAGGATTGATGGGATGTAGGTATTTCTGTTTTTAATTTTTTGAGAAAGCGCCATATCATTTTACACAATACTTGCACCATTTTACAGTACCATCAGAGTGTAGGTGGGTCCCAGAGTCTCCACATCCTCACAACATTTGTTGTTTTCTTAAATATATATGTATTTTTAGGCTTTTATTGAAGATTCAGTGATAGTTTACATGGGAGAACATCAGTTTTACACTCATCCTGTTGTATTTCACTGCATTATCATAATCTCTTCCATAATTCATCATTCAATAGTATTTGTTTCTATTCCCTCTGGTTTCCTTTTTTTTTTTTTTTTTTTGGATGTGCACAAAAACACTCATGAATATATAATCATTTAAACAACCAAAGGACACAATCTGAATGCTTGCCTCCTGGCCTCCAGCACACAGCCTTTTTCTTTCCATGAGTCTAGAGTCATCATCTACTCTTTCTCTCCTTGTCATCATCTCAGCTTCCATCTCTGGTGTTGCTGCTTCTGAGGGAACACCATATTGTTTTCCAGAGTGATTGGACAATTTTACATTCCCATCTGCAATGTAGGAGGGTCCCAGTTGCTCTACATCCTCACCAGCATTTATTGCCCTCTGCTTTTTTGAATTTTGATGTTATTGCTGATGTGAGATGATGTCTCATTGTTGTTTTGATTTGCATCTCTGCTGCCACTTAATGTGCTAAACTGCAGAGTCGGTTTGGGCCATAAAGACCGGCAGTTCTAGCTCACCAGCTGCTTCTTGGAAACCCTGTCCAGGGTCGCTATCAGTCGGATCCCGGATTGTACAACAGCAACAAATGGCTAATGACCATGAACAATTCTTCATGTTCGTTGGATGCCCAAATCTCTACCTTGGTGAAGTGTCTGTTCATGTCCTCTGCCCACTTTTTAATTGGGTTGTCTTTTTCTTGTTGTTGTTGTGGTTGTTGTTAAGTATCGTAGAGTCGGTTTCGACTCATAGTTACCCTGCACAGGATTTCTGAGGCTGTAAATCTTTACGGGAACAAAATGCCTCATCTTCCTCCCGCGGAACAGCTGGTAGTTTCAAACTGCTGATCTTGAAGTTGGCAGCCCGATTCGTAACCACTATGCTTCCAGAGCTCCTTTTTCTGATAGATGTGTTGTAATTTCCTACAGATTTTAGAAATTAGTACCTGTCTGATACGTATTTGCAAAAGATTTCTTTCCCATTCTTTAAGTTCCCTTTTAACTTTTTTGATGAAATCCTTTGATGCACATAAGTTTCTAATTTTTAGAATGCCCCAAACATCGATTTTGTCTTCTTTTATTTGTGTAATTTTCGCAATGTTTGGTAGTCTGTGTGTACCCTGTGTTGTTGTTGTTAATTGCTGTTGAGTCAGTTCCAACCCATAGCGACCCTGTATAGGGTTTCCAAGGAGCAGCTGGTGAGTTTGAGCCACCAACCTTGAGGTTCAAAGGACTTTGCAGTGCAGTGCATTAACCCACAGTGCCACACCAGGACTCTGTGCCCTGTATTAGAGCCCTTAAATTTGTCCCTGTTTTTTCATTGATGACACCTTTATAATTCCAGGATTCTAATTCAGGTCTTTTATTCATGCTGAGTTGGTTTTCATAAATGGCTTGAGGTAAAGGTCTTGTTTCAATATCAATTTCAAGGTCTGCCAACACCATCTGTTGAAGAGACTATCTTCTCTTCCCCATGCAACGTATTTAGGCCCTTTGTCAAAGATTAGTTGGCTGTATATGGATGGGTTAATTTCTGGATTCTTGATTCTGTTCCATTGATATATGTATCTTTCATTGTACCAGTACAAGGCACTTTTGACTACTGTAGCTATGTAGTAAATTTTGAAATCAGGAAGTGAGAGACCTCCAACTTTGTTCTTCTTCTTAAGCAGTGCTTTGCTTATCCTGGGTCTCTTTCCTTTCCATATAAAGTTTGTAATTATTCTTCCCATCTCTCTAAAGAATGTTGTTGGAATCTGAATTAGGATTGCATTATATGTGTAGTTGGGTAATATTGACATTTCACAATGTTAAAACTTCCTATCCAGGAGCATGGTATATTCTTCCATTTTTAAAGTCACTTTTGGTTTCATGTAGTAGTGTTCTATATTTTCTTTGACTAAGTTCTTTATTTCTCTGGTTACATTTATTCCTATTGTAATAGGCAGCTATTGTAAATGGTATTGCTTTCCTAATTTCCTTTTCAGTGTTGTCATTATTAGTATAGAGGAATCCAACTCATTTTTGTACATCGTACTCTGCCACTTTCTTGAATCTTCCAATGAATTCCAGCAGTTTTGTTGCTGAGTCTTTGGGTTTTCTATGTATCGGACCATATCATCTGCAAATAGAGAAACTTTTAATTCCTCTTTGCCAATTTGGATGTCTTTAACTTCCCTCTCTTGCCTTCTAACTCTGGTTAAGACTTCCAGCACAATATTGAATAGGAGTGATCAAAAAGGGCAGTTGGCTTTGTATTTATACTCTTAATTACATTGAGGAATTTCCCTTCAATTCCTACTTTGTTGAATGTTTTTATCAGGAATGGATGTTGGATTTTGCCAAATGTGTTTTCTGTATCAATCAATATGATCATGTGGTTGTTTTCCTTTTTATTATTCATATGCTGGATTACATTGATGGTTTTCCTAATGTTGAACCATCATTGCATCCCTGGTATGATTCCCACTTGTCATCATGAATTATTTTTTTGATATGTTGTTGAATTCTGTTGGCTAGGATTTTGTTAAAAAAAAGTTTTTCATCTCTGTTAATTGGAGATATTGCTCTATAATTTTCTCTTAGTGATGTCCTTCCCTGGTTTTGGAATGAGGGTTATGCTTACTTCATAGAATACATTAGGAAGTTTTCCATCCTCTTCTATATTCTGGACTAATTTGAATAGAATTGGTGACAGTTCTTCCCTGAATGTTTAGTAAAACCTTCACTCACCAGTGAAGCCATCTGGACCTGGACTTTTTTTGGTTAGGAGTTTTTTGACAACTTGGTCAATTTCTTCCTTTGTTATAAATCTGTTCAAGTTTTCTGCTTCACTTTTTGTAACTCTAAGTAGGTCATGCTTTTCAAAAAATGTAGCCATCTCTTCTAGATTTTCAAATTTGTTATGGTTTATTATGCATGTTAGTTTTCCCTTTGTTAGGCTTGTCAATGGTTTGTCAATTTTATTAATCCTTTCAAAGAACCAGCTTCTTATCCTGTTGATTCTTTCTATAGTTCTTCTGTTTTCTATCTCATTTATTTTTCTCTAATCTTTATTCTTTCTTTTTTCTGTTGACTATAGGTTTACTATGCTGGTCTATTTCTAGTTGTTGGAGATGTTGTATTAATGTGTTGATTTTGGATCTTCCTTCTTTTTGGGTGTGTGCATTTATTGCAATAAATTGTCCTATCAGCACTGCTTTTGCTATATCCCAAAGATTTTGGTATGTTGTGTTTTCATTCACATATGTTTCTAGGAAGTTTGTGAATTCATGTTTTATTTCTTCTACTACCCAGTCACTTTGAAGCAGGGTATTATTCAGTTTCCATGTTTTTGAATTTATTTCCTTTGAATTCCTACTATTGATTTCTAATTTTATAGCACTGTGGTCTGAGAAGATTCTTTGTAGTATTTTGATGTTAGTAAACTTATGGAGGCTTGTTTTGTGGTCTAACACATGTCGTATTCTGGAGAATGTTTCATATGCACTATAGAAGAATGTGTATTGTGCTGTTGTCGGGTTGAATGCTCTCTACACATCTGTGAGGTCAAGTTGGCTGATTGTGTTGTTTAGTTCTTCTGTATCTTTGTCGAGTTTCTTTCTGGGTGTTCTTTCCTGTTTTGAAAGTGGTGTGTTAAAATCACCCACTATTATTGTAGATTTGTTTATTTCTTTCTTCAAATCTATTAGAGTATGCTGTATATATTTTAAGGAGCTCTGGTAACGTAGTAGTTATGAATCGGGCTGCGAGCCACAAGGTTGGCAGTTCGAAACTACCAGCTGTTCCACAGGAGAAAGATGAGGCTTTCTTCTCCTGTAAAGATTTACAGCCTCGGAAACCCTGTACAGGGTCGCTATGGGTCAGAACTGACTCCACAGCACAGCACATATATATTTTGGAGCTCTTTCTTTGGGAGCATAGATATGTATTATCGTTATGTTATGTGATCTTCATTCAATTGTCCTTTTAATCATGAGCTAATATCCATCTTTATCTATTATGCTGGGTTTACCCTTAAACCTTATTTTAGTAGAGATTAGTATTGCCATTCCTGTTTTTTTTTTTTTACTGCAATTAGCTCAGTATATATATTTTTCCATCCTTTAACTTTTAGTCTTTTTTTGTCACTGTGTGTATGCTATGTGTCTTGCAGAAAGCATATTGAAGGGTCTTGTTTTCTTACCCATTCAGCCACTCTCCATCTCTTAACTGATGCATTTAATCTGTTGACATTCAGTGTAATAATCTATAGGTATGAATTAATTGCTGTCATTATGTTTGCTTTTTTGTAGTGTGCTGGTTACTTTTTTCTGCATGCCTTGTGCTGACTTCATGTTTTTTGTGTTCTTTCTTGTCAGTTTCTTCATATTTTTAGTGTTTCCATGTTCTTCTTGGATTTTCATTTTCTTGGTATGTTGTGCAGTATTAATTTTCTTTGAGATTACCCTGTATTCTATTTACTTTTTCCTCCACTGAAAAATAGTCTATTTTATCCTGAAATCTACCTGGCGTCCTCACCACCTGTATCTCTCTTCCTATGTTTTTTCCTTCTTTCACATTGTAATTGTTTTGATCATAGACTGGCCCCCATATCCTCTGAATTTGTTCTTATAGTTTTGTTCTGTTCTCCACTCTTCCATTTGTCAATTCAGTTCTGGGTGGTGCTGCCACTTATGTCAATCTCTGGTTGTTATCTGCTCTTGTTGTTTCTTAGTCCAAATAATTCCCTTTAGTATGTTTTGAAGCTCTGGGTTGGCTTTGGCAAAATCTTTTAGCTTCTGTTTATGTGGGAATATTTTTATTACACCACTGTATTTGACTGACAGTTTTGCTGGATAGACAATTCTTGGCTGACTTTTTTTTTCTTTAAAGGTTTTATGTACATCTCCCCATTGCCTTCTCGCCTGCATAGTTTCTGTTAAGAAGTTAGAGCTTACTCTGATTTGCTTGCCTTTGTATGTAACACTTCTTTTCCTTAGCTGCTTTTAGAATTGTCTTCTTGACTTTGGTTTTGGAGAGCTTGATTATGACATGTCAGGGATTGATTTTCTTTTGGGATCCATCTTTCCTAGGGTTCATTCAGCTTCTTGAATGCTTATCTTCTCATCCTTCAAGATGTTAGGGAAATTTTCTTCCAGAAGATCCTCAACTACCTTCTCTGTGGACTTCTGTGATTTTTCCTGTTCCAGAATGCCAATAATTTTCACATTATTCCTCTTCATGTTATCCTACATGAATCTTAGACTCTCTTCAGATTTTTTTTATCTTCATTTCTGCTTGCTCTTCTATCTTAGCAGTATTGAGAGATTTGTTTATCAGATCTCTGGTTCTGGCTTTCATCGCTTCAATTCCATTCCTTTGCCCTTTCAGTGTATTGTCCATTTCTGCTACTTTATTATTAATCATTTGGGCCTCTGTTTACAGGTTTTGAATTGTTTCCAGCACTTTATCTATCTTATTTGAGTGTTCCTGTAGCACTTTCCTGACTTCTTCCTTAGTTTTCACAACCCCTGTGTGGAGTGGTTTGATGAATCTGAATATCATTCTCTTGAATTCCTTCTCAGACAGTGTCGATATGATCAGCTGTTTCTTAGGCATATTCAATAATTAGGTGTGAATTCAATAATTAGATGAATGTATGTTGATTTATTATTATGCTTTCTAATTGCCTCCATGTAGATGTGATCACTAGGTGGGCTTCCCTTTTCACTTTTCCTATTATTCAACTCAAAGTAATTGTAGTAGGGGTTGGCTGCCTACCTGGTATAAAGCAGCTGATATTGGTTCTTGCATGGATGGTGGAATTTTATAGGGTGTGATTGTAACTTGGCTATAAGATCACAAATTGTTATCTCTTTTTGGGTAACATAGGAAGAGAATGAGTCCATTCTACTTGAAAAGAGGGGCAAAAAATGTAGCAAAATAGTCTAAGTTTTTCTCCTAGTGGGAGACAGTTCACGGCTAAGCAGATCTCTTAACGTGTGCAGTAGAACCCTTTGAGGTGAGAGGGGTGTCTGCTTGCTGAGGCACTGACTCTAGTCACTCTAGTGCACAGACAGAGAAAATGAAGTCTGCAGACAAAAAATTGTTTACATCTTCATCACTGAAGATTGGTCAGGTCTCAGCGATGGGATTTCTGTCCTATCATCACATTCACTGCGACCTTCTCCTTAAATGTAATTTTAAACAAGGAATGCTACTTTTAAATGATTTAACAGCAGATGCAATTTAAATAGCAAAAAATTTTAAACACAATACAAGGTAAAACTAATTGTAATATATGCATTTGCTTATAAAGTTTTGAGTTTAAATTCATTTTTTTAGAAAGAAAAAAAATCCCTTACAATGACCTCATTTATATAAACCTCCAGAGTCTGGAAACCAGATGAAAAAACATCATATGAGACTACATTTGCTCATGAGATTACTGGCATTTTTGCCTGTCTCCAGAGCTAGTAATGCACAGGAGAATAATGAATCTTTCAGAAGTTGGCACTGAATAGTCCAGTAGCTGCCAGAAAACAAAAGTGCTGGTGAAAATTCTTACGTGGAGGTGACAGTTCCCAAAAGGCAACAATCAGTTGGCATTGTTAATTAAGGGAGTGTCCCTGCAAGCTGTTCTTTCTTTTTCTCACGTGACATCAGCTGAATTAGTGGCTGAAGTTTTCAAAACCATTGACACCATGTTGTGTAAGTATTATAATTTTGAATGACAAGTCTTCTTTTAGTTCTTTTTCCAAATGAATTCAGTTCTCAAAAAGAAGATATCTCTGGGGAAACTGACAATGTGATGCCTTTAAACAATTGAATGCTACTGAAATAATTTCTTACTGCTTCTTCTCAATTTACAAGTTCTCATTTTGTAGGATCCTCTAACTCCTCCATTTTTGTGTCCTTTAACAGTCTTAGTGTGGTGCTGTAGAATAAGCACTGGCCTGCTAACAGAAAGGTTAAGGTTCAAACCTACCAGCCACTCCTTGGGAACCCTGATCAGTGTATCTATGAGTCAGAACCAAATCGATCACACTTAATAAAAACAACAGTAAGAAACACTACCTATGTTTTTGTGAGGTGCCATCGAGTCAGTACTGACCCATAGCGACGTTACCCACAGCAGAACAAAACACTACCCGATCCTGGGCCAACCTCACTACTGTTGCCATGCTTGAGTCCATCGATGTTGCCACTTGGCCAATCCATCTCATTGGGGGGTCCTTCCTCTTTTTCTCTGACCCTCCACCTTACCAAACATGATATCCTTCTCCAGCGACTGGTCTCTCCTGACAATGTGTCTGAAGTATGAGAGATGAAGGTTGGTCATCCTGGCCTCCAAGGAGCACTCTGGCTACACTTCCACTTCTTCCAACATAGATCTGTTGGTTTTTTTGGCAGCCCATGGCACTTTCAATATTCTCCAACACCATAACTCAAAAGCATCAATTCTTCTATGGTCTTCCTTATACACTGTCCAGCTTTCACATGCATATGAGGTTACTGAAAATACCATGGCTTGGCTCAGGTACACCTTAGTCCTCAAGCTGACATCTTTGCTCTTCAACACTTTAAAACGGTCTTGTGCAGCAGATTTGCCTAATGCAAATCATTTGATTTCTTGACTGCTGCATAAATAATGTAGGAACAAGAACCAAGTTCAGATTTCAAGCAGTGTTTAGTGAAATTTTCCTTCAGACCTTGTAAACCTTCTGCTACTTCTATCTTCCACATATGTAAAACTTTTACAGACTCCCTCCCATATACAAACTCATCTTAGCAGTAGAATTTAAGATTTTGTCAAAGAAATAAAGAATCATAGAATCATAATGACATTCTCCTTAGTTTGCCATGTTTAAAAGAATTTCAACAGCTAATATTTATATGGGATTGAAAGAGCAGGTAAGTTTGTTGTGAAACTACACTGTAAAAGGGCAAATCTTAACCTCCATCTTCCAAGGTATCTGAGAAATCTTTACTGAACAGAAATAATGTGTAACAATCTGCACATTGCTGTTTCTGAAGATAAATTCCTCTTTTGAATGTTTGTGTGAATCGTTTCCTTTTAAAATAAAATATGCATATTCCAGCAAATTTCTGCATATTTGTAATCTATATTTTTGACACTATGTGGAGTCCCATAAAATATATATAGTACACCTTCAAGAGTACAGTTAACTAGGAAATAATTAGGCAGCTTCAATAAATCAAAAGATAAATTTTAAGAGACATATACTTGCAATCAAACTTTAAAATTAATTTCTACAGGAAATCAAGAAGATAATTTTGAAAGATTGAAAAGGGATTTTACAGGCATATAAATAAAACTGGCATTTGCTGTAACATTAAATATATGAAAAGTGCCAAGAATTATGTATACTTGTGCTTTATGAAATAAATTTAACATATACCAGATGGGAAAACCCTTCTTCATTTTTTGCAAATCATTGCCTAGTATTTTGTGGAATAAAATCAAGAGAATTTTTCTTGTGTAAGTTTTAGGGCTGGGGGTGTTTGTTGTTGTTGTTGTTTTTAATTTGGATATTGTGGTTCAATTAAATTACTTGATATTAAAAATGAGTTAAAATATACCCTTTTGCATCTCCTCAGTTGTGCAGATTATGTTTTCATTGGGAATAGTTACCTATCCAGGAATCAAGTTACTTATCAGCCATCACTCATATAAAGCTTAACACCAGATGATAGAAATCGTAAGATATTTCTTAATGGGGGAGTATTACAGGGCCTATGAAGAGACCACATAGGAAAATATAAATAAATTCTGTAACTTTTTAGCAAAAATAATGGAAAATGTTTCCTTTATATATCACCTTTATAAGACAGTTAATTCATATTTTATTAATAAGACAACTTTTTTTTTTATTTTTACAGAGCAATACTTGAGCTCATACGCCATTTCAAGTCCTGTAAGTCATATGTTATGAGAAAATTGTACTGTCATTGTGTGTTAGAAGGAGAAAAGGCTATTATTTCAGTTACATTTTGCTGAGTAATAAACAATCTCATACTCAACATTAATAACTCAAAATAACAACTATTCTATTGCCTTTTACAATACATCTCAGCAGTTCTTCTGTTATGTTCCATATGGTATTATTTATAGCTGCAGTTATCTGAAGGTGGGTCGCTTATATGATTAACAATTAGCACTGGTTGTTAGCTTAGGGCTCAGAGGTACTGTTGACCAGAGCCCCTAAATTTCCTTCAGGTGACCTCCGCATGTTCTATATTTTAGTTAAAACCAGGTACAAGGTCATTTCAGCATTAAGATACAAGGGGTATAATTACAACCTTTTGGTTTGAGCAAAGGTTTGTGCATAAAGTAAGGGAAGAAGGTGCTACTTTTGAGAATAGCTATAACCATATATAGTAGTAAATGTAGTATAACTAACACAGAAAATCAACAATTCATTGATAAATTGATATATGAAATTCTACCAGAAAGCATTACTTGACAGATAAGGGAATTTCATTAATGCTTATATGATCTATATTTTGTATTTAATTAAATAGATCGATTTCTGTAAAGACAATGAAATTGCAGGATGTCCTGGCTTACAAAAAATACAGTTTTCATCTTCACTCAGTAAACACTTACTGGGTGCCTTCACAGTCCAGATATAAACTGTACATTGGCTTTACATCATTGAGACCACACTTGACTTCAAGGAAGTCTAGTCTTTTCATAGCAGATAATGAGGTCATGTTATAGCAGAAAACGCTAAAGTTGCTGTTTGAACTAAGAGGGACACCAATTTGGAAAGGGATGTCAGTGTGGGAAAAGGAAAGAGACTGGCTTATTTCACAGAATATTCCTGGAAGAATTCAAATATCTTAATTATCTTGTGTTGCTGTAACAAAAATATCACAAGTGGATGAGTGAATTTAATAAACAGAAACTTATTCTTTCATAGTTTAGACTGCTAGAAGTCCAAATTCAGGTGCCAGCTCTAGGAGAATTATCTGTTGGCTGAGGAGATCGCCTTATATCTTGGCATCCATCTTTCCTTTGGTCTAGGAAGTTCTCAGCACCAGAGTCATGGATCCAAAATACTCCTGGCTCTTCTTTCTCAGTCAGATTCCTCTGATCTCTGCTCACTTTTATATGTATCAAAAGATATTGACGCATAGCAACCCTATGTAGCGTTTCCAAGGAGCACCTGGTGGGTTTGAATCAACAATCTTGAAGTCAACTGTCCAGTGTTTATCCTACAGAGCCACACCAGAACTGTACTTTATTAATATAACTGCCTTAAGCCTGACTCATTATCATTATAGAGTTTAGAATTTACAACATATAGAGTAAGTAGAACAAAAAGTAGAGGATAATTATATTATGTGGAGAACCACAGTCTATTCATGTTGACACTTTTTTTTTTGGTGGGGGAGGACACAATTCAATCCATAACACTAGACAAATAAAATATGTGACTTTAACTTACTTTTTTTTTTTAACCTTTGGAACACTGAATAATAATGAGAGAGACAAAAAACACAAACACCCTCTGGAAGACTGATTTACATACTTTAAATCCAATAGTCCTGGAAGTTTCTGAATTAATTCTAAGATATGTATTAAATAATGTCATTCAAGAATCCAAGGCACTGGGACAAATTTTAGTTAAGTGAATTTACTATAAGTAGTTATAGTGGTGTTGTACGATAAGCACTGGATTTCTAACTGCAAGTTTGGTGGTTCAAACCCACCATCCATTATGAAGCAGAAAGATGAGACTATCCTCATAAAGATAGTCTCAGAAACCCTGTATAAGTTTGCAATGAGTCACAATTGACCCAGTGACAATGGTTTTGGTTTTGGATTGGGACTTATTACATCTCTTTCCTCAATCAAATTCCCCTCATCGTACTTAACCACCTTTCCGGTTATACATACATTCCCATTACCTGTAGCCCCTCAAAAAACCTGCACTGGATCCGGGCAGCCAACTAACAAATGAAGAAATGTTCATTATCACTAGCCATTAGAGAGATGCAAATCAAAATAACAGTGAGATATCATCTCACACCAACAATAACAGCAAAGATCAAAAATGTAGAGGACGATAAATGCTGGTTGGGATGTGGCGAGA
>NW_006408549.1:18135356-18136981 GCF_000296735.1 Chrysochloris asiatica | reverse complement strand
GCCTAGTTAAAATTTTTCAAAGACTGGTTTTTTAAAAAACTAAGTCCTTAAAAATACCTTAAAAATAAAAATGTCAATCCATGTATACCCAAATGTAAATTAATTTCACATTTTCTCCAGGATTATTTTGCTTTAAAGAAATAGATTTACTCACACTGTTCCATAGGTCATGATTTTGGTTTTAGTGCAACATATTTTTTAATGAATGGATTATCATTCAAGTGAAAATAATTTGTCAACCAAAATGTTCAGTTGCCTACCATGGAAACCATTGGAAAATTTTGTTACTTCAAATAAGAAAAAAGAAAATAAGATCCTACAAACATGGTCAATACAATATTTGAACTGCAGCTGTGTCAACGAAAATATTTGCCTTTGTCTAAGAGACAGAAAATGTATGGTTGTCACATAGAGGAAGGCAATGCATCTTAGTGAAGATTTTAGTTGAAATAAAAAGAAGACATTTAAGTGAAAAATTCATTTCCTTAACTCCAAACACAGGTAGATGTCAATTTTCCCTGTCAATAAAATTTATTCCTGTTTCGGGTAGTCTATAAATTCTACAGGATGGAAGTAATTTTGATTGACTTATTGTTTAAAGGATGATTGCTTATTCGGTACAGCTATGTAGAACATTGCCATCCAAGAAATTCTGACTCATAGTGACTTGACATATAGAACTGAGTAAGAATGCTCTGCGGGATTTCAAAGGTTTTAAGTCTTTATGGATGAAGACCTTTCTTCTGTGGATCAGCTGGTGAGTTTAACACCCTTTTTATTGTGAGTTGAGCATTTTAGTCACTGTGCAACAAGCACTTCTTTTTAGGCATTTTAAAAAATTAACTTCACTGCCATCTAGTTGATTCCGACTGTGGCAACTCAACAGGACTGTGACAACGGCTCCTTAGAGCTTCTGACACTAAATATTTACAAGAACAGACAGACTCATCTTTCTGCTGTGGGTGGTTTTGAAGTGCTGACTTTTCTGTTAGAAGCCCAGTAATTAAAACCTAGAGCTACTAGGTCTCCTTTTCCAAGTATTACTGCTGTTAGTGCTGTCAAGCCGGTTCAGACTCATAGTTCATAGCTATCCTGTGTAAGATTTCCAAAGAGTGGCTGGTGGGTTTGAACTGCTGTGGTTAGCAGTTCAATGCTTATCCTATAGTGACACACCAGGACTCCTTTCCAAATATTTTTGTTGTTTTTAAGTGTCAACAAGTCAGTTCCAACTCATAACTACCCTATAGAGGGCTTCTGAGGTTGTGAACCATCCTAGTATTTGAGCACTGCAAATTACAGTAAATTTAAAATGGCTTCTTTAATCTATATTGGTTTTTAGGGTAAAGTCTTAGTGTTAAATGCGTTCTTGACCTATTCATGTGTGTGACTTCATTAAACTTCAAATTTCAACCTCATAAGATGGAAGCATTATTCGGTGAGTTATCTCATAAATAATAACTATTTATGCTAATGAAATATTGGTGTGGAGCTGTAGGATTAGCACTGGACTGATAACCCAAGATCAGTGGTTCAAAGCTACCAATTTATCCTCAGAAACCCTATATAGGTTTGCTATGAGTTGGAATTGACTCCATTTAACCACATTTATGCTAATAACTATTAAT
>NW_006408549.1:18110960-18133136 GCF_000296735.1 Chrysochloris asiatica | reverse complement strand
ATTATCAGAAGGGACCAATCCCTGGAGAAGGACATCATGCTTGGTAAAGTAGAGGGTCAGCAAAAAAAAGAGAGATTCCCCAATAAGAAGGATTGACAGAGTGGCATCAGCAATGGACTCAAGAATAGCAACTATTTTGAGGGTAGTTCAGGACTAGGCAGGGTTTTGTTCTTTTTTGCATAGTGTTGCTGTGAGTCAGAACTGACTAGATGCCACCTACAACAGTAACAACAACACATACCTGTGGATGTAATCAATTAGGGAATAACATTTTGTTGTAGTTGTAATAATACCATTTAGAGGGTGTGTGTTTAACTAGTTATTTTTGAGGTATGAAAAAGCAAATTAGGCACAGAAGCAAGCAAGCAAGAATGGGGGAAAGACAGGTAACCACATGGAGCTCTCGAAGGAATGCCAAGAAGCCCGTTTTAGAAGTTGAGAGAAACAGTTTTTTCTAGAGTAGACAGAGAAAGCTTCTCTCTGGAGTCACTTTATTTAATTCATAACTGTGGTCTCCTAAACTGTGATAAAACATATTTCTGCTCACTAAAACCATCTACCTATGGTATTTCTGTTATAAGGACCAGCAACTAAGACAGTCAGTAGTGTTGGGACATTTATACATGTTCAGATACAAGGTGGGCAATGGGAGGGATGATACACAGGATCCCTGGTGGTACAACAGTTAAGCACTAGGCTGGTACTAACCCACATGGTGGCTCCATAAGAGAAAGATCTGGCAATTTACTTCCCAAAGTTACAGCCTAGGAAGCCTTATAGGGCTGTTCTATGTCAACACGTGGGGCCCCTATGAGTTGAAATTGATCAACAGCACTTAACAACAACAGTGATGATGAAACTTCTCCTGAAAACCTAAGTGGTTATTTTCCCTGATATTTTCTCTGCTACCAGGATGTTAGGTTTTGCAGAAAATCTTGGTATTTGTTTTTATAGTATATTCTCAAATGAATGAAAACACAAGGGATCCATCCTGCTTACAGAATAATCTTGTGACCTTTCCCTATTTGTTTATATTCCTTTACAGATTGTTCATTCTAAGACTTGCAGAATTCTAGTTATTTACTCTTCACTTCAAGTTCTGGAAATGGCTATGTGATTGTGCATGTTGAACTTTTCAAATAAGCCTTCTCCATGATACCCTTCACTATATATATGTTGTTGTGTGAAATGCCTTACAGTCAGTTTGGGTTCATAGCAACCCTGTGTAGGATTTACAAGACTATAAATCTTTGTGGGAGCAGAAAGCTTTGCCTTTCTCCCATGGAGCAGCTGGAGGGCTCTAACCACCAACCTGTGGTTTGCTATCCTATACCTATCCTGCTGAGCCATTGTGCTTTTATAGATATAGATATATAGATATAGATAGATACATAGATAGATCTATATATAGATCTATAAATAGATAGATATAAAAGCACAATGGCTCAGCAGGATAGGTATATATAGATCTATATATAGATCTATATATATAGATAGATAGATAGATATAGATAGATATATAATTTGTTAGTATCATTAGATCCTAATATATACACACTACAATTTTTTAATCCAAAGTGCATCCCTATTTCAGAGTGAAAGGGAGAATAATTAATTCTTAACAGACAAAAGGACCAAATAAAACATACAATTGTTGTTGTTGTTGTTATGTGCCGTGGAGTCGGAACCGACTCATAGCGACCCTGTACAGGGGAAACATACAATTAGTCAATGCATAACCAGGGAGCAATCTATGTGGGAGAAATCAGGTTATTTACACATTTAGTGGAATTTCAATCTGATGACTACCACAGATAAGTAATTCACATACAGAGAGAAGTAAATGAATTTTTGAAAATTCCATAAATACTATCATCACCTTGATATGATTTAGTACTTTCAGTTTCTGGGGGCCAAATACAATATGATTTTCAGAAAGCAAATACATATTGTTACTATGTAGTTATGCTGAAGTACAGAGGGAGAGTGTGCCAAAGGAAAAGGAAAAGAAAATGCATTTCATAGGAAGCAAAAAAACATACAGTCTTTGATAATGCTAAAGGATGCACAAGCTCTTCAAAGATGTCTGGAGGAGGATATAAGGAAGAAAACTAAGCATCTTACAATCCTACTGTCTTAGTTATCTAATGCTGCTTTAACAGAAATTCTACAAATAACAGAAATTTATTTTCTCACAATTAAGACTAGTTCGAATTTAGAAATGCCCCAGCTCCAGGGGAAGAGCTTCTTCTCTGTCATTTCTAGAAAAGGTTCTTTGTTTCATTACAGCATCTGCAGGCCCTGAATTCTTTGGAAATCTTTGTGTGTCTTTTATCAATCGTCTTCTGGAACTTCTCAGTACAGAGACTCCATGTCTAAAGGACATACTCCACTCCAGCTCTTCTTTCTCCATGGTAGTAGATCCCTCTGATCTCAACTCTCTCCTTTTATCTCTTTAAGTTAAAGGCATTACAGTCCACATCTCAGGGAAATTCTTTTTACATAGGATCATGGCTGTAATGAGATTAAGTGTGTTGCACCCCATTCTTCATTGTCTTACTGGTTTATCACATCAGATCACACCATGGGAATCATCACACAGACATTACATCATTACATAACTGCCAGGCCACTAAAAAAGGTGACCCAGCCAAGCTGACACATATTTTGTAGAGAGACAATTCAGTTCAGGTAATAAATACCTTTACAATGGGTGAATTTTATGATGTGTAAATTACACCTTAATAAAGCTGAGTCCTGGTGCAGCACCTTTAGGATAAGCCCTAATAAATAAAGTGGAGTCCTGTTATGGCACCATAGGTTAAGCACTTTACCTCAAGGTCAGTTTGAACCATAAGGTTCGTGGTTCAACCTTACCAGCTGCTCCTTGGAAACCCTATGCAGGTTTGCTATGAATCAGAACTTATTCACACACTTAGCAATAACAACAACAAAGTTGGTGAAAAGGGGGAAATTTTTTTTAAACGCTTGACAAAATATGGTGTTTATTTCTCCACAGAATCTTAATATTCAATAATCCTATTAGTGTAAACATTGTTTTGGGTTTTTTTTTTTAGCTGCCATCAAATAGACTCATAAAGATCCCACGTGTTAAATAACTTCTACATGATCCTTAATTCAACAGCTATGCCAGGGAATAGTGATTAATGGCCCTTTTGATATTAAGATCCTTTAGTGGAGTCCTGGAGCGGCACTGTGAGTTAATGTGCTGAACTTCAAAGGTGGCACTCCTCTGAAACCCTATACAGGGTTGCTATGCTTCGGAACCAACTCGATGACACTTAACAACTGCAACAACAAATGGCACAACAATCATGATACGTGTGTGTGGTCATTTGAATTAAAACATCATCTGTGGCTAATAATTAAATATTCATGTGACCCCAAAGAAAAAATGCATTGTTAGAGTGATGATAGAATAAAGGTATAAAATATTTGGAACAAAACCAGTATAATGAGATTTGACAGGAATATATGTAAATTACTACTTTTTTTTTTTTTTTTAAATGTTATGGTGCATTCACTAGGATGGGTGAAGTCTTGCTATGATAGCAGGCCTGAGACTTAATGATTGTAAACAGCAAAGGTTATTTTTTGCCCATCCCAGAATCCCTCGTGGGTTGGCAGCAGGGCTTTGTGAATCAGAATCACTCAGGCATAAGAGCAAAGCAGCCTCATCTCAATAGTTGCCGGTTGCTATGCCAGAAAGTGAAAACCAAAAAGCATACTGCAATTAAGTCAATTCTGACTCATGGTGATGCCATGTGTTACAGAGTAGATTACTCCATCGGGTTTTCTTGACAGTGACCTTTTATTGTAGCAGGTCACCAGGCATTCCTTTTATGGAACTGCTAGGTGAGTCTGAATTACTAACTTTTGTTAGTTATTGTTTTTGTTTAGTGCTGTCAAGTTGGTTTCTACTTAGCGACCCTGTATAGGGTTTCCAAGGAGAGGCTGGTGGATTTGAATTGCCCACTTTATGATGAGCATTCCAGTGCATAGCTACACTGCTGAACCAGAATCCAGTTCAGTAGTCAAGTTCAAATCATTTGTGCCACCTAGAGTCCTCAGGAAAAACCTAAAACCCATTTCCATTAAGTTGATTCTGACTCATAAGGACCCTGTATAGGGTTCCTGAGATTGTTAGGATTTATGAGAGCAGACAATCTCATCTTTTTCATGGAGTGACTGGAGGTTTTGAACTGCTGAACTTTTGTTTAGCAGTCCAACCCCTAGCCCACAATACCACCTCACAAGCTCTTAAGACATCATCCAGAAGTCACACATATCACATCTTCTTAAATTTTATTGGCTAAAGCAAGTCACATTGGCGCAGTTCATTCTAAGGATCAGGAAAATGCCATTGTACTATGTGTCTATCAGGCAGAAATATTTGACCCATAAGACTAATATGTATCACAAACTGCGAGTAAAAAATGTAATCAATGTGGTAAACAGAACTCTCAGGTGGCTGCTAAAATTCCCACTCCCTCCTGTATAAGCCTTAGACCTTATATAATCACCTCACCTTGAGTGGTATATGGTTCTATGAATGTGATGGACTTCATTCCAGAGATTGTACAAGGGTAAGTCAGAAAGTATTGCCACACATATACATACAAATTATTAAACAAAAATATAAAAATGTGAAACAATTCTTTCTTAATATATCTTCCATCTAAGTCTATACACTACTGAATGCAGTGTTTCTATTTCTATAACCTTTTCCAGCAGAATTCTGTGCTGTTTGGTTTATATCACTTCAAAATCACACTTAGGACATCCTCAAGAGACTCAAATCATGTTCCTTTAAAAATGCTCTTTGAGTTTGGAGAACAAAAAGAAGTTTGAAGGGGAAAAATAAGGGCAGAAGGATGGGTGAGGTAAGGTTTCCCTATGAAATTCTCATAGGACAGCACTTGTTACTCTCAAAGGAAGAGCAGGTGAATTGTTATGGAAAAACATTCTCAGTGCAACTTTCCTGGCCTTTTTTCATCAATGCAGTTTTACATTTTCTTACAATTTCTAAATAATAAACCCTTATTATCATTCTGTGTCCATCAAGAAAATCTATTAAGATTACCCCTTTGAAATCTCCTCCCCAAACTCAATCGCCATAAGCTTCTGAGCTGACTCCTCTCCCTAAAATTTAACTGGTCCAGCAGATTTCCCTCCAAAGCCACTCATTTGAATAGAACACTATTTTTTCTAAAGCCACCCTCACTAATTAAGGCACCCATTTTTTTCACAGAGTTATGAAAATATTTTGTTAAGAATAAACTAGTGCATAAAAGAACTGACACCCTAGCAATAATACTTTTTGACGTAACCTTACATTATACAATGTTGTTGTTGTTAAGTGCTGTCGAGTCAATTTTGACACATAGCGACTCTGAACAGGGTTTCTGAGGCTGTAAATCTTTATGGGAGCAGAAAGCCTCATCTTTCTCCTGTAGAGCAGCTGGCAGTTTCGAACTGCTGACCTTGCGGTTCACAGCCCGATTTGTAATTACTATGCTACCAGAGCTCCTTTATACAATAGAGGTTAAGAAATTTGGGGGATGTAATTAAATTACTCTGGTAGCATAGCAGTTACAAATCGGGCTGCAAAGAACCTCAGGGTCAGCAGTTCGAAACTACCAGCTGTTCCACGCGAGAAAGATGAGGCGTTCTGCTCCCGTAAAGATTTACAGCCTCAGAAACCCTGTACAGGGTCGCTATGAGTCAGAATCGACTCCACGGCACAAAACGACAACAACTCTCCTATGCCAAGAAATTTGGAAGATAGCTATCAGAAACAATTGACAGAAAGAGATTCATATTTGTGCTCATTTCAAAGAAAAGTGGAAATTATCAAATAGTATCATAAATTACATAAAAGTTAAATTTTGCTGAGTATTTATATTTTTTCATTATTGCAGTCAGATACCAACAGGGAACTGCCAGGAATGCAAGCTCCATCTGAAGAGGATATGGAATGATGGATATCACTGATAATGTCAAATGTATCTTGGTTAAAACAAAGAATAACAGAAAGCTATTTACTTTTATTGACTTCACAAAGGCACTAAATGATGTGGGGCATAGCAAATTACAGCTAACATAATATAGCGTTTCTGAAGAGCGGCTTATGGGTTTAAACCACCAACCCTGCAGTTAGCAGTCCAGAGCTTGTCCTATAGCACCACAGCCCTTATAAGAGACTGGGCCCTACCTGAAAGAAGAGATGTAAAACATTAGAGATATTATCCTGGTGAATTTGAAGAAGAAAAGTGCCATGTTTAGAACCTAAGGACCGCCTCTTGAAACCAAAAGCAATCCCCAGTTGGTATTCAGCAAGACTCTTGTTCCTGCAACTGTGTGGAATTAACTTCCTCTAATGACCTAATGATCTTGGAAGATGAAATCGAGCTCCAGATGAGAGTGTAGCCTATCTGACATATTGATTTCATCCTCAAGTTTGACAAGGGAACCCACTTATATCAAGTCCAGACCCTAAAGCCATGGACTGTTAGATCATCAATATATGTTGTTGCTTTGAGTCACTAGTTTGTGGAAATTTGACAGACACTATAGAAACTGATTCCTGGTGTGGCGTTGTGGGCTAATGTGCCAGAATGCAAAGCTGTTTGAACTGCAAGGTCTGCGGTTCAAGCTCACCAACTTCTCCTCAGAAACCCTATACAGGGTCACGATGGGTTGAAATCTATTCGAAAGCACTTAACAACATAGAAACTGAATACAAGTGCAAAAGAATAAACTCATGATATATTTTAAAACAATCACACATATGTACAAAAGACAATGATTTACCTTCTTGTAAAAATAAAATTATGTGTATATTTGTATAGGAAAATAACTGCCAACGATATACATGTCAATGTTAACAAAATAGATAACCCTGGAATCACTTTGCTCAATATGCAAGGTGACTTCAAAAAATATGTGGAAATATTCCATTATTTTTAAATTCCATTTTTCCATAGATTTTTTTGAAGCACACTCGTATGTTGTGCTATATATAAAATCTTATCTTGTTAAAATACTGAAGGTGACTGTTATTATCATTTATGAAACTATACATTGAGTGACTTTTTCTTCTGTTTTGGCTTACTATAATTTTCTAAATTTGACATAATAACTGTGTATTATATTCTAGTTAGATGAAAAATAAATAAAGGATTTACAAATTTACAGAAGAGTAAGTAGCAGTGTAAATTGAAGGGGCACTGGTGTTGTGGTGGTAAAGGACTTGACTGATAACTAAAAGGTAAGCACCCACCACCTGCTCTGTGGGAGAAAGATGTGGTGATCTGAACAGAGGATTTCAAAAGTGGCGTGAGAAGACAAAATAAAGCATTATAATGAAATGTGCAAAGGCCTGGAAGAAGATAACCAAAACCAAAGAAGTCACTAGGCATTTATCAGGCTCAAAGAACTGAAGAAAACATTCAAGCCTCAAGTTGCAATATTGAAGGCTTATGTCGGCAAAATATTGAATAATTCAAGAAACATAAAAATAAATTGGAAAAGATACACAAAGTCACTACACCAAACAAATATGGTCCAATTTCAATAATTTCAGGTGGTGGCATATGATTAAGAACCAATGGTATAGAAAGAAGTCCCATGTGCTTTTAATACAATGGTGAGCAAGACTCCAAGAATTGTTGGAATACCAACTGAAATGTTGGAACACATGCAGTGCTGAGGACAGTCATCTATGCCAAGATATTTGAAGATAGCTACCTGGCCAACTGACTGGAAGAGATCAATATTAGTGCCTAGTCCCAAGAAAGTGATCTGAAAGGATGTGGAAAGTAATAAATAATAATATCATTAATACCACATGTTAGTAAAATTCTGCAGAAAATAATTCAGTAACAGTTACAGAAACATATTGACAGTGAACTGCCAAAAATGTAATCCAGAAGAGTATATGGAATGTAGGATATCATCACTGATATCAGGTTGAAAGCAGAGAATACTAGAAAGATGTTTACCTATGTTTCATTGACTCTGCAAAGGAATTCCATTATGTGGATAACAAATTATAGATAACATTATACAGAATGGGAATTTCAGAACACTTAATTGTGCTCATGAGGAACCTATACATACACAAAGAGGAAGTTGTTTAAACAGAACAAGGTGATAGTGGATGGTTTAAAATCTGAAAAGGTATGCGTAATGACTGTATTCTTCCACCATACTTATTCAATCTGTAGGCTGAGCAAATAATCCAAGAACGTAAACTATATGGAGAAGAACGTGGCATCAGGATTGGAGGCCAACTAATTAGAAACCAATGATATGCAGATAACAGAACCGAGCTTGATGAATATGAAGAAAACTTAAAGCACTTACTGAAGGAGCTCTGGTAGCGTAGTGGTTACGAATTGGGCTGTAAAACTCACAGTCAGCAGTTCAAAACTACCAGCTGTTCCGCAGGAGAAAGATGAGGCTTTCTGCTCCTGTAAAGATTTACAGCCTCGGAAACCCTGTACAGGGTCGCTATGAGTCGGAACAGACTCCATGGCATATAACAACAACAACTGATGAATATGAAGACTATAGTTTTCAATATCAATTGCACCTCAACATAAGAACAAAATCCTCACAACATGACAAATGGAGAAAAATTTAAATTGCAAGGATTTAATCTCATTTGGATCCAAAATCAATGCCCATAGGCCCATAGAAGAAGCAGCCAGGAAACCAAAGGATTTATTACATTGGGCAAATCTTCTGCAGAAGATCTCTTTAAATTGTTTAAAAGCAAAGATGACATTTTGAAGATTAAGGTGCATTTGAAGCCAGTCATAGTCTCTTCATAGTCTCATATACATGTGGAAACCTGGTATGGTGCTGTGGGATAAAGCACTGGTCCAAAAGTTCAAACTCAATAGTCGCTCCTATAGGAAATCCTCTATACAGGTTTGCTATGAGTCGGAACCCACTCCATGACGCTAACCAACATATACACATGAAATGTGAACAATGAATAAAATAGACCAAATAATTGATGTCTTTGAATTATGGTGTTGGCAAAAAACATTAAATATACCATGGACTTCCAGAATAACGAACAGACTCGTGTTGGAAGTGCAGCCAAAATGCTTCCTAGAAGCAAAGATGGCAAGAATTTGTCTTGCATACTTTAGACATGTGATCAGGAAGGACCATTCCTTGAAGAACAAAAACGTAATTGGGAAAGTAGAGGGTCAGTGAAACAGAGGAAGACACTCAACAAGATAGATTGACACAGTGGCTACAACAATGAGTTCAGACATTGCAAGGATTATGAAGATGGCACAGAATGGTGCAGTGTTTCAAACTGGCTCAAAGGCACCTAACAACAATAAACCACCAGTTACTGTTAAACCAATTCTAACTCATGGTGATCTCATATGTGTCAGAGTGAACTGAACTCCACACGGATTTCAATGGCTGATATTTGGAAGTAGACCAGCAGACCTTTCTTCCATTTCCCCTTTAGCTATAACTATTTCAGTTAGTTATATTTGCTAACTATGAAATATTCAGAATAGGTAACTCCATAGAAACAAAGCACAAATTCATACTTGTCAGGAGCTAGGGGGTGGGGAGGGAGGGAAGGAGGAAAGAATGGGGAGACACTGCTATGCTGACTTATAGAGGCCCTTTAGAATGAAATAGAACTGTCCCATAGGTTTTCCAAGGTTGTAATCTTTATAGAAACAGACTGCACATCTTTCTCCCACAGAGTAACTGGTTGGTTTAATCCACAGGCTTTTGGTTAGTAGCTCAGCTCATAACCACTAGGGTTCCTTGCTTAGTGGATATGGGGTTTTAATTTGGAGTCATAGAAACATTTTGAAATCAGGTAAGCCATGATTGGGCAACACTGTAAATTTAATAAATGCCACTGAATTGTTCACTTTATAATGATTAATTTTATAATGATAATCACTTCAATACACTTTTTTAAAAAATTATTTGAGTTGAAGAAGAAAAAACGGAATTGAGAACAATATAAAAATTTCATATGAGGGATATGAGAATGAACTGGGGTGTGTGGCCTGAAGAAAATAATATCAATTTGAACTTGTATTTGAAGACTTAGCATTTGGGAGTCAGGATAGAGTTGTTCTTTTCAGGTGATCTCAGATTTGGGGACAATTTCAGTTTAGCATAAGAAATTTTCTAACAACTACACTATCTAACAGAGACCTGGTGTGGTGCTGTGGGTTAATGCGCTGGACTGCAAGGTTCCTTTTAACCACAAGGTCAGCAGTTCAAGCTCACCAGCCACTCCTCAAAAACTATACAGGGTCACTATGAGTTGGAACTGACTCAACAGAACTTAAAAACAGCAATAATAAAGATTCTAACAGTTAGATATTCTTTATTTATTTACTAAATCTTTGATTTATTCAAGCAACATTGTGTTCATATTAGATGCCAGGCATTCCACTAAGTGCAGATGACTCTAAAATGAATAAGACTTGATTAAGAATTTATTTTCTAGAGGAGAAGACAGCATGCAAACATATAAGATGCAGTATAGAACAACAACTCTAACAATCACCTCCAAAGAAAGTGATTGACCCTATTTGGCACTGCCAAATGTGCTGAAGACACTGCTCTGTGAACTAGTGCCTGTCTCTAGTAGCATAGTGGTTACGAATCAGGCTAACCTCAAAGTCAGCAGTTTGAGACTACCAGTTGCTCCATGAGTGAAAGATGAGGCTTTCTCTGCTCCTGCAAAGATTTACAGCCTCTGAAACCATGTACAAGGTCGCTATGAGTCAGAACTGACTCCACTGGCACACCACCACCGATGAATTTTCACCAGGACACAGTAAAATGAGAAAACAAGAAACATAGACTTTTTATTCTTTTATTTTATTTACATGGATACTTCCATAACCCCCACCCTCCTCCCCACATTCTGACAATGGGTAACATATATTCAGAGATCACCACCAGTTATATTAAATGCTTTCTAACGTGATAACTGTCATAATGATTCACATCACATTTTATCACTGAGAGTTTCTCACAGACATGAGGAAGACACTTCTTTATGCTCACTTTCTAGAAGAGGAAACCAAAGTTCATAGAGGATAATTGGCTTGCCCAAGGTAGGATAAGCACAGTAAGATCAGTGAATCTAGCCCACTAGATTCTTCTTGGGAAAAAGATGAGACTTTCTGCTTCCACAAAGATTTAAAGCCTCAGAAAGGCGATGCAGGTCTCTATGAGACACACCGACTTCACCAACACAAAGTCACACAGCAGGGAGTTGTAGAGGAAACCAAGTTAGGTGACTGCATGAATACTAAGTTTTAGTAACTCTTCTTAGAAACTGGGTGACTATCTCGCTCTCTCTGGGAAACAAAATTATACTATCACTTTTCTGCACAGTGCAGGGAGAGAATGGGAAGTGGATGAGAGCAATAAGAGAACTCTAGAGATGTTAACAGGTGGGAAGGAAAAGAGTCAGAGGAAGAGAGGAGATTTCAAACCAGTAAGCAAGGTAAGCACATGCTTAGCTGTGCTTACTATTGTGTTGTTAAGTGCCATCGAGTCGGTTCCGACCCTTAGCGACCCTGTACAGGGTTTCTGAGGGTGTAAATCTTTACGGGAATAGAAAGCCTCATCTTTCTCACTGAGCGGCTGATAGTTTCGAACCGCTGACCTTACGGTTCACAGCCCAATTCGTAACCACTACTATTGTGTAGTGAGCATTTTGACATATTTTTCACCCTATCTTTGAATAGCAAGTATGCTATGTGTCTAAAGGGCTACTGACCATAGACTTAGGGGCAAATGTCCTATAATCACAAATCACGGGGTCGTCTGAGATTCACTGGCAAGGATCTTGGCCCTAGAACAGTCCACACACACATTTGTGACCAGGCAAGGGTAGAAAATCTCAGAGTCCTTAGTGCTCAAGACGTTGACTCAGGAGCAGCTTAGGCCAGCACTTTAAGTCCACACTTTTCTGTTGACCGAGGTGGGCTGGCTCTGATCTTCAGGCTGGGTACGCTGATAGGACAGGAGCAAAGTCTGAAAGCTGCAGGTTTCCACCACAGCGGGCCTAGTCAGCTTCAGCATCATGAGGTCATGTTCACAGTGCGCCCAGGAAGAATGGGGTCAGAGCCGTGCCTGGACTTAGAGTGGATGACTTAGCTAGTGGTGGCACAGAACTGCTTGCTCTGGAGGAGCAGCAGATGGTCATCCTGGATCTGAGCCCACACTGACTTGTAGTTCTAGCAGTGCGCTGCAGTGAGCAACCAACTGTTGTTTATTAGAACGCCCACGCAGTGAAACGAGAGGCCACTGAAGAATGAGCTGTGTATGGCCTGCATGCCGCTAACTCTTGGGACACTGAAGGTTTCCCGATCTGCTGCGGTGTGGCTTTCGGGGATTAGAGTCACCTCAGCAGTGACAGAAAGATTCGAATGTAAAACAGGGCAGAAAAAGAAAAAAAAACAAAAAGATCAGGGTAAGACTAGGTTTCGCATTAGCGCAAAAAAAATGCGGTGGAATTTTGTGTCCAGTAGGGTGGGTGGGGACAGTCAGAACCAGGTAAGCATTAGAGAGAAATTTTGTGATCTCATGGGAACTGAATGGCAGTGGGTGTAGGTGCGTGCTTCTTTGTGATGTAAAAATAGTATTTTTACGAAATGATGTGAGTGGCTTATTTGTTCACTTTGTTACTTGTGAATTCTCTGAGGCTAGTATCTTTACTTAGGAAAACAAAACGTTGGCAACTCTCTTCTACCCTACATTTTGTAAATAAACTTTTCCTGGCCCTTTACCAACCCTAGTTTGGCGATCTGCATTTGAACTGGACATTGAAATAAAAAGTAGGGGTTTATCAGATAGATGGTGGCTTTCCAGCTAAAGACACTAAACTCTAAAAAGCACAGGGATTTGAAAATTGCCTGGCATCTTATAGATTCTTAAAGTAATTTGATACTGTTGTAATATCTTGAGATACTCAATATCTCAAGAAAAGTGGAAAAAGATAAGGCAGCAGGAATTGAAAGGAGTCAAACCACACAAGGCCTTTTTTACCATGCAAAGTGATTTTGATGAGATCCGTCTGGTCTGTGTGGCCCATGAATCATTTGGTCTGGCCCTGACCAGGCAACGGCAGTTCCAGCCATCACATAGTTATCGTTAAGTGCCGTCGAGTAGATTCCGATTCATAATAACTCTGTACAGGGCTTGTAAGAGTAGCTGGTGAATTTGAACCGCCAAACTTACGGATAAAACAGGACTTACAGATCCAGTGCATTCTTTCACAGTGCCACCCATCTCCAGCCATCACACTATTGTTGCTAACTGCCGTCAATTGGTTCCGACCCATAGCAACCCTGTGTAAAGTTTTCCAGGAGCCGCTGGGGAGCTGTGAACGCCTACCTTGCGATTCAAACCAACTTTGCAGTACAGAGAATTAACCCGCAGCACAACACCAGGACTTAAACCACATTTGTTTTCTGTTTAACCAAAGTAGCAGGTTACTTTTTAAATTGATAATTTTGTATGGCAGGTGTTATACATTTTGCCAGAAAAGAAGTTCCTCACCGGTCCAAAACAGTAGGGCCCAGAAAAAGTGTTTAGAGTACAGTAAAAGAGTACTTTTTTTTTAAGTTTTTATGGTGAAATGAATGAAAGTTTACAGAGCAGATCATCAGTTTTACATTTAACAAATCATACACCTTGTTTCATTACAATTATTATAATTTCCTCCATTTTTTTTAAACACTCAGTCAATGTATAATGGTTTATACCACCAAAGCGCATATTCTGCAAGTCTACAGTCCCTCTTTTCCCATGACTCTAGAGTCCTCAGCTGCTCCCTCTCTCCATGTCCCCATCTCTGCCTCCATCTCTGGTGTCACTGCTTCTCTGGATAAGGTCTTGCATTATGCTTGTGCTCTTCTCCCTTGATGAGGGTCTAGGGTCCTGTTTCTGAAGTGTAAGATTAACTACTCTCCTATTTTTTTACAAAGTTTCTACCTTCACAACTGCAACAGTCATAATCAGTCATGATAACACTCATTATTGAATCATAAGAATATTATCTCCATCTCTTTTTATCAGACCCATCTAGACAAGATGAAAACTATTCAGTGTGCACTCAATCTTCCCCCACATACTCTTAAACTAAACTCCCTCTTGAAATCTTGTAAGCCAGTCACTTCATGCCTTTATTGCCCTCGTATTTTAGGTAGCCAATGTCTAAATTGCCCTGCCCTATCTACCCTGCATACAGAGGGGATAACATTGATACTTGATGCGAAGACTCCTTCCCTCTCTGTTGGTATCTTGAGCTACTACCTCCATGAGTATAAGTCAAGTTCATCGAATTGCACCAATTTACTCTCATTTCCTTTATTAAAATTGTTTTCTTTTTAAACTACCATCTGTTCCACAGGAGAAAGATGAGGCTTTCTGCTACCATAAAGATTTATAGCCTCAGAAACCTTATGCAGGGTCGCTATGAGTCAGAAATGACTCCACAGCAGGTAACAACAACAACAATTGAGTTCTGATTATCAAGCCATCAAGCCTAGGTCAGATGGGTACTATCTGCAAGTTTGGGTGTTCTTATGCATCTCTCCTCCCTTCATATCAGCTGGGCGCTTCACTCTCAGCTCTAGCCCTCTGTAGCTATGTCCTTGTCCATCAGCTCAGGTGTCCCTAAGTCTCTCAACACACTTTGGACAACCATCCCCTCCTCTTCTCTTTCTCATCTCCAGGTCACCGTGAGTCATGAACTCAGCCCATTTCTTCATTGCTGCCTTTCCCCATCTTCCACTCACCAGTAGACCAATGTGGTCACCAGCAAGCTTACATGCCTGCTTATGTGTTCCCTTTGAGTTTCAGTTTTAGAAGGAGGTTTGTCCTGAAGGGACTTGATTGGTTGCCTTGATGTCTTCTTGGTAAACAGCTTGCTTATTCTTGTAGTGGCCAATCATACTGCTATTTTTGTTTTGGGTTTTTCCTGATGATCTTTCTTTGAAGATGTACTTTCTGTCACTCTATCTGTTCCAGGTTGGTTTTCTTGTCCTTTCTAATGGGAATTTCCCACCTCAGAAGGTTCTGGGTATGACTCAGGATTCCACTAAGGTCCTATGCACTGCAAAAGCTCTGTAAGAAACCTATTTCACTGGGCAAGTTCTAGAACCTTTTTAAGGTATTCCAACCAGTTATAGGTTGAAGACAGGCTTACAAGCTTTCTGTAATCATGTTTACTGACATTTCTTTCTATCCCACTCAAGTGTCTATTTTACAATAGTAGGCAAGGGAAACCAATATTCACAAGACAGTCAGGCATCTTAATATTATTTCCCCTTTTCAGACTATGCCTCGATCCCTGTATCACAGAGCCCATGGATCCTTAGACTGGTATTCAGTGGTCATTTCATTTTATCTGTGACTTGGATTTTAGGATCTGTGATGGGTAGCTTTTTACATTTGGCAGAGCTATGCAATAAAATAAATAGCATTCATGTTAAAGCCGCACTCCAAAGACAGTACTTTTTAGCATGCTTCTTTCTGAGTTATTTCTAAATAGGAATAATGAAAATGACATGATCCTTTAGAAA
Source organism: Chrysochloris asiatica (assembly GCF_000296735.1). Classification (NCBI taxonomy): domain Eukaryota; kingdom Metazoa; phylum Chordata; class Mammalia; order Afrosoricida; family Chrysochloridae; genus Chrysochloris; species Chrysochloris asiatica. Next base: position 18,117,507 of record NW_006408549.1, on the reverse strand, counting down.
TCTTATGCTTTAGAGAAAATATGAATTTTCTTAGAGGGTGAGTTGGTGGGTAACAGTAGTGCCCTGACCAAGAGACAGCAGTAAGTTGGGAATATTGACAACATTAAATATCTCACAAGAGCTCACACTAGATCCATTGAAACCATCCTTTCAACTCTTAAAAGTAAGGATTAATTTCCTTTGGCAAAAGAACAGGTTTTTGTTGTTATGTACCATCAGTTTGGTTTTGAATCATAGTGACCCTGTATAGGGTTTCTGAGGAGTGGCTGGTAGGTTTGAACAGCTAACCTTGAGGTTAACAGTCCAGTGCTTTTCCTACAGCATCACACAAAGAAAAATCAGCAATATGAAATGATCATTGTGAGAAACACAGAAAGATAGCATTTCAATCTTTGTCACTGCTTTCCTGTTTTTTCCAGTCTAACAAACTTTCACATTTTCCTACTTTTCCCACTAATCTGAACCTTTAAATAAGAAGCACAGAACACTTCCCTGACATCATCTCTTTAAAATGTGTAGTATCTTCCTAAGATAAAACACCACACATTATGTAGTTTCTTCTGTGCAAAAATAAAGTCTACTAATGGATAGGCTTTCTTCTAGCTATTATCCTTCAAGAAAATCCAATAATTATAGCTTACTAAAATTCAACCAATAAAGTCAGTTTATGAAATAAAATTCGGAATCTCAATAGTCATTTCAGAAAGCTTTGTTTAATACTTCAAAATAACAGTTGAATTAAAATCTTTGAAAAAAAATGTGATTTGAATGGAATCAAGCCTAAAATGGGGCTTCCATCTGAGACTCATATTCAATCAATAAGAGGTCAGTTTCAAAACATTTGTGGAAAATGGAATTAAAAGATAATAGAAAATTCCCATGGGCTTTTTTGAAGTCCCCTCATAATATCCCCTTGCTTAGATGTGAATTACACGAGAAGTCCTAATAAAACTGTTTGAGAAAACATAAACAGTTTAACTTCCTCAACATCTTCCTTCTTAATTTCCAGTACTAATAATCAAGAGGATATGACAATTATTTTTAAACAATTAACATTTAGTAGGAATTGCTGTTAATTTTCAAATTCCAAAATAATGAACATTAATCTTTTATCGTCTCATCTGTTATTGATTTCTTTCATTAAGATACATAGAAAATAGAGCTTACCTTGTAATACTGTATATTTATCAGCATAATGAATCAAACCACAAAAGGTACAAAACCCAAATATTTGTAAATGAATTATTTTTGGACAGTCAGCATATCACTATTTTTATACGAATCTTTATACTGCAAGTCAGTGTTGTTTTTTTTTTTTCTTTTGTAATAAGGGTTTTACACTCTGTGATTATTACATTTTTAGACTTGGCAGATCTACACAATGAAAATTAGCAGGTGTGTTAGACATCTCTCCCACCTATGTTTCAAAAGAAATGCTTTTCAAGGTATTTCTTTCTGGCTTATTCCTACATAGAAAATTGATAGAAATCGCAGCATGTCCATTTGAAAACAAAACAAAAAAAACCGGATATATCTGCAAAAGAACATATGGCTCAGTTCTATATTATGATCAGTCTCTTGAAGATTCTAGCAATCATCCTGACAAAAATTTCCTGGACCTTTTAAAGTCATAAAAGCTTAGTGAAATTAAAATGTTAAGAGCAAGTTCACTAGAATTTCACATTGTGATTCAGCTTAGGCAATAAATGTTACTTTCTTTGATGTTTAATTTGACTAAATAAGATAAATTGCTCCACAGGCCCTGAACTTTAGGGTGTGGAATGAAACTACATATGACATGTTTTAGGATCTAATGTTTGCTGGGTGTAATAGTTAGGGTTTTGTGTCAAGTTGACTAGGCCAGGATTTCCAGAGGTTTAACAGTTGTTATATGAATCGGGCTGCTAATCTCATGGTCAGCAGTTCGAAACTACCAGCTGTTCCATGGGAGAAAGAGGAGACTTTCTGCTCCCATAAAGATTTACAGCCTCAGAAACCCTGTACAGGGTCACTATGAGTCAGTCCTGACTCCACAGCACACAACAATGGTGATGAAACCTAATACAGGTATAGCTAAGTCTATGATGAGTGGTTATGAGTAGTCAGTCGAGGATTGCTGCCTTGAGAGTGTGGACCTACTCTCAATACAATGGACATATAAAATGGATTCTAGCTCTCTCTTCTGCTGGGGTCCTGGGACTCTGCAATTGTACGTCATTTCTCTCTCTCTCTCTCACTGGCTTTGCTTTTCTATAAAACCTGACCTAAGACATTGGGTTTTCATTTTAATGTATCAGAAACACCAGCAACTTCTTCACATGCTGAATAACCAAGGTGTTAAAGTCAAGACTTACAATGATTTGGGGTTGAGAGAAGAAGCTATCACTTAAATTTAAAAAAAAGTGGAGAAGAAAGATGGAAATGCTGGTGACACACTCCCTCTACAACAGACACCTGAAAAACTGAGTAAAACACATACAAATGATAATCCTGAAGTTCTTAACATTGAATGAGAGAACAAAGAATTGAATAAACTAGATATTAGAAAGGGAAACTAAATTAAAATAGTGACCAAGGAAAGACACTGAATGGGCCCACAAGCTGTATCTGGAAACTGAGACATAGAAGGCAATACACACAGGTGAGAAATAGCCATTGTCATGAATTTCCATTGGGACAAAGACACAGTATAGAAAGATCTGAAGGATCTTTAAATTATGGAAGAATCTGAAGGTGAGAAGATATGAACTGGATCTGGATGAGGAAAATGCAGCAAAGTGGGCAAGAATTCTAGTGGCCCTGTAGAGCAAAAACTGAGCTATAGCACAGGGATAAAACAATTCACTAATACGGAGTCGAGAGCCTTAATGATGTGGGTTTAAGACCCAGGCAGAGAGGGAGGTCTATAGGGTAGCAGTTGGAATGCTGGACTCCAGGTGGCTCCCGCAACCCCAACCCACTTGAGTCCAGGCAGGAATTGGATAATTGGCTGTATCCACAAAAAAGTGGAGGAAGATTTATTAAAAAACCTGCGATATGCAAATGATACAGCCTTGCTTGCTGAAAGCAAAGAGGACTTAAATATTTACTGATGAAGATCAATGACCACAGTCTTCAAGCAAAGAACAGATTAGTGAATTAGAGGACAAATCCCTTGACAGAAAAAATGGGGGGAAAAAAGAATGAAGAAAAATTAAGGAAGTTTATGAATTATGTTGAACACTATCTGGAGAGAAAAAAAATTACATGTGATTGGAATTTCAGAGCAGGAAGAAGCAAAAAATGATACAAAGAAACTTGTCAAAAATTTGGTAGCATAAAACTTCCCTAATAACATGGAAGATGAAAAGATATCTATCTAGAAAGAACAATGATTCCATTATAGGATAGACCACTAAAGAAAATTACCAAGATATATCATAATCAAAATTTCAAAACGAAAGACAAAGAGAAACTCTTGAGAGCACAATTGTGCATGAGCATAATTAAGTATTCTGGAATGTTATCCATAATTTGTTGTAATTCTAAAAGTTGAATGTCATTGCATAGCCAATAAAACATACTAGGTAATGCAAGAAGGAAAATTAAATTTATTTCTAGGAATTCTTGTCTGGGACTTAAAAAAAAATTAAACTCCTAGAAGCAAATGAGAATGAAAATACAAAATGCCAAAACAAAAAAAGCAGTGCTTAAGGGTCAATTTACAGCAATACACGCACACACCAAGACAAAAGGCAAAGAACCAACCTCAATACCTTAATGCAACAAATCTTAAAATTTACATAACAGCAGCCTAAAAAGTTTGCAGTCTCTAGAAGGAATAATAATAATAAAGATTAGAACATAAATAAATGCAGAAAACATCAGAAAATTGTTTACCTGTGTATTATTGACTATGCAAAGGAATTCAACTGTGTATATCAGGACAAAATATGGATAACTGCAAAGAATGGGAATTCCAGAACGCTTCATTGTGTTCATGAGGAACCTGTACAGAGACCAAGAGACAGTCCTTTGAACAGAACAAGGGAATACAGTGTGGTTAAAATAAAAAAAGGTGTATGTTGTCACCATACTTATTTATTCTGTGTGCTGAGCAAACAGTCCAAGGAGTTGGACACTAATAAAAATAATGTGACATCAAGATTGGGGAGACTATCAATCTGATTATGGAGATGACAAAACCTTGCCTGATGAAAATAAAGAGAACTTGAAACACTTAAGTGAATATCAAATAGTATAGACTTGAATATGGATTACACCTCAATATAAAGAAAACTAGAATCCTCACAACTGAACCAATAAACAATATCATGACAAATGAAGAAAACATTGAAGTTGTCCAGGATTTCATTTTACTGGATCCATAATCAAAACCCATGGAGGCAGCAGTCAAGAAATCAAAAGTCAAGTTTCATTGAACAAGTCTGCTGAAAAAATTGTATTTCAAGTGTTAAAAAGCAAAAACATCACTTTAAAGACTAAGGTAGACTTGACCCACACTGTGGTATTTTCAGCCATGGAAAAGCTGGACAATGAGTAAGGAAGACAGAAGAATCGGTGCCTTTGAATTATGATGTTAGTGAAATATATAACCAGTATCTGGCAAGAAGAACAAATAGTCTGTCTTAAAGAAGCACAGTGAGAATGCTCCTTAGATGAGCTAATGGTGAGATTTTGTCTCACGTATTTTGGGCATCTTGTCAGGAGGGACCAGTCCCTGGAAATGGACAGCATGCTAGATGAAGTAGAGGGTCAGTGAAAAAGGTGAAGACCCTCAACAAAATGATCTGACACAACGTGTGCAACAATGGGCTCAAGCATAAGAACTATTGTGAGAACAGCACAAGACTGGGCGCATGGGATCTTTATGAGTTGGAACACACTGAAAGCTAACAAAACAACAATAACGAATGAAACAGAAAAAAGAAAAACAATAGATGGAATATGAAAGACTAGAAATTGGTTCTTTGAAAACAAATCACTGGCAAATTTAACACAGGAAAACAAAGAAAAGATGCAAAGAGTATGAACAAGAAATGAAGTAAATAACATCACAACAGATCCAACAGACATGAAAAGAATAATAAAATAATATATTAGGAATTGCCAACTGTCAGTCTGTTATATTGTGGTGACTGACTTGTATGTTGCTGTGATGGTGGAAGCTAAGCCACTGATATTTTAAATACCAGCAGCTTCAGGTAGGTTTCAGCTGAACTTCCAGATAAGTGAGACTAAGAAGAGGTAGACTATTCTGAAAGTTTAGCCACTGTAGACCTTATGAATAGCAGTGGAACACCGTCATAGGTAGTGCCAAAACATGAAAACTTTATGAATAGCATCAGAATATTATCAGATATAGTTTCAGAAGAAGAGCCCCTCAGGTTAGAAGGCATTCAAAATATAACTGGCGAAGAGCTGCCTCCTCAAAGTACAGTTGACAGTGATGATGCAAATGGAATAAAGTTTTTGGAACCTTTATTTGCTGATAGGGCACGTCTCAAAATGAGAAGAAAGAGCTGGAAACATCCATTGTTAATCAGAACATGGAATATATGAAGTACAAACCTAGGAAAATTGGAAGTTGTCAATAATGAAATGGAACACATAAAGATTGACATATTTGATATTAGTGAAGTGAAATGAACTGGTATTGGCCATTTTGAATCTGACAATCATATGATTTACTATGCCCATAATGATAAATCAAAGATGAACTGCATCACAGTCATTATCAAAAAGAACATTTAAAGACTTCCCTGAAGTACAATGCTGTCTGTGATGGGATAATATCTATACCCCTACAAGAAAGATCAGTTGATACATTATTCAAATTTACACACCAACCACTAACACCAGTGATGCTGAAATTGAAGAACTGTACGAACTTCTTCAGTCTGAAATTTATCAAACATGCAATCAAAATATATTGATAATTACTGGTGATCCGAATACAAAGATTGGAAACAAAGAGGAAGGATTAGTAGTTGGAAAATATTGCCTTGGCAATAGAAATGATGCTGGAGATCACGTAAGAGAAATTTGCAAGACCAGTAACTTATTCATTGCAAATATCTTTGTTTTTTCTTCAGTTTTTATTGTTACTGTGTAGTTTACATGTGAGAATATCAACTTTGCACAATTGTTTCATTGCAGTGATTACAATCTTATCCGTGTATCATCATAAAAAAGTATTTGTTACTATTCCTTCTTGGGGATTTTTTTTTGGAAGGGGGGATATACACAAAAACACTCAAGAATATATAATAATTTAAATAACCAAAGGGCATGTTCTGCAAGTCTGCCTCCTGGAAGCCAGCACCTAGTCCCTGTCTTTTCATGAGTCAAGAGTCCTCAGCTGCTCCCTCTCTCCATGTCCTCATCTCTACCTCCATCTCTGGTGCCACTGCTTCTCTGGATAGGGTCTCGCATTCCACTTGTGCACTTCTCCCTTGATGATCCTACGGTCCTCTGTTTCTGGACTTTAAGATTAACTACTCCCCCACTTTTATTACAAAACTTCTACCTTTACAATGTGACAGTC
>NW_006408549.1:18107137-18109275 GCF_000296735.1 Chrysochloris asiatica | reverse complement strand
TAGCTTACAGCTTCCTGTAAGTGGTTATTGTAATGTTATTGCTTTCCTAATTTCCTTTTCAGTACTGTCATTATTAGTATAGATGAATCCAACTGATTTTTGTATGCTGATCTTGTATTCTGCCACTTTGCTGAGTCTTCCAATGAGTTCCAGTAGTGTTTTTCCTGAATCTTTGGGGGTTTCTATGTGTAGGATCATATCATCTGTAAATAGAGAGAGTTTTACCTCAGGTTGCCAATTTGGATGTATTTAATTTTCCTATCTTGCCTTACAGCTCTGGCTAAGATTTTCAAAACAATATTGAATAGGCGTAGTCACAAAGGGCATCCTTGTCTATTTCCTGTTTGCAAAGGGAAGGCTTTCAGTTTCTTGCCATTGAGAGTGATGTTGCCTGTTAATTATGTTGAGGAATGTCCCTTCAACTTCTACTTTGTTGAGTGTTTTTTTTAATCAGGAATGGATGTTGGATATTGTCAGATGCCTTTTCTGTATCAATTAATATGACCATGTGGTTCTTTTCCTTTTTCTTATTTATATGGTGGATTATATTGATTGTTTTTCTAATGTTGAACCATCTTTGCATCCCTGATATGAATCCCACGTGGACATGATGTTTTATTTTTTTGATGTGTTGTTGAATTCTATTGGCTAGGATTTTTTTGAAAATTTTAACATCTATGTTCATGAGGGATATTGGTCTATAGTTAGTGATTCCTTCCCTGGTTTAGCATGAGGGTTATGCTTGCTTCACAGAATGTATTAGGAAATTTTCCATCTTCTTCTATATTCTGGAATATTTGAATAGAACTGGTGACATCTCTTCCCTGAATTTTTGGTAAAACTCACCAGTGAAGCCATCTGGACCTTAAATGTTTTCTGGTTGGGAGTTTCTTTGATGACATACTAAATGTCTTTCTTTGTTATAAGTCTATTCAAGTCTTACACTTCATTCTGTGTAAGTTTAGGTAGGTCATGCTTTTCTAAAAATGTATCTATTTCCTCTAGATTTTCATATTTGTTGGACTATAATTCTTCATAATATTCTGTTATGATCTTTTTTATTTCTATTGGTTCTGTGGTGACACCACCCATGCAGTTTCTTATGCGTGTTATGTGTGTCTTCTCTCTCTTCTCTTTAGTTAAGTTTGCCAATGGTTTGTCCATTTTATTAATTCTTTCAAAGGGAAACAGCTTCTTGTCCTGTTGATTCTTTCTCTATTTTTTTCTAACTCATTTATTTCTGTTCTAATCATTGTTATCTCCTTTCTTGTGGCGACTGTAGGTTTACTTTGCTGGTCTGTTTCTAGTTGTTAGAGATGTTGTGTTAATATGTTGGTTTTGGTTCTTCCTTCTTTTTGTTGTTAAGTGCTGTCGAGTCGATACCAACCCATAGCGACCCTGTGTTGGGTTTCCAAGGAGCAGCTGGTGAGCTTGAATCACTAACCTTGCAGTTCAAATGACTTTGCAATCTGACACATTAGCCCATAGATGTGTGCAATTTTTTACTAATAAGTTTTCCTCTCAGCACTGCTTTTACCATGTCCCCAAAAATTATGATATGTTGTATTTTCATTCTCATTTGTTTCTAGGAACTTTGTGAATGCACATTTTATTTCTTCTACTACCCAGTAGCTTTTCAGCAGGGTATTATTCAGTTTCCATGTATTTGACTTCATCTTTTTGGACTTCCTATTGTTGATTTTTAATTTTATAACATTGTGGTCTGAGAAAATGTTTTATAATATTGTGATGTTTATAAATTTATGAAGGCCTGTTTTGTGCCCTAACACATGGTCTATTTTGGAAAATGTACCATTAGCACTAGAAAAGAATGTGTACTTTGCTGTTGTTGGGTTGAATGCTCTGTACACATCTCTGAGGTCAAGTTGGCTGATTGTGTTGTTTAGCTCCTCTATGTCTTTGTTGGTTTCTTTCTGGTTGTTCTATCCTTTTTTGAAAGTGATGTATTAGAATCGCCCACTATTATTGTAGATTTGTCTATTTCTTTTTTTCAAATTAGAGTTGGTTTTATATATTTATATATTTTGGAACTCTTTCATTGGGAGCATAGATATTTATTATGGTTATGTCATCTTGATCAATTGACCCTTTAATCATGACATAACGTCCATCTTTAT
>NW_006408549.1:18101543-18106122 GCF_000296735.1 Chrysochloris asiatica | reverse complement strand
GAAACCCTGTACAGGGTCGCTATGGGTCGGAACCGACTCGACGGCACTTAACAACAACAACAGGCAACAGTTAATGAACTTTTAAGATCCTAGACACTACACACTAAAGTAAAATGTAGAACATTTTATTTGTGGTCTCTGTTATGCCAATAGACCATGGTGTCCCCTAATACTATGGTCCTGAGTCCCCAAGCCCAGCAACTCATTGCCTTAAGATGTTTGATAATTGCCTAGGAAGTTTTCATCATTTTGTCCACTCTGTACTCCACCACATTCATAGTTGTGTTTTCACGAAAACTAAATACCCATGAACAAATATCCTATTTCAAACTCTTAAAATATCATTATTTTTTAACCAAATTTTTATTAACTTTCTAAAGTCCCCTCATATATTATCATTCTCAGTGGAGAGAGAATGAAAGAATTCTCCTTACAAATGGGATCAAGACAAGGATGCTTTCTACCACTGCTCCTATTCAATATTGCATCAGAAATCTCATCCAAGGCAAGAAAGGAAAATAAAATTCATCCAAATTGGGGGGGAAAAAAGTGAAATTATCTCTATTTGCAGATAATATCACCCTATACATAGAAAATACAGAATACTCAACAAGAAATTTACTGAAACTAATGAAAAGATGGCATGGGAGAAATTCTGATTCCTCTACATAATAATCAATAGTAAATAATAAAATTGTCAAAGACTTCATTTTCCTTGGATCCAGAATCAGTGCTCATGGAAGAAACAGCCAAGAAATTAAATGATATATTTTATTTAGCAAATCTTCTGCAAAAGTCTTTAACATGTTGAAGAGCTAACATGTCAATTTGAGGTCTAAGTTACGCCTGACCTCATGGTATTTTCAATTGCCTCATATGCAAGTGAAAGTTGGACAATAAATAAAGAAGACTATAGAATAATCATTGCCTGTGAATTATTGTGCTGATGAAGAACACTGAAGTCACCACAGACTGTCAAAAGAGCAAAACAAATCTGTCTTGAAAGAAGTACAGCCAGAATGCTCCTTAGAAGCTAGGCTGGAGCACTTTAGACATGTTGCCAGGAATGTCAGAAGAATATACTTGGGAAAATGGAGGGTCAGTGAAAAAGAAGAAGACCCCCCTCCCCCCCATGGAGATGGATTGACACAGTGGCAGTAACAATGGGCTGAAATATAACAATTGGGAGGATGGAGCGGGACCAGGTAAAGTTCATAAAAAAGGCCAGACTTACTGATCTGATAGAACTGATGTAATCCTAAAACTATAGCCCTTATTCATCCTTTATGCCTACATGTAACTGAACTCACACCCGTTCCCATGATTCAACTTTCAGCCAAACAATAGACAGACCTAAAAGGTGAACAACAGCACCAGGAAGATATTCACCACTTAGAACAATAAACCATTCACAATCAAAAGGGCAGTATTTGCCAGAGTGATAAAGCTCAGAAGACAGGAAAAATTAGGAAACAAGGACACATGAAAATGATCAATGGGGAGGAAGAGCAGGAAGAATGCTGTTGCATCATGGGCACTACAATCAATGTCATAAAACAAAATATGTATGAATTGTTGAGTAGATAACAAATTTGCTCTGTAAACATTCGCTCAAATCACAATAAAAGGTTAAAATGTATTGATCATAAATTTAAAATAAGCAGGGAAAATATACATATGAGATCTGTTAGGTATGTATACAAAGAGACTCTAGTACCAAATAAATGTCTACAACTTAGCCTAGCTGATCTACTTCATATAAACAGCTTTTATTTCTAGATTCACTATGGTAATGGTATGAGGTAACATATGTAGCCCACGGGGTCATGTTCTACCCATAACCCAACCGCTCTTGTAGCTCTATGGTGGCAAGCTACACAGTCTTTGTTTTTAACTTAATAGCCACACGTTATGCCATTTTGTGAGACACGAGGTTCATTAGACCTTCTGTTCAAGTGCCTTAAGGCCACAATTCATTCTGGCTCTGCAATTACCAGTGACAATTTTTATATTCAACCAAATTTTTCAATCACAGTAGGAAGGTTTGCATAATTTGAGGCTTTTTGTTCTTTTCTCTGATAATCTAATATTGGGGAAAAGCATTAAAGATGCAACATGGAAAAAAATTAATGCTGCACATATCATTTCAATATTTTTCAAAAGCATGTGCTCTACAAAAGAAAATGTGGGAAAACAAAAGCTATGAGCACATCTGTTTATTTTAATCCATTTATATTGGCTGGTAATAGATCATAAACTCTAGGAGGAAGAGTTTATGTCAGTCATATCTTGTAAAAGCAGAAATTTTCAAAGATATTTGCTTTTTAAAAATCTGTTCAATATATGTTACACCCTTATTTTAGCTTTCCTAAGCACATTTGTTGTTGTTACATGAAGTTGGTTCTGACTTATAGTGACCTTAAACACAACAAAGTAAAACACTATCCAGTCCTGCAAAATCCTCACAGCCATTGTTGATCTTGAGCCCATTGCTACTGCCACTGTACCAGTTCATCTATTTGAGGGTTTTCCTCATTTTTGCTGACACCTCACATTAGCATGAATGAATGATGTCGTTCTCCATGGACTGGTCCCTCTTGATAATAGAGCCAAAGTATGAGAAATGAAGTCTGGTCATCCTGGATTATAAATACTCTGGCTGTACTTCTTCCATTACAGACTTGTTTGTTCTCTGGTAGTCAATGGTACTTTTAATAAACTCCTCCAACACCATAAATGCATCAACTCTTCTATGGTCTTCCTTATTCACTGTACAACTTTTGCATGCATATGAGGTTATTGAAAATACCATGGCTTGTGTCAGGTGCTCCTTAATCATTAAACTTTTATCTTTGCTCTTGAAGTTATCTTTAAAGATAGCTTGTTTACTACATCTGCCTAATGCAATACATCATTTATTTCTTGACTGCTGCTTCCATGAGTGCTGATTGTGGACCCAAGCAGAATGTAATCTTTGATAAATTCAATCTTTTCTCCATTTATCATGATGTTATTTATTGCTCCAGCGATGAGGCTTTTTTTTTCCCTTTTTATACATTAAAGTGTAATCCATACCGAAGACTGTGGTCTTTTATCTTCATCAGTGTTTTAAGTCCTCCTCTCTTTCAGCAAGTAATAGTCTATCATCTGCATAACACAGGTTGCTAGTGAATCTTCCTCCAAACCTGATGCCATGTTCTTTTTCATATAATCTATTTTATCAGATCATTTGCTCAGTATCTAGATTGAATAACTATGGTGAACGAATACAACCATGACATATACCTTTCCATGATTTTAAACCATTCAATGTCCCCTTGTTTCATTTGAACGTCTGCTTCTTGGTATATGTACAGATTCCCCATGAGCACAGTTAAGTGTTCTGGAATACTTATTCTCTGCAATGTTGTGCATAACTTGTCATGGTCCGCATAGTCAAAAGCATTTGCATAGCCAATAAAACATAAATAAGCATCTTTCTGGTATTCTCTGATTTTGGCCTACATACATCTGATGTCAGTAATGGTAACTCTCATTGAAATTCATCTTTAAAACAATAGAATTTTTAGATTATGAGTTACTGTCACTGAGTTTCTTCTAGTAATTCAGGAAATGCTGAATAGAAATTAATCACTTCTGGCCAAAAATTTGAATTGAATCCATTAGAAACTAGATGGAACACAGAGACTTGGAATTGGAAGATATAGAGAATTATTCTTATGCAAAATTCTGGGGTTTGATTAGCAAGTACAAAACTGGCATTGGCACCATGTCTGACCATCTCTGACTACATAAAGAAGAAGTACAATCAAATTCCATATTAGCCCAAGGCCAGTTCCTACAAGGCATGAGATGGTGGACAGACATGCCTCCATACTTCAAGTTTTTTATCCTATTACGATTCCAACCATCCCACTTATGGAATTCTACTTTTTTGGATTTGATAATCTGTTGCAATGACTACACAGAACTCACAGACAGTATTCACAATTAAGCTGTTTATTAGAGTAATTAACAGAATACAATTTAGGATCAGAAACAACTCAGGATACAGCAGTTCTCCAGTCAGGAACTCCTCTTATTAGCTGCACTGCAGGCACCCTTCCAGCTCATCCTTGGTCTTTCAGCCATGAGCCCCTTTGCCCTCTATCCTGCTCCGGCAAGTGTTTCAAGCTACATAAGAACTGCTGATAAATGCCTAAAGGGCACCCGATTCTTCAAACCAGCGTTTTGCCTTAAAGTATTCAGCTTTAGTTATTCTGTGGGTCTCTCCATGTTGTTGCCTCTGCTACTGTTTCTTCCACTGCTGTTACTTCTCTGTATAAGCATATTGGGGTTTAAAATATGTGCTTCACTCATGGCTCTTCTTTCTTTTGCAGGATGGTGGGGGTTTCATGTGAGTAAGGAGTTAGAGTTAGGAATATGGCTAGGAAGGAGCTCTGGTAGCGTAGTGGTTACGAATCGGGCTGCAAACCTTACGGTCAGCGGTTCGAAAATACCAGCCGCTCCCCGGGAGAAAGATGAGGCTTTCTACTACCGTAAGGATTTACACCCTCGGAAACCCTGTACAGGGTCGCTA
>NW_006408549.1:18094278-18101443 GCF_000296735.1 Chrysochloris asiatica | reverse complement strand
AGTCTAGTTTTAAGTTCACAGTTAGGTTTGTTTTTATTTATTTTAATTATAATTGAAATCCATTTGATTTCCTCTTTATTTGGAAGTTCTATAACTACATTATTTCCTCTTTTCAACCTTATGGGTGTTTTTGTTTTCCCTGTCCTTTTTCTTTTTCTGCAAACTACCATCTCTGGCTCCTCATTTTCAGTCTTGTAGGTCTGTTGTCCTGTTTTTGTTAAGTGTTGTCAAGTCAGTTCTGACCCATAGTGACTCTGTGTAGGGCTTCTGAGGAGTGGCTGGTGAGGTTGAACCACAGACTTTGCAGTTCAAACTGACTTTGTGGTCCAGCACATTAACCCAAAGGGGCACACGAGGACTCCGAAAAAGTAATACACACCCTTTATGGTAGTGAAGGAATTGTGTAATTGGTAGTTGAGAATTCTTATGTAAATCTGCATTGACTTAAAAACCCAAAGATGATCTGAACTAATTTATATTGCAAAAACTATATTCATTTTCACTCTTTAGCAGCAGTTAGGTAGCTGTATTGCTGCAACATATATCATAGACGTGGATTTGAATGCCAGGAAGGTAAGTGACTATATACTATTTTGGACAAGTCTCTTTATCTGCATGAGCCCCAGTTTCTTCACCTACAAAATGTGGGTACTAATGTATTTTAACAGTTGAAATAAATATTTATTTATTTATTTCCAACGATTGTAGAAAGATTTAAACAATATAACCTATGTGAATGTTCTGGTTTTGTAGTAAATATTCAACATGTATTTGTCAGATATTTATTAATGTAGAGTGGAAACAGATTTTCCTGTGAAGGAATAATAGTATCCAAAACTCTAGTAACCATATGCTATTAGAAGAAACAGAATAGAACAAATGACATCTGACATATAATAATTATCATTTCTCTTCCCTGGCCTGGCAGTTTTCCCATCTCAACACTGGCTAGTGGTGCATATTCCTGGATTTGCTTCTGTTTGCAAGTTCTTGTTTCCAAGACCCTAAGTAAGTTGCTAGGATACCACAGAGACCTTTTAACACTTTTATTTCCTTTTCTCAGTATACTTGAGAGGTAGGGCCTTTTAAAACAATTGAACATGTATTTCTCAGCATGACACATATAGCAATCTACAAGACTGAATTGGATGTAACTAGTCATGTTATATTTAACATAGCTTGCTGGAGATCATTGTTGGACATTTTAACAGTATACGTGAACATTCAATTTCAAGAACTTGCTTCAAATACCTTATTATATGCTGCAAATGTTTCCTCAAGTACTGATGATTAGGGAATGCAAATAATTATGGTAAAAGAAAACTTTCTGGTAAAAATTGGCAGCATTTTCATGCATGTGGCCTTCCAATATTTTAATTATGCTTTAAAAAAAGATGTATGGTATTATACAGCTGGATTTACAATGAAGCTATTTAATATCTTTCTATCAAACAAAATGAATAAACCATCTATGGAATATTCAGACCCCACCCTATTCCACTTCCTATGAAGGGGAAGTACGGGGAGTGAGCATGTTACTTGGCAGTTGAACAAGTGAGTTGCTTAGCAACAGAAAAAAGGTTCAAAAGATTAAGTTAATAGTGCCCAATTGAATCCAGTACAGCCAAAGAACATACCCTTGGATGTCAGACCCAAACCTGCTTCTAAGAGAGAACTGTCTTCCAGAATTCAAATATGTGATCTTTACTATGTACTTTCAATATCATTTTTATTTAAAAGTGAGTTTAAAGTGTCATGTCAAAATTATAAAACTAGAACATATTTTTCCTCTATTTACAACTATAGGGAAAGGAATCTGCAGTGCATGAACTGGAGAAGTTCCTTACTTTTTTCTAGACTCAATTGTTTCTCTATCTAAGCAGTCTGAATCTTTCTCAGATTGAATCATTTGGTATATAAAAGCTCATGAATTTTGTTTACAATTACTAGAAATTACAATGGACAAGATAAAGGAGAGAGTTCAAATCTTACACTAACAGAATCTGTACTAAGAATTATTCTGTACAATTTTGTTTCCTCAAATTATCCCTGTGTTCTCAAGTTAGTAGTTTTTCAGTACCCCCCCATGACAGATCCCCTTAGCCTCTGGTCTGCTGTGTGCCAAGTCATTGCAATTGTCATCTAATTCCCCTGCTCCCCTCACCAAGGAATGGACAAAACGAAGGGCAGTAAAGCCTTACTTATTGTGACTCTATAATCTAAAGGGGTGAGGGTAAATCACTCCCATCATTACAAAAGGAGTTTTAGTTAGTATTATTTTCCACAGAAAGTCACATGCCCTACTTAATGTGTCACCTGAACCAGTTGCTAGATGGAAAAATGGAGATATGAAAAACACTGTTCACTAAAAAATCAAAGCTGAAGACAACTGTTTTCTACAAAAACGGACTCACAGTGTATAGGATAGGATAACCTCTCCTAAGGTTTTTTTCACAATCTAGTTCAAATGTAAATTCAAGCAGAAGGAAAATTTCAAGCTAGTGTGTGTGTGTGTGTGTGTGTGTGTGTGTGTGTGTGTGTGTGTGTGTTCTAGGAACAATAGCAGAGTTGTATGCATTCTACAAGGAAACTACTGAACTACGTTTGAATCTTATCTTTTAGTCCCTAATTCTTTACAATTCTCTCCTCACTCAATCATAATGAAATGTGCCAGACAACAGAAGATAGGAAAGAAGAGTCAGCTGATTGAACTAATGAAGTTTTCTTATTCTAGAAGGAATTCTGGGTTAAAGGACAGCTGGAGAAATGGTTCTATAGGATAAGCACTCAACCACAAGGTCAGTTTTTAATCACAAGGTACATGGTTCAAACTTACCAGCCACACCTCAGAAATCCTATAAAGGATCACTATGAGTTAGAATGGACTCAATAGTACTTAACAACAACAACAACATCTGATATAATATAGAAGAGAATATAGTATGGAATTTCTCCTTTCAAAACAGAGGATTGAACTGGTTCTTGTAAGGAGTGAACTGGGAAATGTCAGATTGATATTGGCTGATGCTGTCCTTCCTTAATCCTTAATACTTTCATATTGAGTCCAGGCGGAACAATAAAGCTACTTTCCTGTATCCGCCCCCCCCCCCTTTTTCTCTGATTGAAAGAAAAGGGCAGAACATTTGAAAAGAATTCAACAGAGTCACCATGGTTATTAGTTCCAAATCCACATCTGCAATGATGCTCTCATCTACCAGCCAGTTCCTGAGATTGATAGGGAATGCTCCATGCACTCGTAATTCTCAGTAGTTCTTGGCGCATAGCATCATTTCTCTACTACCCTCAGAAGCTGGATTCCATCACATAGGTCTCTAAATCTGCACCTTACCCTTATGACATAAAGTAAATCTGAAGAAACTGATTCTCACAGCTCTTTCTTAAAAACCATAGGCCCAAGGTTTTGTTAACCTCTTCAATCTGTTTCACTGACACTCAGGTTTACAGCAGGTTTATCTCACAAATGGCTTAATCTAAAATTAACAAGGCATGTTTCACAGAACACTTTAATCACAGCAATTTGAAGGAAAAAGTATTATCTCTGGTTTTTATGTAACTCTATATAACAGCATTCAATCTGGGTACAAATGCTAAAAAGATTTGAGATTAATTTACACTGTTCTTTCTAATTTGAAACAAGAATATCAGAACTTCCATAGTAAAATAAGCACTGACCTTCCAGATGGTCATGTACAGATAGTAAGCACTTTTTTCAACAAAGATCCTGGGGTGTTTTTTTATTTTGTTTTTTTTTTTGTTTGTTTGTTTGTTTTTAGCTTCTGTTTTCAATTGCCACCACTGCTTCTCATGAGCAATATAAGGAAAAATGCAGATATTATATGACTATACCTCATAAAGGTCATAATTTTCTTAAAGAAAAGAATACATTGTGTCATAGACATAGATAAAGTGGCAAGTCTATGTGGGAAATAATCCAATAGAACTATTCACAACAATGAGTCTGAAAATCTTAGAAGCAGAGTCTTGAGTCAAAACAAAAATAAAGCAAGCCGAGCCATCGATGTATGCTTGAGGCTATGTCTACAAAAAATTCTAGCTAAGAATAAGACATTCAGTCAATGCATTCCTCATGTTCTCCCAAAAGTCTGATTTGATCTGGTTATCTGGTGTTATTATTTACGTTTCTTTTATGACCAATTGCTTATAGAACTGACCTAACCAACCAGTTACAATAACATCTTTCTAGACTGAGTTTCAGAGACAGTGTACTTCACACTCAGGCTATAATCATTAAGCTATTAACATGAATGAAATCCTTTTAAGAATATGCGTCTTAAAGAATATAATTACTGTTAAAAAAAAAAAAAAAAGAAAAACCTTCACAGTCATGGTGGCTTACCTCAGCTCTCTACAACATCTGCTGTAACTTTAAACTTTAGGTGCTCCAGTATCTAATGGAAGTAGAATTCTCTATAGTAAGGTTTATGTGAAAAATTGACTCTGTTTTTCAAATGTTTAAATGCTCAAGTGTTTGGGGTAAAACAAAACAAATTATCATGTTCATCTAAAGGGATTTAAGATAAAATACTCTTTGTAGAAATGCCAGGAGGATATAGAATTGAATGTCAAGGTCTAAGTTTTATGTGAGTGAAACAGAGTGCTCTATATTGGAATGCCTTGAGGAGCATGAGATGGCAGTAAAAAAGTCTCAATAGAAAAAGTGGCCCATTTTTTATTTGAACTTCAAGGTCATTGCACTGTTCTTGATGGCAAGTATGAAATTAATTACCTTCAATTTCAGGTTTAACAATAAGAAAATAAAGTAGAAGTGTATATAAAGGTGTGTAGTTCAGAATAATGGTGTTATAAGAAATTGTAACATGATCATTGACTGTATTGTTAACAATTCAAACATAATGATTGAATTGTTATGTTATAAACATAAACAAAGTGTACATTATAAACATAAAGTGCACACTTACTCACATATAGATTATTAATTGTATTGTTCAGAATCCATGCAGAGTATTTATATGTCTCATCTATTTAGTAGGACTGTGATGACTGTGTAAAATAAGCATTGGACTGCAAACCACAAGGTTGTTGGTTTGAGCTCACCAGCTGTTACACAGGAGAAAGATAAGGTTTTCTACTCCCGTAAAAATTTACAGTCTTCGAATCAGAAGACTCTCAATGGCACTTGAAAACAACATTTCTTTAAGATACATAAATCCAAAATGCCTTCAGATGTAAAATAACACTCCACATTTCAAAATGAAATCAGACATTTAAAGAAAATTAAATGTTTAAATATTACAAGTTAAGTGGTTTGGGTACAGGACAAACAAAGACAGGCAGGGGAGGTTCCTCGGTGGAAGTGCAAAAAAACCAGAGAAGGTGCTTTGCTGGAACACTTCCACAGATTTGGATCTAATACAAATTGTGGGACACCAATTTTCTGCCCCCACCGGTGGAAAAATTTGACTATGGAGGGAAAACATGGCGATTTCTGAATTGATCAGGACACTTCCTGCGGGCCCCTCTGCCTGGGCTAAGATCAGAGGATGGGGTCACAGATGGACAGATACAATGCTAAAATCACAGAGCGGCATGTAGAAAAAGAAGTGTGGTGGTTTTTTACACTTTTCTTTCCTCCTCTCCCCTGCCGCACCCTCTCTGCCCATCCCAGACATCTTCAAGCAGGTGGGAGCTCACCCCCAAAAGCATCCAGTGCTGTGCACACAGGGTACAATTTTCCTATGGCACAAAGAGGAAATCCCTGAAAGCAGCCCCACAAGCTAATCATTTGGCTACTTCTTATGACATCTGACCCGGGGACTCAGCCCTAAAGCTGACCTGGACAGGAGCCTTTATCTCTGCCTTAAGTAAGGAGACAGCAGGTCTAGCTATAGAGCCAAACCTTATCTGCGCCTTGTAAATCCCCAACATAAATGGCAAGAGCCAACACCAACTACTATATATAAGGACACAGATATTTTGAGAATTACGCTGTGCATACGCAGACACCTAACTGACCTTCAGAGATAAAAAATAGTGGACAATCTTTCTTCCATTCATTTCTCAATATCTATCTGTGTACATCCACTGTGGTGACTAAAGGAGGAGTCTGAGAAATTGTACCATCCCACCCACTGTTGGAGGTTTCTACTGTGCATGCACACTGACCTGTACGGCAAAGGCTACTGGACAGTCATCTACAGTTTTATATTTGTTTTTGTGTGGTGATTTTTGTCTCTGATTTTATATTGTTTCTTTTTTTGGTCCTGTTGATCCCACTTCTTTCCTGGGGGATGAAGCTTTCTCTCCCTACATTACCCAAGAAGAGAAAGCAATTGTGGCCATATAGCCAAGCTACAAGCATACCCCATAATATTGCACTATCCAAACAGGAGTCAATACCAGCTGCTATGCATTGCACAGATAGTCAACATTTCCTAAGAAAGCCTGAAGCTCAGTAATAGAGATGTGAAAAGGGAAGCCCATCTCCAGATTACATCCACTAGGATGTAAGCTTAACAACACAGCAACATACATTTATTTAATCAGTGAAAATACATATAACTATTGAAAATGTCCATGAAAAAAAACAACAATAGATCTCAGCACATCCAAAAACAGAAAAGAGTAACTGAGACAAATGAGCTGGAGGCAGACATAGAATTCACATTAGAAGAGCAAGCTTTGGATCTGCATTAGAAGGAATTCAGAAGAATGATATGAAGACAAATCCAAATGCTCCACAGAGGGGTGGAAGAAAATAAGAAAGAAGTCAGGAAAGTGCTACAGGAGCGATCAGACAAAATAGATATAGCATTGGAGCTGCTCCAAGAACAGAAGATACTTCTTGAAAGAAAGAACAGCAGGAAAAATCAAAAACAATAACAGCATTCCAATTGACTACTATAAGAACAAGTAAGTTGTTCTCCGAGGAGCCAACAAGGCAAGCAGTAGGGTTCCATCAGGGCAAACCTCCTTCCACAACTGAGACTCGAACAGGCCTGTGGTCTTGGTGGTGACCACATTGGTCTACCAATAAGGGGAAGTGAGGGAAAAACAGCAATGAAGTTTGTCAGGGAAAAACAGCAATGAAGTTTGTCAGCTAAGTCTGACCACATTCAACAGACTCCTGTATACCTGGATTGAGACCTGGTTGGCCAGCAGTATG
>NW_006408549.1:18091825-18093448 GCF_000296735.1 Chrysochloris asiatica | reverse complement strand
TCCAAAAAAAATAGAGGGAATGGAAGCAAATGCTGTTGAATGATGATACATTGAGGGGATAATAATCATTGCAATGAAACAAAATATGATAGTATGATGTAATCACCCAATTCACAATAAAAACTTTTTTTTTTAAAGTGTGGGGGGAAGATAGATTTCCCACTAAATAGTTTTCATCTTGTCTAGATAGGTCTGGTGAAGAGAGATGGGGTTAAGAGTCTTATTATTCAATAGTGATTGATTGTTATCATGACTAATTGCAACTGTCATAATTATAAAGGTAGAAGCTTTGTAACAAAAATGGGCAAGTAGTTAATTTTACAAGCCAGAAACAAGGGATCCTAGGACCATCAAGGGAGAAGATCACAAGTAGAATGGGAGGATTTATCCAGGGAAGTAGCAATACCAGAGATGCAGGCAGAGATGGAGACACGGAGGGAGGGAGCAGCTGAGGACTCTAGATTCATGGGAAGAGAGGGACTAAGAGATGGCAGCCAGGAGGTCAACATGTAGAATGTGCCCTTTGGTGGTGTAAATTATCATACATTCTTGAGTGTTTAAAAAAAAAAGAGAGAGAGAGCTAACGTGAATAGAGAAGAATAATGTCAGGTGATGGTACATGGAGGGGATTATAATCATTGAAATGAAACAAAGTGTATGATTTGTTGAATACAAAATTGATGATCTCCACTGTAAACTTTTACTCAATTCACTATAACAACTTAAAAATATATATATTACAAGTTAAGCCAGACCAAAGATATTGATTTGTACCAACCATTTATACAAACAGAGTAAACTTTTCTGTATTGAGTAATGCAATGTACCAAGGTATAGTAAAAAGTATTACAAAAATAATAGAAATATTAGACAAAAATACCAAATGTGGAGCTATTGTTTCTTGACATATCATCCTGTTTCCATATCTCTAACCCTTCTCTGAACATTTTGCACTATTTGATTTATATTATGTCAAAAGGGCATTTTGGCATCTTCAGGACACTCAAATCATGCTCTTTTCCAAAACAAAACAAAAAAAATTCAGTTTTGGACACAAAAAGTAGAAAGACCTAAATGGAAAAGATCAGGGCTATAGGAATGGATGGGGTAAGGTTTTCTAATGAAATTTTCATAGGACAACCCTTGCTACCCTTGAAGAATGAACGGGTGCATTGGCATGATTAAAAACAATTCCATGTGACTTCCAGTTTTGGAGGTGGGACAAACAGTCAGGTAAGACGAGCTCTGTGTGGGAGGTGTCACAAATCCAAGAAGGTGCTTTTATGGAGCTGTTATCTAGTATAACATGCAGGGCATCAGTTTCCTGCACCCACCAGTGGAAAAATCACTGTATAAAGGAAAATACTACGATTTCAGAATTGATCAGGGGACAGGACTCTTCTTGTAGAGCACTCCCTCCTGGGCTGCATTCAGAGGGCAGGGCCACAGCCAGACTGACACAGAGAAACCCATGCAGCAACATTTAAAAAAAAGAGGAGTGGGGGATTCTACACATTTTTTCCACCTCTTCCCTGTCATGCCCTCCCTGCATAGCCCAGCCACCTTTAGGAGGGTGAGCACACACCCCAAAAGGGTCCAGCATTAAGCCCACAGTTTTCCCAT
>NW_006408549.1:18088967-18090194 GCF_000296735.1 Chrysochloris asiatica | reverse complement strand
AACTAGCAAGAACATATAACAACCAAAGATTGACAATTTTGGCAACACCACCCGGAACTCAGTAAAGAGATAGCAGAGTTCCAAACAGAACAAAATTCCAGCAATGAATTCAGAACACCTGTGAGGCCAACCAAAGATCAAAATATTAAAAGTGTCAAAGAAGGGAAAAATATAGGAACAGAGATCCATGTGGTAAGGAGGTCAGGTAGATAACAGGATGCAATAGACTATTATAATTGAGAAGAAAATTTAATACATTATAGAGAAACTCCAAAGACAGTTAAAACTTTGAAGATCCAATCAAAAGAATAAAACATGAAAACTATGAAGAGACTGACAAGAAATAGTACAAAAACATGAATGCAGCATAAGAAGGCATGCAGAACAAAGGAACGAACAGCACCACAAAAAAATTAACACAATGACAGTAATTAATTCATATCTAGTGATAATTATACTGAATGTCAATGGATTAAATACACTCTGTAGAGACAGAGTGGCAGAATGGATAAGAAAATAAGACCCTTCAATATGCTGCTTATAAGAGACGCACATCACACACAAAGACAAAAACAGACTAAAAGTTAAAGTATGGAAAAAATATAACAAGCTAAGTGCAATAATAAACAAGCAGGAGTGGCGATACTAATCTCTGATAAAATGAACTTTAAGACAAAAACCAGCATAAGAGATAAACAAAGACACTATATCTCATGATCAAAGGGTCAATTGAGCAAGATGACATAACCATAATAAATATCTATGCTCCCAATGCAAGAGCACGGATATATATGAAGCAAACTCTACTAGAATTGAATAAAGAAATGGATAAATCTACAATTACAGTGGGAGATTTTAATACACGACTTTCAAAAAGGGATAGAATAACCAGAAAGAAACTTGATAAAACCACAGAGGAACTAAACAGCACAATCAACCAACTTGACCTCAGAGATGTATACAGAGCATTCAACCCAACAACAGCAAAAAATACATTTTCCTGTGCACATGGAACAGTCTCCAGAATTTCCCACGTGTTAGATCACAAAGCAAGCTTTAGTAAATTTAAAATCATCAAAATACTACAAAGCATCTATTGAGACCACAATGCTATAAAACTAGAACTCAACTATAAGAAGACCAAGGAAATAAAATTGAATACATGGAAACTGAATAACACCCTGCTGAAAAGTGAGTAAGTAGTAGAAGAAATCAAACGTGAATTTA
>NW_006408549.1:18086576-18087814 GCF_000296735.1 Chrysochloris asiatica | reverse complement strand
GAGGAAGTAAAACTCCATTTGCAGACGATATGATCCTATACATAGAAAACCCCAAAGATTCAATAAAAAAAAAGCTGCTAGACCTCATTGGAAGATTCAGCAAAGTTGTAGGGTGTAAGAGCAACACAAAAATCAGTTGGATTCTCCTATACCAATAATGACAGCACGGAGAAGTTGTCATTAGGAAAGCAATACCATTTACAATAGCCACCCAAAGGATGAAGTATCTAGGAAATGTAACCAGAGAAACAAAAGATCTATACAAAGAAAACTACAAAATTACAAGATACCAAAAGAGACTTACAAAAGTGGAAGAATACCTTTTCACGTGTGGCCTTTGTCAGGCCAGTTCCTCTCTGAGGAGCTCGGGACACATGTGGAAGGGCCACCTGTGGACATTGGGCAGATGCAGCCCAGGATGACTTGGAAATAGAGCAGCACTCTTGAGGAAAGGAAATCATGTCAAGCAAACTGTCTGTACATATAGTTCTCAGGTTGCTTGACATGAGTGAGAAATCTTCCTCCATCAGGAACTCAGATGTCTGACAGCAACTCTTTGTGACACCAAGATAAGTAATTGTCATGAAGTTCCCCCTGCATCCCCAACAGGCGGCAAGAGGGAATGGCCTTGTGAACTTCAGCTTGCCAACCCGTATTCTAGAAAATGGAAACTAGGCCTAGGAAATAAGCAGTGTGACACATCAGGGAAAGGTCTAAAGGAAGAGCAGTTTTCATCAGAACATGTGATCACGAAGCTAATGCTATAGGATGCTGTTTAGTGCTGTCAAGTCAATTCTGACTCATAGAGACCCCATATATAATATTTTCAAGGAACAGTTGGTGGGTTTGAACCATGAACCTTGTGGTTAGCAGTCCAATGCTTATCAAATTTGTAAGAAATAAATTTCAAACTGGTTCATCTTCAGAGTAAAGAGAACAAAAACAAGTTAGCTGACCCAAAGCACAAATTGTTACCTGGCTACCACAGAAGAGGAGGGGGAGGGAACCTGTTTAAGAAATAGAAACTTTAAAATAGGATATAACGATAAAAGGAAACAGGCGAAATCTGTTTACTCCATAGTACTCAACCAATGAGGAACTGGGAGAGTTAGGAATAAAACGCTTGTGAAACTGCCCCTGGAGCACACCAGCCTGTCTTGGCTTCTGGGTTTGGGCACCCAATTTTGCAAAACTGCCTAATAAAGCCTCACTCACTAAAGTGGTTAAAAAAAAAAAAA
>NW_006408549.1:18084351-18085268 GCF_000296735.1 Chrysochloris asiatica | reverse complement strand
TGGTATATACACACAATGCTATACTATGCTACCTTGAACAACAAGAAAGTTGTAAGTCACCACATAACATGGATGAACATTAAGGACATTATGCTGAGTGCAATTTTATTGTTAGGTGCCATTGAGTCTGTACAGATCCACAGTGACCTTATGCACAGCAGAACGAAACAATGCCCAATCCTGGGCCGACCTGACTACCGTTGCCATGCTTGAGTTCATCAATGCTGCCACTTGGCCAGTTCATCTTGTTGGAGGTTTTCCTCTTTTTCTCTGACCCTCCACCTTCCACCTTAGTCAGTCACAAAAATAGAAATATTGCATAGGACCATTATTGTAAAAGAGTAAGAAAAAGAACCCACCCTAAAAGGGGAAAAAATATATTTATATATGTATGTGTATATATAGATAGATAGATAGATAGATACACATATATACACATATACATATACACACACACACACACACACACACACACACACATATATATATATAATCACCGGGATGTATGGGATAAGGTAAGGCAAGGTAGGGAGGGGAAGATAGAGAATAGGGTAGGGGATAGACAGAGGATAGCTTGGATGCTGGGTGGGGGTGGGGGGGAGAGAATACACAAGAAGTGGAAGGGGAATAGAAGAACAAGGCTGATGGGAGAACAGTTAGGCAGGTTTGCATGGGCTAAGTAGGACAGAGGTAAGTGATGATGTATGCACGACCTTGGAACAACAGGGCTCCAGGATACAGGGACTGAGGCATGGTTTGAATAGCTAAAAAGGGGAATAATGTTAAGATTCTTGGCTGTCTTTTGAATCTTGATTTCCCTTGCCTACAATTGTAAAATAGATACTTGAAGAATAACCAGAAACATCACAATAGAAAGCTTGTAAGTCCATCTTCAGCCTATAACTGATTGGAATAGC
>NW_006408549.1:18081065-18082913 GCF_000296735.1 Chrysochloris asiatica | reverse complement strand
ATGCCTTGATCCCTGTATCACAGAGCACTGTTGTTGCAAGGTTGAGCATACATCACTATATATCTCTGCCCCATTTAGTCCATGCAAACCTGTGTAAGTGTTTCCTTATCTACCTTGTTCTTCCATCCTCTTCCCCCTTCTTAAATTACACGCACTCTGGTTTTTGCTCCCCTCAACACCCAAACTATGCGGTGTCAATCCCCAAACTTGTGCTCTACCATCCCCTCCTTCCCACCTCTGATAACAAAGATTTTTTTTTTTTTTTGCTAAGCAGATCCATGTGCTGTGCCATGCATGCATAGTA
Organism: Chrysochloris asiatica; assembly: GCF_000296735.1. Taxonomy (NCBI): domain Eukaryota; kingdom Metazoa; phylum Chordata; class Mammalia; order Afrosoricida; family Chrysochloridae; genus Chrysochloris; species Chrysochloris asiatica. The sequence continues at coordinate 18,082,609 of NW_006408549.1, read as the reverse complement.
GAACGCTCTGGAGATAAGGAATTAGCATCCACTCGCTCAGGCACCTCCTCTCATCACCAGAGTGGAGGTGTGCAGACAGAGGCCAATGAACAAGAAAAAAATGTTCACAACTTTATCTCTGATGATTGGGCACACCTCTGCAGTGGGAGCACCCTCTGATCCGGTTCCATCACACTCTAGATGGCTGCTCCAGCAACCGCTGGAAGCTGCAGATCAGAAAACACCACTTTTCTTGCTTTTGCTACAAGTTTCACTAGGAGTAAGTCTTTTATCCTTCTAAATATTACATTATATGTAGTTCAGAGTTCTTGGATGGTCCCTTGAACCTGCTTCGTCTGGTATTCTGTGTTATTACTGTCAGAGGTCTGCACCATGCTTCTCTCCAATCTGCCATCAAGCCCTGCTCCCTCCCCCATCATTGGATTTCTTGACTGTTACTTCTGTAAGTGTTGATTGTGAATTCAAGAAAAATGATGTCTTTGATAAACTCACTTTTCTCCATTTATCATGATGTTATTTTATCAGTCCAGTTGTGAGAATTTTTGCATTCTTTATATTGAGGCACAATCCAAACCAAACGTTGTGGTCTTTGATCTTCGTCAGGAAGTATTTTAAGTCCTCTTTGCTTTCAGCAAGCAAGGTTGCATCGTCTGTATATCACAGGTTGTTAATATGTCTTCCTCTAATCCTTATGCTTAGTCCTTCTTCATAGAATACAGTTTTCCATATTATTTATTCAACATATAGAATAAATAATGTCAAAAATACAACTCTGGCACACACATTTACTAATTTTAAACCATTCAATATCTGCTTATTTTATTCAGATGACTGCCTTTTAGTCTAAGTACAGGTTCCTCATGAGCACAATTAAGTGTTCTGGAATACCCGTTCTTTGCCATGTTGCCCACATCTCGTCATGAACCACACAGTCAAAAGCTTTTGCACAGTCAATAAAGTACAAGTGAACATTTTTATAATATACTATGCTTTTAGTCAAGACCCATCTTACATTAGCAGTGACATCCCTTATTCTAGGTTCTCTTCTGAATCCTGCTTTAATTTCTGGCAGTTCCCTATCGATGTACTGTTGCAGCCATTTTTAAATTATCTTCTGTAAAAACTACTTGTATGTGATATTAATGATTTTGTTCAATGACTTCTGTATTGTGTTTGGTCACTTTTCTCTGAAATAGGCACAAATATGGATCTTTTCCAATCAGTTGGCTAAGTAGCTGTATTCCAAATTCCTTGGCATAAATGAGAGAGTGCCTCCAGTGCTTCATCAGTGTCTTGAAAGATTTAAATTTATATTCCATCAATTCCTTGAGACTTGATTTTTGAAGTTGCCTTCAGTGCAGCTCCTTTTCTTCCCTCAATACCACTGGTTCTTGATAATGTGCTACTTCTTGAAATGGTTGAACATCAGCCATTTCTTTTTGGTGCAGTGAATATGTTCATGTGTTTTCCTTCCATCTTCTTTTGATGCTTTATGCAACACATGATATTTTGCGCATAGAATCCTTCAACATTACAAGTCAAAG
>NW_006408549.1:18078720-18080490 GCF_000296735.1 Chrysochloris asiatica | reverse complement strand
TTTTAAGAAGGTATTTGCAATGAATAAATCATTGGTTTTGAAAAATACTATCATGCAATATCCTACATAATTTGTATCATGAAGGTCATATTTTCCAACTAATGGTCCTTTTTCTTTGTTTCCAGCCTTTTCATTCTAATCACCAGTAATTATCAATACATCCTGATTATATGTTGATCAATCTTCAGACTGAAGCAGTTGGTAGAATTTTTCAATATCGTATCTCTGACTTTAAGTGAACTAGTACATAAATTAGAATAATAGTGGTATTAACTGGTCTTCCTTATGGGGATATGGATACTATCCTATCACAAGTAGCACTGTACATCAAAGCAGACCTTGAAATGTTCTTTTTGATGATAAATGCTATGTTATTCCTCTTGAATTTGTCATTCCTGACATAGTAAACCATACAATTGTCAGACTGAAAATGGTCAGTATTAGTCCACTTCAGGTCACCAATGCCTAGGATATCAATCTTTATGCATTCCATTTCATTTTTAACAACTTCTGATATTCATAGATTTGTACTTTATATACTCCATGTTCCAATTATTAATGTATTTTGGTGACTACTTTTTCTCATTTTGAGTGGTACCCTGTCACCAAATGAAGGTCCCAAAAGCTTTATTCCATGCACATCATGAAAGTCAACTCTACTTGGATTCCAGTTTCGGGCTACAGCCAGGAGAGCCAGGTAGGGAACACTCTGGTGAGAAGGGAGAGGGATCTCCTGAAGGAAACGTTCATATAGCAAACCCACAGCTTCCGAACAATCAATAAGATTTAGGACTTCAATCTCCTGAACTCACATTTTTTAAAAAATCACGCTACTAAGGAAAATACGCTACTAAGGAAAATCACGCTACTGAGGCATCTTAAGCCTCACGAAGCTACACAATTCTCCCCCAAATCTCCCTGCCCCAGCTTAAGATCTCAGCGTGGACATCAGGCAGGACAGTTTAGTCTTGGGGCAGAGAGAGGGAGCTGGGCGGCAACTTTTGACGTCACCCGCCGGCCCAAATCTGAAGCCATGTATCTGAACCCGGCAGAGTACACTGCCTTACTCCCAGGTAGCAGCGTGGAACTTCCAGCTTTTGTTCTGGTAGGACATGCAGTCTTTCTCCCAGGGAACAGATTAGAATCTCCATCTTTCAACTTTGCAACCCTCGGCTGGGCTGCTGCTTGAGTTTGCTGGGCAGGACAAACTCAAAGCAATCTATAGAACCCCAACAGAACAGGTCTCAAGCATCACAAGCTTGGCACTGAGCACATGCAGATAACTGACAATCAGAGACAAAAATAGCAATCAATCTTTCTCCCATTAACTCCCCAATATATATCTGCCCACGTATACGGCAGTGGCTAGAGGAGAGGCCTGAAAGAGGGGTCACCCCCACCCCTGCTGGAGGCTTCTATTTGCATACACACTAATGGTGTAGCATGGGAAAGTTGACCAAAGCCGCATCGCTGCTCCAAAGTGGTGATTTCTGTCTATGCATTTATATTACTTCTGCTTTTGGTCCTTTCGACCACTCATCTTTCCTGGGGGTGGGAGCTTTTCCTCCCTATGTCACTAAGAAGAAGCAGCAATCGAGGTCATATACCCAAGCCATAAGCATACACCATAATACTCCACTAAGACAAGACCTAACACCACCTGCTATACATTACAGATGATAAGGGAAGCCTATCTCCAGATAATATTAATATTGTTGTTGTTGTCAGGTGCCATCAAGTTGGAACCAACTCATAGCGACTCCATGCACA
>NW_006408549.1:18076896-18078051 GCF_000296735.1 Chrysochloris asiatica | reverse complement strand
CAAAGGCTATGCTCTGTGATTTTCATAAGTTTATGTTTCGGACTTCCAGTGCGGCAGGACAGAAAAGGTAGGGACTTGCTCCGGTGGAAAAAATGAGCGGGATCTCGCAAAGGAAACATTCATAGACCAGGCCCATGGTTTTTGGACTATCATAATCTCTCCTGGGCTTACATTTTTGGAAACTGCACTAACAAGGATAAAGACAAGTGAGTATTTTGGGACTCTTTCCTGCGGAGACTGCAGGTCACTCCCGTGACAGCAGAGGTTAGAAGGCGGGGCCAGGGCTGACCCTTATAGAAAGTGGCTTCTCCCAGAAGGGTCAGAGGCTATACAATTTCCTCCCACTCCAAGTCTCTCTGCCCTGGCTGGAGACCCCAATAAAAATCGGCCGGGTGGAGCTCACCCACGCACGGAGTGTGAGGAACTCTGGAAAGTGTAAGAAAGGCTGCAGCCACTTCTTAACGTCACCCATCATCCTCTATCTGTCCCAACATCTAAGCCTCCTGCCCACACTCCTAGCTAGCAGTGGGATTTCACCGGGCGTTCATATACCAGTCCCACGACTTTTGGACAATAATAATCAATCCTGGGCTCACATTTTTGAAAAACCACGCTAAAAAGGATAAAGAAAACCGAGTATTTTGGGACTCTTTCCTGCGGAGACTGCGGGTCACTACTGTGACTGCAGAGTTTAGAAAGCAGGACCAGGGCTGGCCCGCTCGGACAGCTTCATCTCCCAGAAGGGCCAGAGGCGATATAACTTCCTCCCACCCTAAATCTCCCTGCCCTGGCTTGAGACCCCAGTACAAATCAGCCAGGTGCAGCTCACCCAAACACAGAGAGTGTGAGGAGTTCTGGAGGGTGTAAGAAAGGACCTGGCGTAAGATCACAATAAAAATCAGCCGGTTCAGTGCACCCACGCACGTAGATTTCTTGTTGACTACACATCCCTCCTGGAGGTGGGAACTTATCCTCCCTACATCCCATAAGAAGAAATAGCAATTGTGGCCATATAGCTAAGCTACAACATAATACTCCACCACTGAGATGAGACCCAACAACATTTGCTACGATTTAGAGACGAAAAGTGAAGACCATCTCCTGACCACATTAATAACAATAATAATAACAATAAAACAATAACCATGACCAATA
>NW_006408549.1:18075073-18075721 GCF_000296735.1 Chrysochloris asiatica | reverse complement strand
ATCCTAAAGGGAGTTCTGAGGACAGAGAACCAACAAGAACAGACAACAAACAGAGATTGACAAGTATGGCAACACCACCTGGAACACACCCAACATATAGCTTAGTCCAGAACAGAATGAGACTACAACGACAAAATCAAAAGAACAGGGAGATCAACTGAAGGCCAAAAACATATCAATGTCAAAGAAGGGACAAATGCAGCACTGGAAGCCCAGGTGGTGAGTATGACAGGTAAATTACAGGTTACAATTGAGTATCCTAAATGCAGAAAGAAGTTGGTAGACTGCAGGGTGGCCCCAAAGAAAGCTGACACTCCACAACATATCATGAAAACGAATTCCCAAGGATATCAAGCGAACAGAGAAACTAGAAAAGCAAACAAAAACAACTCAGAAGACATAAAGCAAACACAAGAAAGAAAGCAGAACCAAAGAACGATCAACATCGCCAAAAAAGTAACACAATGACAGCAATCAATTCATACTTATCGATAATTACACTGAATGTTAATGGACTGAATGCACCAGTGAAGAGACAGAGAATGGCAAAATGGATAAGAAAACAAGATCCATAAGGGAACACTGAGACAGGTTTGCAAAGGCCTAGTAGGACAGAGATAAATGGTGATGCATACTCAACCTTGGAAC
>NW_006408549.1:18048338-18048862 GCF_000296735.1 Chrysochloris asiatica | reverse complement strand
ACGCTCTGATGGGTGAACACGTTCGCCACCGACAAGGGGAAGAGAGGGAAAAACAGCTATAAGGCTTCAAGCCAAGCTCTACAATGTTCAATAGATTCCTGTGAACCCAGGTGGAGACCTGGATGGCCAGCAGTGTGGCAAGACCTGGGGACTCTTGGGCCCAGAGTCAGTGACATAGCCATGGAGTGGAGGGTGAAGTGTCCAGCGGATAAGAAGAGAGGGCATATGCACAAGAGCACCCGCACATGCAGATAATACCCATTTGACCTAGCCTCAATGACTGGGTCATCAGAGCTCAACTAGAAGAAGAAAGAGGAGGGGAAAAAAAAAAAAAAGTAACCTGATACAATTTGATGAACTTGACCTACATCTATGAATGCAGTAGCTCAAAAGAGGCAACATATCTTTGCAGCAGGGATCATTCCCACCCCCACCATACACAGAGTAGACAGGGATGGGTAACTTGGACACTGACTATCCAAAATGGGGGGTGGTACAAAGGCAAGAAGTGGCTGGCTTACAAG
>NW_006408549.1:18043478-18047766 GCF_000296735.1 Chrysochloris asiatica | reverse complement strand
CTGTTTTGTTGCTATTTATAAGGTTTCCAGTGGCTAATCCTTCAGAAGTAGTCTGCCTCACCTTCTTCCTAGTCTGTCTGAGTCTGAAAGCTCAGCTGAAACCTGTCCACCATGGGTGACCTTCCTGCTAGTATTTAAAATACTGGTGGCATAGCTTCCAGCATCACAGCAACATACAAGCCACCACAGTACAACACACTGGCAGATAAGTGGTGGACTTTTTGAATTACCTCCATGTTATATCAGTAGTGTTGATGTCATGTCAAGTCTATTTTAACTCATAGAAACCCTATGCAACAGAGTAGAACTCTTCCATAAGAGTTTTCCAGGCTATAATTTTTACAGGAGCCGATTACCAGTTATTTCTCCTATTAAGCCTCTGCTTGGATGTTTTAGCCTTATTTCTGTAGAAAATTATATCAGATGTCCTATTAAAATTAAATGAGGTCAGAAAGATAGTAATGTAAACATCTTTAGGGAAAAAGAAAAGTATCTACCTACATCAATAAGTTTTATATCATGGAATTGTTTACAAAAACAACTGTCATCAGATGATTTTGATTCAGAAGCCAAGACGACAACTTAATAGTTTGTGTCCTTGGACAATCCATTTAACCTGTCTAAGCCAGGAGATCACACTTGGAAAAGTGGAGGATCAGCCAAAAAGAGTAAGACCCCAGCATGGTGAATTGACATGATGGCAGCACCAATTGGCGCAAACATAACAATTGAGAGGATGGCCTCGGAATGGGCAGTGTTTCATTCTGTTTTGTACAGGAATCACTATGAGTCAGAACCAACTTGGTGACACCTAGCAACAATGTTTGATCTGGTACATATAAGATTATTGTGACACACAAGCTTTTCACTGATTGATTTTTGGAAACAGATCACTCGACTTTCCTTCCCAGTCTGTTTTACCTTAGAATCTGCACTGATACCAGGTCAGCATCATAGCAACATGCAAGTTCCCATTAAGAGGCGAGTAGCAGTTGTATGTGAGGTTCATTGGCATGCAATTCAACTAAGGTCTCTCATACAAATTCTCTCAAGGATCTTATGTTCAACTATGTTGAATGAATAAAGGGGGAATGAAATAAAAGGAAACAATGGAAAACAATTTCAAGATGGCATTAGCTTTCAAACTACAACAGAAATAACTGCTAGTTATAAAATATCTGGAAAATTTGTAACTTCAAATAAATAAAAGTAAAATATAATTCATTATCTCACAAATGCATTGTCTCAGCTAGATAGGAAATTAATTAGCAAATAAAATAAACCTCAAGTCCTTGATAAAACTATGCATGCATCTTCACTTATGTATTGGTTTTAGTTAGATGTTTGTGTAAAATGATTTACTATTTCCTTTTAGAAGAAATAAATTCAAAACATTTAGATTAATTTTTCCAATACTTCTTCCAGTTTTCTTTTGTTTTAAACTGTTATAGGTAGAAGTATGTGTTTTCTTTTCATCTATGTTGTTGTTGTTGTTTTTAAGTGCTGTTAAATTGGTTCTGCCCCATATAGTGTTTTCAAGGAGCAGCTGGTGATCTTGAAATGCTGACCTTGTGGTTCAAGCTGACTTTGCAGTCTAGCGCATAAACCCACAGTGCCAAATCAGGACTCTTTTTAACCTATACAACTTATTAACTACACATTTAATAACCTGTGCAATGCTAATAAATATGCTAGGTACATCTGACTTCTTCTTTAACAATGGATGTGAAATTTTATAAGACTATGAACCTAAAAACAATGAACAAATGTAGCCAGCCTGAAAAGCAATACCCTAACCCTGATATGAATACGAGTTTTATCACTTAAACAACGGAAAACTGGTTTTTTGTGTTTTGTTTTTTTTTTAATTTGGCCACCTGAATGATTTTTTTTCTCTCTGGTGATCCATACCAATCACACATAATAAATAATTTGATTCACTGAAGAGTGTTTTAAGTAAAATCACCAGATGTTGGCAATCATTCATTTCCAACCAGAATCTTATCTCACTGGTGTAAGAGAATCCCACAGCTCCTCAGCCACTCATTAACTGAACAGCTTTCCATTCTCTTCCTGCTCTCCATTACCCTTGCTTCGGTTGTAACATTTGTACATTTCCCTTCAGTGGTTGTGAGAAGAGACTTGGTCAAAACTCTTCTGAACGTATCAGATGTTTACAACCAATCCACATGGGAACACATGGTTTTCATTCCTGTTTCTGTTACATCCTTGTTTCTGTTTAGATTTTCACAATTCCTTCACTATTCAGGAGCCAAGTCACAGTTCAAACTTGGTACGATTCATGTCCTAGGTTCCCACAGCCAGTAGTGTTCTTATTCCATCCACCCTCTGCAGATGCTCAGATGTGTTCCCTCTTTGGAATTCCTTGTTACATTTCATCTGAGCTATTGAAAGAGCCTTCTTTGGTTTCATTTGATTTCTATTATTCTATATAGTTCTATGATCCATCTGGAATTAATTTTGGGGTGTAATACAAGGTAGGAGTTGAAGTTTATTATTTTCCATCGGGCTCCCAGTTTATCTAGCACAATTTAATAAAAACAACAATAATAAAAAAAACAAAATCTTTCCATCACCCATGGATTATTGTGTTTTCATTGTATAATATGAAATAAATCTGTTTCTAGACTCTCCTGTTAGTCCTTTTTTTAATGTCACAATACATTGACTATTGAGTTATGACTGTTGACAAAAGAAAATGTAAAATGAATCAATTCTGTTCTTTTGCACAATTGTTTCAATAATTTGAGGTTCTTGGGATATACATGCAAATTTTATCATTGAGCTGACAAAATAGTGGATATATAAATTATATTTGATATAAAGGTTTACAAACTGTATACTTCAACTATATTAAACCTAATGCTGTATAGCAAATTTTGTAGACTTTCATATCTAGAAAGATGGAATACATATACTTTTCCCTATCTCTCTCACTTTACACAACTAAAAATCCTGGAAATTATATGTAAAACAGCATAGGATAACTGAGAAAAGTTAAAAGAAGATAGAAGATCAGATAGGAACCTTGAAACTTGCACCCCCATGCCCCCCCAAAAAAAAAACCAGAATGGTGAGTTCCTTGAATTTTTCTTTTGCCACATATATTCCAGGCAAGAAGATGAAGACAGTGATCTGAAAACATCTGTAGACACAGACAATAACAACAATAAAAGATAGTTCCTTCTAGCCAAATAATCAGGAACAGAGTCAGCCCAGAAAGACAGAAAATGGTACTCTACTAGAACCAGATACCCAGGGGGGTGGGGGTGGGGGGAGGAATAAAAGAGAGTGAGAGGTTCTACTCCACCAATGCTAGCAAAGAATTGATTAAGGAGCTTAGACTTTTACTTTCATATGAATGTATCAAGGTATGCCCATATCTTACTTTTGTAGGATTGTGGCAAGGCATACTCCCACCAACATAGTTCAGAGGACAGATAGACACTTTGATTTTCATCCCCACCAGACAGTAATAAGGAGCCCTTACCATAGAGTCCTGGTTTGGTGCTGTGGGTTAACGTGCTGGACTGCAAAGCCAGTTTGAATTTCAAGGTTGGAGGTTCAAGCTCATCAGTCACTCCTCAGAAACCCTATGCTATGAGTAGGAACTGACTCAATAGCACTAAGAACAACAACAACCATCACCATAGAAGTGGTATCAGAGGAGGTCTAACGGAGGACCAGGACTTCCAATACCATCTAGTATGAAAGTTACCTTATCGAGGCCTTCCTACTTGCTTGAATGATATTTTCACTGGTTGTAGAACTATGGGTTGCCAGATTTTCACTTGTACTAGATATCAGCCCTTTAAACATATTGTTAAATTGTATTCTGATCTTACACTGTCTCCTTTGTTTCAGATGAATGTTAGGGTACATCCTCCTTATTTATTTGATGTGAAATATTTCTCTGATCCACTCTGCAACTAAGTGGCTAAAAGTTTGCTGTAACTCAAGCATGCATTAGTTCTGCTCTTTGAAAGTTCAAGACTGTATTTGTTATTAAAACTTTCACCAGATTTTGACTATGGTTCATTTTGTACTTCTGATTTACCTATAATTATTGGTTACTGTTTGATAAATTGCATAAAACTTAAGGCTTTAGAATTAACATATCATCCTACTAAAACAGTGCCATGTAACAAATAGAACTGTAGAAACTCCATGAAAAAATGACTCTTTTGCTGTATATACAAAACCAAACCGGACTTCTGGCGCTTCCCGGACCAGGCAGCTCAGGTCGGGCGGCTCCGGGGAAAAGGGG
>NW_006408549.1:18033507-18038143 GCF_000296735.1 Chrysochloris asiatica | reverse complement strand
AACCAAACTGGTTGCCAGCAATGATGGCTCATAGTGACCCTGTAAGGCAGGGTATAACTGCCCCTTTCTGTTTAAGAAATTAAATATCTATGGAGCAAACAGCCTCATCTCTCCCCTGAGGTATTTGAACTTCTGGCCTTGCAGAGAGCATCTCAATGTGTAACCCACTTCACCACCAGGGCTCTTTGATTGTAAAATATTTAAATTTTAAATGACACATTTTTAATTTAATTTTAAATGTTTTAAATGAAACATTAAAATGAAATTATTTCTTGTTTGAATAAAAACAACAACAACATAAATCCACCATTATTATTAAGGAGACATGGATTTACTTTGAGTCAGATTAAAGTGCCCATCTGTGGTAGCAAGATTATGTAGCATTTTCTATTATCCAGTAACCATGCTCTCTATCTCAGTAGACTATAAAAGGAATTGATTTTTCGTGAGAAAAACATCATAAATGTATGATTACATTTACAAATTTTTAAATATCTTGAATATTTCTATGCATTATTTCTTTGACCATAGATTTTGAGATTATGCCTGAAAATTTCTTCTCTAACCAATTAAATTTTATTTCATGGAACCACTAGTAGCAATTATTCTCATTCTATCAAAAACTTACTAAGTGAAAATATTAAATTCAAACAAATAAAGGGCTTATATCTTATGTTTTAAAATGATACTTGAAGGAAACAATCTATATATGTCCCCCTTCCCCTCCATGAAGAATCATTACCACAGATTTTGGCCTCAGAAAGAAGTATCTCAAGGGGGAGCTCAAATCATTTCATTTAATAGGAACTGACTCTTAAATTATGCATTGGTGCAACAACAAATTCAATGAAGTGTCTGTCAATAAAAAGGCAAACTGAGAACATAGAATCACCATTGTTAGGTGTCACTGAATGGTTCTGACTCATAGTCACCCTATGCACAGCAAAATAAAACATGGCCTAGTCCTGCACCATTCTTATAATTGTTATGCTTGAGGCCATCATTGCTGTTACTTCGTCATTCCTAGTTAGAGGTCTTCCCCTTTTTCACTGACCTCTACTTGACCCTACAGTATAATGTTTTCCGGGGACAGGTCCCTCGTGATAGCACGCCCAAAGTACATAAGACAAAACCTCACCATCTTCACTTTTAAAGAGCATTCGGGTTTTTTTTTTTTGTTTTTTTTTTTGGCTATACTTCTTGCAAGGTAAATTTGTTCTTCTGGAAGTCCATGGTACTTTAAACATTCTTTGCCAACATCTTAATTCAAATGGGTAAGCTCTTCTCCAGTCTTCCTTATGCACTGTAAAATTTCTATGTTATGTTTATTTACAATTGAGTCAGTTCCAACTCATAGCAACCCTGTTGAGAGTTTCCAAGGAGTGGCCAGTGGATTTTAATTGCCACCATTGTCGTTAGCAGGCCATATGACTCAACATTTCTACACATCTGTCCATTTGTTCTACTGTGGTTGCTTGAAGGTTGCTGTGATCTGGAAGCTATGCCACTGGTGTTTCAAATACCAGGACAGGATAGGAACCCATGGTGGACAGATTTAGCAGAATCTCCAGACTAAGAGCAGACTAGGAAGAGGAATAGGTGGTCCACTTATGAGAAAAATAGTTTCAAAGACCTTATAATTAGCAGCGAAACACTGTCTGTAATAGTGATAGAAAATGAGTCCTTCAGGTTGGAAGTTACTCAGAGTATGACTGAGGAAGAGTTGCTTCCTCATAGTAGTGTTGAGCTTAATAATGTGGATAAAGCAAAGCTTTCAGGACTTTCATCTGTTGATGGGGCAGATCTCAAAATGAGAAAATCCAGCTGCTAACACGCATTAATAATCAGAATGTAGACTATGACGTATACAACTACTGTACAATCCAACAATTCTACACTTATGTATGCAGCCCAAAGACTTGAAAGCAAGGACTCAAACAGACCATGTCATGGCTAAGCAACAATATACCAATGTCAAAGCTAAATAAGCCATAGTAAGTAAAGGTAGAAATAACCAAATAACTGATAAATGGGCAAACAAAATGTGGTACATTTATACAATGGAATATTCCTCAGGAATACAGAGAAATGAAGTTCTGATACATGCTATGACATGGATGAACCTTGAAAACATCGTGCTGAGGGAAATAAATCAGACACAAAAGGACAAATATTGTGTGGTCCCACTTATATGAAATATCAAATATAGACAAATACATAGAACCAAAAGTTTATCAGTCATTACCAGAGTTTGATGAAAAGGAAAACGAGGAGTTGTTTTATAAAATACAAGTTTCTATTTGTAGTCATGAAAAATCTTCAGAAAAGTATAGTGATGAGATTTGTACAAATAGTGACTTTAATTAATGTGACTGAATCTTACATTTAAAATGGTTAGAATAGCAATTTTTTGGTTTTGTGTGTATAGTTATAAGAGGGAATAAATTCCACCAGATGAATGGAAGCATAAGAACTGTATGGAGCTGTTGTTGTTCATTGCTGTTCAGTCAGTTCTCATTCATAATGACCATGTATAGGATTTCTGAGAAGCAGCTGATGAGTTTGAACCACTGACCTTGTGGTTAGCAACCCAGTGTTTATCCCAGAGTGCCATACCAGGACCCCTCTATGATGCTAGTTGTCATAATATTCCAGTTAGCCACAAATCATAAACAACTGTGTCCAAAAGAGTCTTCCTCCAATACTCGATGGAGCCAACTAGTCAGGGAAAATACTTCTCCATTTGGATGATAATGAAGCAATTAAATCTTTGGAAGATTGTTTGAAATTTTGCTGGCAATAATATGTTCAAAAAATGTCTGCAAATCACATTTAAGAAATAACTGAATTTCAAGTAATGGAGCAAAGTGATATTTAATATCTTGAAAAAGAATAAACTTTAAAGCTTAAAAAATTATAAGATGAGTAAGTATCCAATAATCTGTTTTTTAACTTCCATTTTTACTATTGAATTTGGTTAAAAGAATGCATCAGTGGTAGATATTCCACAAATATGAATTATAAACCTTTGTATCTAATTGCTATTTTCCTTTGTGACTTAGAAACATGATTAATTCTGTAAGGTGTGAATAACCTATGTGAAAATGGACTAAAATTTCACTTTAAATAATCTTGTATATAAACACAAGCCTTTATTGTTTGAATTCAACAATGTGCACTGAAGATAGAAACTAGAGACAATCAATTATTGTTGGTAATAATAAAAATAATTTTAAATATTTCTATTCATATCAATATTTGCTTTTTCTTAAAATATGCAGATTTTAAACTTTGAAAATTAAGAAGCAATGACATCTGAGAACGAGCATGTGAAAATTCCATGGAATATAATCTTCCAACCCTTATGTTGTTGTTAAGTGCTGTCGAGTCCAATCCTGTCGAGTCCAATCCTCCCGAGTATCCATAAAGATGCATGGAACTTCCTTATGTCCAGGCATAATAATGATATTTAAGAATGATAAAAATTAGGGCGCATTTTCGGCTAATTTGAGTCATCCATCTTGAAGAGACAGGGGAGTGGGTGGGCTCTTCTGATCAAGGGGTCCTGAAACAAGTTCCAGAGGAGTTTGAGAAACCAGCAGCTCGAGGTTCAGCTGTAGCTGCCTCTTTGGCCGAAGTCTGAGGGAGTTGGGGCGCCAAGCGCGAGGAGTGGGGAATGGGGGGTTCTAGTCTTTGGCTTCTCATCTGGGTCCTGTTTCGACAGCGAACACATCTGAGCCTTTCAGAAATAGGAAGGCAGTTGTTTATTCACAGTTTCAGTAATCTGATGATGCTAATGAAGATTATGGAAGAGATTCAGGTCCTCCAACTAAGAAAATGGGATCATCTCCTTGAGAAGCTAAAAATGAGAGGCAGCCTGGAAAGAATTCACAGGAAGACAGTAAGGACTCATAAGAAAAAGATGTGAACACCAAGAAGGATGACTGTCACTCAGCAAATGATAACGAAGATAAAAAAGATCATAAAAATGTATACCAGCAACAACAGGCAGTTTCTAAGCAGAGAGAAATGCTTATGGAAGATATGAACAGTGAGGAAGAACAGGAAGAGGAGGACAAGGCACCATTCCAAGAAAAAGATTCTGGCAGTGATGAAGACGTCCTAATGGAAGACGACGACTCCAGTGACGATGGCAGTTCAAAAAGGAAAAACAAAAAGATGGTTAAGAAATCCAAACCTGAGCGAAAAGAAAAGAAAATGCCCAAACCCAGGCTAAAGACAACAGTGCCGCCAAGTCCAGTGAAAGGCAAAGGGAAAATAGGTCATCCCACGGCTTAAAGGTATCAAAAGACTCCTTCCCCTAAAGAAGGCTATGAGGAATCATAAAGCCATCCAGAAAAGAAAACATCTGCCAGCCCTCCACCAGAAAAATCTGGGAATGAAGAGTCTGAAGATGAAGCCCAGACTGGGGATGATTAAAAGTGATGATGGTTTGGGGAGAGAGTTTATTAAGAGGAGAACCTCCATAAGATAGAACATGGTTTGTTTGGCCATGGCTTGAAAAATGAGCTTTGAATGCATGTTTCCATTTGTTGAAGATAATATTTTCTCTCTCTCTCTCTTTTTTTTTTTTTTTTAAAGAAAACCATGGTATATGTAAGTTACTTTTTGGATG
>NW_006408549.1:18013887-18033282 GCF_000296735.1 Chrysochloris asiatica | reverse complement strand
AAAAAAAAAAAAAAAAAAGCAATTGTCCTCTGGTATGAGCTTTTATAACCTATATACATGAGCGTCCATGTCTTTTTGAATCATGAATTTAAACTTCCACTGATGAGAAGCAGGTAGGAGATGAAAACGAATTCTGAGTTGTTACATAAAGTATTCATATTTTTATCTTGAGGAAGGTGTGGAGAACAGGATTGCCAAGCTTTGTTGGGGGGTGGGGGCGGGGGTAAGTTTTCTTTTTTATTCATCACTTGCTATTTCTGAGATGCAAGCCAGTGATCATCCTTTATTGTGCTGCAGTCTTCAAGAAGCTTACATTTTAAAAAAAGGAAAAAGGCAGGGGCCACCAAAACTGAAATCACTCTTGATTTCAGATCTCGTTCTCTAGTGGTTTGTTCATGTTTTTAAAACATATGTGTATCTGTTCTGTTTCTTGGGTAAATGTTACCTATTATATTTATCTTCCTACTCCTACCCCTGGGGGAAAAAAAGGATGGAAAAACCTTAAATTTAAATGGCAAAATCAATCTATATATCACAGTGAATTTCTTCTCAAACTGACAATGTTTCTATGTTTTAAGGAAATGAAGTACCAATTAATGTGAAACTCAAAAAAAAGATAAGTAAAAAGAATGAGAATATTTTCATCCTGAGACACAATAGAATATAAACATGAAAAACCAATTGCCAAAATTTGTGGTGCCTTTCAGGATCATTTGTTGGGAAATGTTTTGAAATTACTAATTTTAAATGTTTTGAAATTACTAATGAGTTACTAATCTTCAATATCTATCTCCATCCTGTTTCAGAGCTTCAGATTCCAAGATATTTTACAATGTTTTGAGCAGTAGCATCCTCTACACCCTGCCATTATAAGAAAAATTATTTCACAACACCTAATCATAAAGTTGCAAGGATGAAAAATTCAGATTCAGAAAAGCAAAGGATAAGAAACACAAAGCAGAGTTTAAAACTGCCAGATTGGGTTTTTGGCTTGACAGTTACTTATTAAGGTCCTTCACCTTGAAATGTTCCTTTTACCTTTACTGTACAGGCTTCAGTGTCCTCATATTGAGATTCAATTTTGGAGCTGAACTTGTGAGACAGATAAAGAGTTTTTAAAATACTATTAATAAATTTTTAACTGATAGTAGTTTTAATGGTTTAAAATCAGGAAAGTGTGCTCCAGGGTTGTATCCTTTTACCATACTTGCTCAATTTATCTGCTGAGCAAATAATTTGAGAAGCTGGATTATATGCAAAAGAATGTGACATCAGGATTGGGGAAGATTTATTAACAACCTATGATATGCAGAAAATATAACCTTTTTTTGTTGGAAGTGATGAGGACCTAAAATACTGACTGATGAAGATCAAAGACTATAGACTTTGGTATGGATTTCATCTCAATGTAAAGAAATTTAAAAATCCTTAAAACTGGAAAACAGATAAATATAGTATCATAATAAATGGAGAAAACACTGAAATTGTCAAAGACTTAATTTTGCTTGGCTCCATAATCAATATTCATGGATGTAGCAGTCAAGAAATCAAATGATATAGGCATTAGGCAAATATGCTGCAAAAGACTTCTACAAAGTGTTGAAGAGCAAAGATAACAGTTTGAGAGCTAAGGTACAATCGACCCATGCCATGGTACTTTCAATCATGTATATGAAATATGCTTGTTAAAGTTGTACAGACTAAGGAAGGTTGAAGAAGAATCAATGCACTTGAATTATTGTGCTGGATACAAATAATAAGAGTGCCATGGCCTACTAGAAGAACAAACAAATCTGTCTAGGATGAAGTGGATGAAGTGCAGCCAGAATGCTCCTTACAAGCCAAGATGACTAGTCTTTATCTCTCACACATCAGACATGTTAAGAGGAGAAATTATTTCCTCAAGAAGGATATAATGCCTTGGTAACATGGAGGTCAGCGAAAAAGAGGAAGACACCTAATGAGATGGATTGACACTGTGGCAGCAGTGATGGTTCAAGTGTAACAAAAATTGTGAGGGTGATGTGGAACTGAGCAATTTTTTGTTCTGCTAAGCATAGGGTCACTATGAGTCAGAATCGATCTAACGGTACCTAACAACAACAAAAATGTTTTAAGTAGACATCCATCTCCACTGACCATACACAGTAATAACAGAAGAATCAGGGTGTTGATTGCATATGAAAAGATTCTTTGGAAAAATGAATTAGCATTGGGACAGCAAGCTATTTAGAGCATACAAGGTGCATGTATCTCAAATGTAGGAAATTCTGAAATAATTGCTCTAAAATAACATTTATTGAGTGCTTTTTTCTATAACTTCTGGCTCTATTGCTATTACATGGTACTTCTTGAAATATAGTCAATGGGCTTTGAGGAATATAGGATACTGAGTTTCTCCTTCAGGCCTTTTGGGCACTCTAAAGTAAGTGGTTCATGATCACCTGTGAGCAGGAAGCTCTCAGTTAGCCTTTTCCCTTTAGATGGAAAGACGGCATTCTTTAATTGGAGCGATGGTAGAAAGGGTGAGGTCAAGACAGGAGAAAAACTATTAAGATGGATGTTTAAGTGAGTTAAAGATCAGTTGTCACTAATTTCATGTTTTGTTTACTTTTCACTAAACATCATCCAATTGTCTCCAGACCGTGGTTATTCTCTAACCAGTCAAATGATGTTTAGAGACAACCTATGTTTCCATATCTGTTATTATGAAGTTAAGTAATTAAAATATTTTAAGAAAATGACAACATTTCTTACTAATAAATCTCCAAGAAATTCTGATGAGATTTCCAGACACATGAATGTGTCTGCTCTCTCTTAATTCATTCAAATAAAGAATGTGAATTCTGAAAATATAAGATACTCTCCCAGGTCAACCAAAGTCTCATCTTGTCAAGCAGGTGTGCCAATAGTATTTTGGCATGAAAGTAACACCTTATTTCATTGATTTTTCTGTTCTCTGCAAAGTGACTACAAATAAATCATTTAAATAGCGTAGCAGAAGTCTGAGTCCATTTGCAACTTCAGTTATAAAAATCTGAATTCAACACTAGTATTTGTCCAATTTTCCTTGTTATGTTTTCCTCAAGACTGGAACAAAAGAAAACACAGATACACAATCTTAAATTATTCAAAAATGACACTGAATCAAAGGTTGCATGAAGTTAGTCTTTAAAATGAAATCTTTATGGACAAATTAGATGTGTTGTTGGGTGGCTTTAAATTCACCAATTCCTTTGACATCATCAGTTTTGCTTGTTTTTCTGTTTGTAGATTAGACAAAAGCTATTGCTAACTTCTGTGGATGCTGAAGGAAAATGAATGCCAGGTCCATCAACCACAGTATTTTGAACAACTAATTCTGAAAATAGCACTGATAAAGCTTCCATCTTGGTATAAAAAGAAAAAAGACAGTGGCTGAACATACACAGCATGAACTATACATACAACCAGAAAATACACATGAGCAAAAGAGCACTAAGAGAACCATATATCTACTCAAATTGATACGTCATAGAGTGAGTAAGAAGGACCTTTTAACAAAAGAATAACTTATCTCCTGAGATAGTGAGTTCTCAAAAAGTCCTGGAAGTGAAAGTACAGAGGCTTTGTTATCAACTCCCTGGACTTTTCATTCTGATATATTGAACTATGAGATTTCTAAAGTCTATAGAAACTCCACGAGTAAGTGACTGTAAGAGAACATTAAGATTTATGGTTCAGGATACTAGAGATACAATTTTAACTGTTTAATTTTTCACTACCATTCTTAATCAAATAAAAGCTGATTTTCATTCACTATAGGTGTACTGAAACTGCTCTCTTGGCGGAAACCAATGGTCTTATTTAAAATTCAGTAGTTATTTCTCTACTTCATCCTCTTGACCTTTCATTTGCATTTGTTATTACTGATCATCCATTCTTCTTGAAACATACTTCTCTAGACATCGCCATTACACATTCTCATTATTCTCTTTCAACCTTTAACAGATCGCTGTGAGCTTCTTTCTTTGCTTTACCTTCTTATGCTCTCTCAGGTATGGGTCTATCCCACAAAAGGTCTTTCATTATATTAACTCTTTTTCACATTAATTAACACAGCTTCAACTTTTTGTTAAACTTTAAGCTGAGGTGCTGTAGAATCAACACTAACTAATCAAGATCCTATGCACAACAGAAGAAAACACAGTCTGATCCTCAGTCATCATCACACTTGCTGCTATACTTGAGCCAACTGCCGTTACCATGGTGACAATCCATCTCATTGTGGGTCTTGCTCTTTTTCTCTGACCTCACATTTTACCAGGCATACTGTCCTCCATGATATGGTCCCTTCTGAAAATATGTCTAAAGAATAAGAGACAAAATCTGACCACCATGACTTCTAAGGAGCATTTTTGTTGTACTTCTTACAACAGAGAGTTGTTATTTCTTTTGGCAGTCCATGGTATTATTATTCTCCAATAGCATAACTCAAATGCATCAATTCTTCTATGGTCTTTATTCATTGTTCAACTTTCACGTGCATATGACACAATTGAAAATACCATGACTTGTGTCAGGTACACCTTAATCCTCAAACTGGTATCTTTGTCCCCTCTAAGACGGAAACTCAAATAGAACACATGAGCACC
Organism: Chrysochloris asiatica; assembly: GCF_000296735.1. Lineage (NCBI taxonomy): Eukaryota > Metazoa > Chordata > Mammalia > Afrosoricida > Chrysochloridae > Chrysochloris > Chrysochloris asiatica. Next base: position 18,028,648 of record NW_006408549.1, on the reverse strand, counting down.
CATGTAAGCTTGCTGACAATGACATTAGTCTTCTGGTGAGTTGGAAGAGGGGGAAAGGCAGAAAATGGGCTGAATTCAACCATGTTCCTTCCACAGACTCCCATTGAGCTGGAGATGAGACAGAGAAAAGGAAGGACTGGTTGGTCCAAAGTGTGATGAGGCCTAGGGACACCTGAGCCCATGGACAAGGACATAGCCATATCCAGCTGATATGAAGTGAGAGGAGGTGCACAAGAAGACCCAAAGTTGCAGATAGTACCCATTTGACGTAGCCTTGATGGCTTGATAATCCTAACTTGGCTAGAGGAAGATTTAAAAAAAGAACAAAACAATTTTTGAGAAAGGAAACAAGGGTAAATTGCTACAATTTGATGAATCTGACCTATACTCATGGAGGTAGTACCTCTAAATACCAATAGAGAGAGGAGTCTTCACATCAAGTGTCAATGCTATCCCCTCAGTACACAGGGTAGATAGGGATGGGCAACTTAGATATTGGATACCTAAAATGAGGTGTCGATAAAGGCACAAAGTGACTGACTTACAAGGTTTCAAGGGGGAGTTTAGTTTAATAGTGTGTGGGGAAAAAAAGAGTCCCCACTGAATAGTTTTCATCTTGTCTAGATGGGTCTAGTGAAAAGAGACGGGGAAAGATTCTTATGATTCAACAGTGAGTAATTGTTATCAAGACTAATTGCTACTGTCACAATTGTAAAGGTAGAAGTTTTGTAACAAAAATGAGGGTGTAGTTAATCTTAGAGTCTAGAAACAGAGGACCCTAGGACCATCAAGGGAGACGAGCACAAGTGGAATGCATGACCTTATTCAGAGAAGCAGTAATAACAGAGATGGAGGCAGAGATGTGGACATGGAGAGAGGAAGCAGCTGAGGGCTCTAGATTTGTGGGAAGAGAGGGACTAAGAGCTGGTGGACAGGAGGCAGAGTTGCAGAACTTGCTCTTTGGTGGTGGAAATTATTATATATGCCTGAGTGTTTTGTTTTGTTTTTAAGAGCTAAAGTGAATAGAGAGAAATACTGATAACTGATGGTACATGGAGGTGATTATAATCATTATAATGAAACAAGGTGTATGATTTGTTGAATGTAAAACTGATAATCTACCCTGTAAACTTTCACTCAATCCACATTAAAAACGTAGGAAAAAAAAAAAAAGTGACATCTTTGCTTTTGACCACTTTAAAGAAATCTTGTGCAGCAGATTTGCCTATTGCAATACATTGTTTGACTTCTTGACTGCTACTTTTATGAGTGTTGATTGCAAATACAAGAAAAATGAAGTCGTTGACAACTTCAATCTTTTCTCTATTTATCTTCATGCTATTTATGGGTCCAGTTGTGAAGATTTTTGTTTTCTTTACATTGAGGTACAACCCATATTCAAGGCTGTGGTCTTTGATCTTCATCATTGAGTATTTTAGGACCTCTTCACTTCCAGCAATCAAGGTTGTATCATCTGCATATCACAAGTTGTTAATGAGTGCTCTTCCAATCCTAATGCCACATTTGCCTTCATATATTGCAGTTAATCAAATTATTTGGTCAGCATACAAATTAAATAAATGGAAGAATATAACCTTGAAACACACTTTTGCTTATTTTAAATTATTCATTATACCCTTGTTCTATTCGAACAATTGCCTCTTGGTCTATGTACAGGTTCCTTATGAGCACAATGAAATGTTCTCGAATTCCTATTTTTTACAATGTTACCCACATCTTGTCATAATTAATCACACAGTTTGGAAAGCAAGTTTTAGAGTCTCTCTGATATCCATTTTGGTCTTTTTTTTCCCTTCCTGTCCTTTTAATGTCTTTTTGCTTTCTTCCTGTATAGTGTTCCTGATGTCATCCCCTAGCTCCTCTGGTCATCGGTCATTAATGTCTAGTGCATCAAATCTGTTCTTTAGTTTGTCTCTGAATTCAGGTGGGATATGGGATACGTTCAAGGTCATATTTTGACTCTTGTGATGTTTTAAAACTTTCTTCAGCTTCAGCCTGAATTTACTATTGTACCATCTCCAGTACAATTTCTATCACCAAGGCCATATTTCCAACTACTGACCTATTTCTCTTTGTTTCAAACCTTCACATTCCAATCATCAATAATTGTCAATACATCTTGATTACATGTTTGATCAATTCCAGACTGAAGAAGTTGGTTGAATTCTTCCATTTCATCATCACTTTAGACATTGGTGCATAAATAGTGGCATTAAGTAGTCTTCCATGTAGGACAATGGATCATATCCTTTTACAGGCAGATCTTGAGCTATTCTTTTGATGATGGATACAGCACCATTCCTCTTCAATTTGTCATTCCAGTTAGTAAAGCATATGATTGTCAGATTTACAATGGCCAATACCATCCATTCCATCTCGCTAATGCCTAGGATATCAATCTTTATGCATTCCATGTCATTATTGACAACTTTCTATTTTCCTAGATTCATACTTCATATATTTTATATTCTGATTATAAATGGTTGCTTTCAGCTGTTTCTCCTCATTTTGAGTTGTGCCTCATTGGCAAATGAGGGTCTTTCACTCCATTTGTGTCATCACAGTCAACTCTACTGTGAAAAGTCAACTGTTCCCCTGTTGGATCTTCAGGGCCTTCTAACCTGAGGGGTTTATCTCTCAGCACTGTATCTGACAATATTCTGGAGGTCCCCAAATATTTTAATTTTCTGGCACTATATCTGACAATGTTCCATTGCTTCCTAAGATTTTCAGTGGCTAAATATTTAGAAGTAGTTTACCACTCTTTCTTCCTAGACTGTCTTAGTCTGGAAGCTCCTGCAGACTGAAACTTCTACCGTGGGTTACCCAGCTCGGATATTAAATAGCTTCCAGCATCACAACAAAATGCACGCCACCACAGTATGAAAACTGACGAACAAGTGGTGGCAAACTTTAAACCTGTCTTAACTCATTACAGAGGAGCCCTGGTAGTGCAGGAGCTATAAACTCAGAGCTACTTCAATGGTGAGTGGTTCGAACCCACCAGATGCTCTAGGGGAAAAAGAGTTGATAGTCTGTTTCTGTAAAGATTTATATCCTTGAGAACCAAGTTACTCTGTTCTCCAATGTTGCTATGAATTAGAATTGACCCCATGACAATGAGTTTGTTTTTTCAGCACATTATGAGTTCTAGTGTGTCACCTCAAGGTCAGCAGTTTGAAACTACCAGCCATTCCATGGGAGAAAGATGAAGCTTTCTGTTCCTGTAAACATTTACAACCTAGGAAATCCTATGCAGGGTCACTATCCACGGCACACCATCACCAACACCACCAATATGTCCAGCTAACAACAACAGCCCTTGTTGGAGTATCTTACTCAGTCTTACTGGTTTCTCTGATCAGTAGTTTTCTTAATTTAATACCTATCTGCAGAAATTTGAGGTTCCAGGGGCCTCCTTTCATTTTGTACCATTTCAGCCTTTTTTAATACACGATAATATAATTCCTTTAAAATTGTCTGGGCTTTTATATACCAAATTTATAATTCATTCATTGGAGAAAAGGAAAACCTATAAATCTCTTTGAAATAAGTCTTTCTCTACATTTCCCCCTCATGAGACTACTGTGAGACAATGCCCTTAAGTGTCTTAGAAGCCTTATTGTTTAATGTAGAGGATCTGCCAGGCATATCCTTAAGACCCTTAGAAGGTCTTTAGCTTTTATGTATCTGAAAGGATCTATAAGGCATCAATTTAAATCTTCTTGAAGTATTAACAAAGAGTTTTATAGTTACACCTCCAACCTCATCTTTGACCTGCCCTAAGGCCACATTTTCCTAACAGCCTTCTGGATTTGATCTTTACCATGAGGCTTTCACTTATTTTAAGAATCATTTTACTGGGAAAGACAGAGGTTAAAAAATAGTTTTATTTTCAAGTTTGGGATCCTCTATAAATATTCTTTTTTCTTCTTAAAAACTGAGTATTTTCTCTCTTAGCTCATCTTTCTCTACCTGTAACTTATTGTTGTTGTTGTTAAGTACCATCCCATCCGTTCCAACTCATAACAACCCCTATATAGGGTTTCTGAGGCTTTAAATCTTTCTTGGAGCAGAAAGCCGCAGACCTGAGATTCACAGTTCAGTATTTACGTGGAGCCACCGTGCTCCCCTCCCCTGTAGCTTATTGTTTTTGCTGTTGTTAAGTGGTGTCGAGTTGATTCCAACCAATAGCGACCCTGTGTAGGGTTTCTGAGGAGCAGCCAGTGAGTTTGAACCACCGACATTGCAGTTCAAACGGCTTTGTAGTCTGGCACATTAACCCACAGTGCCACACCAGGACTCCCTGTAGCTTATTGCATACACCTAAAAAAATGAAATGATATTTTCAAGATTCTACCTTGAAATTCCTTTAATCAACTCCACCATGAGTCCTGGTGTGGCACTATAAGATCAACAATGTACTGAAAAACCACAAGTTCGGTAGTTCGATCTCACTAGCCACTCCTCAGTTACCCTACACAGAGTTGCTGTGAGTCGGAACAGACTTAAAAGCATTTAATAACATCAATAACAATCAGTTCGTTAGGCATATTTGCTATTTTCCACATTATAACAGGTAAAAGTTTGGTTAAAATTTCCACCTCTACATAAAGTTGTCCTTTCCTTTAAATTTCAATAATATTTTCCTACTTCTGCTTCTTGTCTAGCTCCAGATCTAAACTTATATGCTTAGATGTTAGTTATAGTGACATTGTATTTCTATTTTGTATTAGTTCATTTCAATTACAAAAGTAGAATCACATAAGTGACACAAAATGGAAGATCTGGTATAGAATATAAACCCCATACACTTCTGGTTGCTAATGAAATAGTCTAGGTACACTTTGCATCTCCATTTAGTATTGGTTCTGAAGTGACTACACGTCACTTGGGTAAAGATTCAGGAGAGAAAAAAGGAGGGGCAAGAGGACAATAGCAATCTAGAATCCACAAGGCAAAATAAAATCTGTGAGCACAATCTGAACCTCCTGAGGATGATGTGAAACCATTTCCAACTTCAGTAATACAGCAAACATGCAGGAAAGTTAACATTCTTTGTCATCGAGATGTATATGCATCTGACCCAGGACTTAGAGAACCTGAAGGAGCAAAGTTTGGTCGGAGCTGATGGAAGAGATGCACACCCAGGTACTACCAGAGTGAACAAGGCGAGTCAGCAGATCAATGACAGCTTGCTTAGACTGTCGCCATGCCTGGCAAATTTACACAGACCAAAAAAATATGGTTGCTGTTCCATTCCCACCTTCCAAGTCTCACACAGATGTATCTTGTTGTGAAGTCTGTCTTACAACAATCCAGGGAATAGAACTCTAGAAACATTGTTCCAGCTTGGTAAGCAGACAGAGTATAAAGTCCCCTACAGAGACTTCTTATGGAAGATATATTATGTTTTATCTTTAAAACTTGAGAACTTAACCAAAGAAGATGAGAAAGACAAAAAAAGTTATCATAAAGAAATGTATGGATTTAAGGAATAACATGATGAGCTTAAAGAACAAAGCACACTGGAATATGAGCTAAACAGGTACAACGCCTGGGTATACCACATTTGGTATGTGCTTCATAACTATTTGAAGAATAAATCTATGTGTTGCTTGAACATAATGTGTGTGACAAAAAATGAAAAATGTTGGCGTGGCAAATTTGACATGGATTGAATCATGTAGGAGCTTGTATATTGTTGTTAGGTGCTGTTAAGTTGACCTTCAACTCATCGTGACCCTGATAGAGTAGAACTTCCCCCTAGGGTTTATAGGCTGCAGTCTTTACAGAGGCAGGTTTCCAGGTCTTTCTCCAGTGGAGCTGCTCAACTATTGTGCCACCAGAACTACTTGGATCTTTTCTTGTTGTGGATAGGTTCCATAGAGTCAGTTCTGACTCACAGTGACCTTATGGACAATGGAACAAAACACTGTCTGGTCCTGTGCCGTCCTCACAATGGCACAATGCTTGAGCCCATTGATGCTATCTTTGTGTCAGATTATCTTGTTGGGAGTCTTCTTTTTACAGTATCCTCCAAAGGGACCAGCCACTGAGGAAGAATATCATGTGTGGTAAGGTGTAGGGTCAGAGAAAAAGAAGAAGACCCCCCAGTGAGATGGATTGACCAAGTGGCATAATCAATAAGCTCAAGTGTGGCAACAATCGTGAGGTTGGCCCAGGACTGGGCAGTGTTTTGTTCTGTCGTGCATAGGGTCTCTATGAGTCAGTACCAACTAGACAGCACCTAACAACAACCACTTCACCAAACATGATTTCTATCCCTAATAACATGTCCAAAGTCAATGAGAAAGTCTAACCATCCTTACTTGTAAGAAACATTTTGGCTATACTTATAAGACAGATTTGTTTCTTCATCTAGCAGATCTTATATTGTCGTTGTTAAGTCCATTGAGTTGATTCCTACCCATAGCAACCCTGTATAGGGTTTCCAAGGAGCAACTGGTGAGCTTGAAACACAGACCCTGCAGTTCAAATGGCTTTGCAGTCTGATGCATTAACCCACAGTGCCACACCAGGATTCTAGCGGATCTTATATAGGCCCCTTAAAAAAGAAAAATGTTAGGCAAAGGAATAATTTGGCCCGATCTGAAACGTAGAAGACCCTCTGTCAGCAGGATTAACTATGGACTGGTTTAAGAATGAAATAAAACAGTAAGGAGGGTTTATACCATACTGATGGTGGTGGGGACAAGGAATGCCTGAGATAGCATTATGGTACTTTGATATTGGCTGAGAAAGTTAGGCCTAATACTAAGTTTTAGCAGAATGCTCCAAGATGTATTTAATAATTTATTTCTAGCAACTATTTAAATATTTCTTGTCAAATTTCATTAAAAAAAAAAAAACTCACTTGGGTCATTTATTTTTGAGAACATTTGCTATCTCTAATGCTCACCACAACCTTAATATTAAACCTTTTTATCCTATTTCTTGTGGCAATATCTCTTCTCACAATTCTTTTATTTTTAAAACAAAGCAGATTCATCAGCAAAGCATAGTATACTGCATAGGTACTGTGTTTTTTCCCCTTACACTTGAAATTTGTAACTCCTAATGGGCAATCCAGTTGAATTATATTTCCATATGATTAAAGAGAAAAATGACTGGTCATTGAAAAAGATAAAGACGTTTTCCAGTCAGCCATTAACATCAGAGTACATATCATTTATTTTATTTGGCAATTGGCCTTTGCTGCTTTAAACTCCAAAGCAATGCTAATTTAATAATACAGAAGATAGTTCACTGACCGGAAAACTATTCTGCTCAATCAGAGCCTCTGCACAATTTAAAATCTTCTCATTTCTCTATCGAGAAAACTAGAAGTCCCTTCGGTCACAGGAGGAAATGATTTCTGGGTCTTTTCTGGTAAAACACAGGAATGAAACCCTCCTGTCATATATTCATGAAAGTCTTGATAAGCCCATTTAACAGAGCATATTAAAGCTTGGCTTTTGCAGCAGTTTTTCTCTAGAGCATTTGCAAAGAATCATAGATTCTTCGTACTCTCAATTTTAGCGGAGGGAAAAAACAGCAGTGACAGGTACTGGGGGATGGGTCATTGTTATTTCACCTCAATGTCTTTCTTCCCCCTACTTTGTAAAATCAGGGTTTATGTTTGGGGCTCCTTGCTTTCTCAAGCTGTATCAACACCAGCAGACATGTGCAAATGCTGATCACAATTATATAAGTTCATGGTACTTAATATGATTACAGATCATAGACATTTATTAAATCAACATACCCCCTACTTTGTAAAATCAGGGTTTATATTTTGGGACTCCTTGCTTTCTCAAGCTGTATCAACACCAGCACACTTTTGAAAATGCTGATCACAACTATGTAAGTTCATGGTACTTAATATGATTACAGATCACAGACATTTATTAAATCAACACACCTTTATTAACGGATTGATCCCTGATTTATAATTAATTAATATATGCTTTCTTTAATTCTGTCTTCAAAATTGTGCCCAAGACTTTTTTCCTCCATAAATCCTAATTTCAACACTCACTTCCAATTATCCAAGATCAGCCCTTTCACCATGCTCATTCTTCCCCATTAGCTTTCCTAATAATGGATGGTATCACCTCTTTTAAAATATATTTTTCTTCTATTTCTACTTAAAAATATACATGAAACTTTTATGAATTTTTTTTAAATCACAAGTAATGCTCATGTGTACATTCACCAAGTGAATGCCTAAATTCATGGGAACCTGCCAAGGGACAATTATGAAGATCGGGGAATAGGCAGCCTGTGTCAGTGATTTTTTACAGCCCAGGAAGAAGTAGAATATAGTCAGAGGAAAGGACAGGCTCTGGTTTACTGTGCTAGGAAAATCCAGGACATCTTCTTTCTTTGAATCCTATCATCACATTTGAGGCAGTGACTCATTCCCAGCTGCTGTCTGGGCTTAGGTGTGGCATCACTATCAGAGGATATTTGGGCCAAGCTCACTTTCTCTCATGTAAGAAGGCATAATGAAAAAATTTAAACTCAAGTCCATATGACCCAGGAAAATGATTTGTGTGTCCAGGGTGTGGTCTTGGAAAGAGTAAGAGAGCTTAAGGTTTTTAAGAACACTTTTGTAGAGTAGCAAAGAGAAGAATTTGTATTTTGTTCCTGTTAGTTTTACTCTGTTTTCATAGATCAGGCAAGAAGAAAATACAGAAATTAAGGCTACTTAGCCAATATAATTCACCAAGCCTTTCAGCATTTACAACCTTCAGCAATTTTATCTGTTTCTCCACCTGTTCCCTTTGCCTTTGTTTGAGAACTGACTCCCAACCAGAAGACACACATACAAAATAAACCAAAGCAAATCAACAACAACAAAAATACTCTCTTTTAAAAATTATCCAACTGGATTTGTATCTCTGGACCATATTCCAGTTGTCATTGAGTGACATAAAGATGATATTCTTTTGGGACAAGAATTACTAATAACCTTAACTGTTTTCTCATATAGATCTCCATTTATCAGGGACCAATGCTCAGTTGGTAAAGGTGAAATTTTTCTTAAGGGATAAATCTGGGCTATCATTTTATACAGGACTCTTCTATATTTTAGTAAAGTCCAAGAACTTTATTAAATTTCTTCTCTATGGAATGCAGCCTGCTGGTAATTAAAAAGAAATGATAAATAATTTAAGTTTTCCATCTCACAGAGCTCATAGTACGTAAGGGGATATACAAAGAAGAAAGTAGAAATTGCTAACTTGAGTTGTGCATCACACTATGGAAGGGAAGAGAAGGGAGACATCGGCTACAGTAGGTTTATTCATTCGAAGTTCCATTAAGCCTTCATGGAGGAGGTGGCATGTGATGTAGACGCTGAAGTATGAGCTACTGCCTTACTCATGGAAAATGGCAGAAAGAGCACGACGGGCTGAGCCTGAACAAAGTACATGGTAGATAAGTCTTTGTTTCTTCCACTAAAATCAATTATCCTCAAAGGTAAAGCTCAGGTGTTTAATATTCTTTCTTACTTTCTTAACTATCTTGTATGGAGAGACTCAATTTCATTCAATAATGCAATGCGTTAAACAATGGACTGGAACCTTTCACTGGTGCATTCTAATGTAGCTCCACAGCCAGAATTCTAGGATGGCCTCATGTCTCACACAAGACATGTTTTCTTGCATGAATGCACACACACACACTTCAAACAATCATATTGACAGAGAAAATTAAGTTTTTTAATGCTAGAAACTTATCTTCCTTGACTCCATATCACATCTGATAAATGTTTCACAGAAAAGCTCATTCTGGTTAATGTGTAATACAGACTCCCCAGTGAATTGGAGTGTGGAAGGTAGGTTCTTTTAAACACTTAAGGCAAAGAATGTGAGCTTACCCTGGACGAGTGTGTCAGATTCCATTGACGCTGACCAATCTTCAGCCTCAGCGAGTTGCAGATGCATTGGTTCTTGCACTCCATTCCTCAGTTGTTATCACTACAGTCTCTGACTTGTCAGACACTCAGTCTGGGGTCACATCTGGCTTAGGGAACTGGACTCAATCTAAACAAGAAAACAATAGGACAACAGTCACAAACACAGCCCTAAAATGTGTGATATTTGAAGATAATACTTTGTCTATTATGAATTTTTTTTCTTGAAAGGAACATTTACCTCGTGTCATTTAATCCTGGATAGAAAAATATGAGAATAGAAAACAAATATTGTTTTATGTTTAAATTTAAGAATTTCTATGAAATAGTCTTTATTCAAAAGAAGAATAAAAAGAGGGAACTTCAAATAATTTTCTGAATTATTTCCCATTTTCTTTGCTTCTTCGTACATTTAGTAGATTATTCTTTTGTTTCAATACACTAATGACCATATCTACTTTTTAAATTACATATAAAGTCACACAAATGTGTTCTATATTAAAATCGGGAATTGATCTAGTAAAGATGCGGAAAATCATTTCCACATTCCACATTACTGTGCCTTAGCATTGCTGGGCAATTAATACACTCTCCAAAGAGAAATCTGAACTGTTCTGAAAACATTAAAGAAACTTGGAGCATTTGTTTTAATACTTTAAAAATTTAAAAAAAAAAAAAAAAAAAAACTTTTCCAGTATGGTTTGGAGCATGAATCAGGTGTGGAATAATGTTCATACAAACAGATATCTTAAAATAAAACTCGCAAGAAATAGTACACCTTCCTAAGAATAGTTTGAACTCCTTTGTCTGTTTTAAATGCTGGCATCAAAGAGAAAAATGATGACCAAAAATAATGATTTCAATATTCAAATTTCAAAAATTTTACACAAAGCATATAGGAACCTATGAGCAGCAAACCATCCCTCCGATGGTATTTGTGCCTTCCCATCTAGGTTCAATAATTCATTACAATGACCATACAGATCTCAGACAGCATACTCACAGTTATGGGGTTTGCTAGGGAAGTTGGCGTCCTGATGTGGCTCTGTGGGATAAGCACTGAACCGCAAAGTCAGTTTGAACTTCAAGGTAGGTGATAAAAACGCACCAGCCACTCCTAGGAAACCCAATATAGGGTCGCTATGAGTCCAAACCAGCCCAAAAGCACTTAGGGACGTTGACAGGTTATAATGCAGGGTCAGAAATGTTCAGGGTACAGTTCTTCCAATCAGAACAGTCTCTCCTCTGCCATGCCCACAGATAGGCCTCTCACTGGTCTTCAGCTCTTTGCCCTGATTTCGCAATGTTACAAGCTCATTTATGGCTGCAGATAAATTCTCACAGTGTACACCATTCCACCATAAGCCTCAGCCTGAAGGCATTAGACTCTGGCTCAGTGGGTCAGCAAACCTCGTTCTCTCAATTAAGTACCTACAGACACCGGCCCCTATGCAAACAAGCCGCCTGCCCAAAGCCACTCAGCTTTTCTTGCTCTGTGGACTAGGAAGTCCATGCTGTGGCTCTTGCTTCTGCTGCAGCTGTTTGTCATTCCTTCACTATCATAGCTTTCTCTGTCTGGTCGAGGAAGTTCAATGCACAGAGATCTCAGGATCTTAATGACACATTCCACGCCTGGATTTTCTTAAGAGTAGTGAGATTCCCCCTTCCTCCTTCTCAGGTGGCTCATTTTATACCCACTTCAGGGTTCCAGGTTTTCACAATTAACCCTGTTAACCATCATTCACACCTGAATCCAATAATCCATCAGCATCTTCACTTATCTTCTGTTACTCATACTTATCAGGAAAAAGTTGTTTGGTGAGAGTTTATGAATACCAACGGCTAGAAGAACCCTTAAATAATTCACTGCACTACACAGGTACTTAAAATAGGATACTTTACTATGTTTCTACTTAATCTTATATATTTTTAACTTTGTATTAATAGAGACAATCTTTCTATCCAATGAGAACAAGATAAATCTTATTCCGTTGGAATTTGTTGCTCTCCCACTTTGTAACACCAGTAACAGGCTTTGTATTTCTGGATATAAAATTTCATTTCACTTTCTTACACTTCATCAAATAAAAAAGTAATTTCTTTAAATAAAGTTTCTTCCTTAAAAATTATTTTCCTTTTAACAATTAAAATTTAATAAATGCTCTGAGCCTCAATAAATCTAAGTAAGTGTTCAATTCCTAGGGGAGCTAGTAGCACAGTGGCTAAAGCACTCAGCTGCTTACTGAAATGCTAATGGTTCAAATCTAGAATCTACTATGGGAAGAAAGATGTGTTAGTTTTTACAATTTGCTGACTTGATCCCTATGGGGCCGTTCTGCACTGTTCTCTAGAGGCACTATGAGTGGAAACTTTTCAAACAGCAGTTTGAATTTGACAATTTCTTAATGTTAAGTGCCGTCGAATCAGTTCCAACTCAGAGTGATGCTGTATAGGGTTTCTGAGGAGCAGCTGATGGGTTTGAATTGCTGACCTAGTGGTTCACAGTCTAGTGCTGATCTTATAGTGCCATACCAGGAATCCAACACTAAAATAGTATAAAAATAATTCCAGATTTTCCAAAATTTGTATTGAATCTGTGTACTTTTAACTCCCACCATCTCTGCTAAACTGAGCCAATCCAGTTCAATATAAATTCCAAACCTATTTCACATCTGTTCCAACAAAGTGAAATCATGTTAATTTCATTCTGTTCTCTAATGACACTAATTGCAAATGTAGTGTTTCTTTCTCTGATCACAACATCCAGAGCTAGGTTGTTGTTGTTAAGTGCCCTCGAGCCAATTCTGACTCACAGCAAACCTGTATACAGTTTCTGAGGAACAGCAGGTGAATTTAAGCTTCCATCCTTGTGATTCAAGCTGACGTCATGGTTCATTGCTTATCCTTCAATGCCATAGAGCTAGGTCAGAGCTCACAAGTTGAGGAATGCATTTCTCCAGACCTCCAGACTTTGAAAACTGCCCAAGACTTCAGATGCCAGAAGAAAGCCTATCCCCAGTCACCTCTCACTTCTGATCTTCTGGTCTGTACTACTCCATTGTTTTTCATAATTGACTAAAAAATACTCATAGCATTCAGGAAAGTATTACAATTCTATGACAGTTTTATTGATGCACAAAATATATACAAATAAGATATATTTGGGAAGATCTGGAAAATTCCCAATGCAAAGCTTCTATATTCCACAGGATAATCTGTCCTCCTAAACACTATTGTCTTATACCAACCAGAAAGTCCATTGAGCATTCATGTCCAGAGTCTTTATTGAATCTTCATTATAACAGGATTGATTGAATAAAAGCTCATGAGATTGAACTTAGTATTGTATCTATCTGTCTAACTTAATATTGTCCACCTTCCCAAAATATACCTCATTAACATAACTGTTTGGTTGTTGTACTTTAGAACCCCCATCAAAGACACTTCAATCACTCAGAAAATCCCAGCATTTTAGAGGTTATCTTTCAGGATCCAAAGACAAAGACAAAATTCTTTAAGTATAGTTTAACAGTAAATCCCAAACCAACACAAAGAAAAACAATGTGTGGTCTACCAATGTGTGGTAGGCATATTTGTGAAGGAGGTGAAAGAGGTAAAATTAGAATTCAAAATTATAGTGACAATAATAGTTATCTGCTCTCTATAATGCAAGGCATATTAACTTGTCGGTGGTTTAATAGAAGAAACAAAGACTCAGCAGTAATCAAGAATGGAGACACATGTCTAGGTAATTATAATGTTAAGTAATAAAAACTGACTTTGGGGTTAGTCAACTGGGATAAGGAAAAGTTCCACATTGTGCCCAATCCAAGAAATTTGACCCAACAGAATGCAGGAATCATCAAAATATATTTTTAATATCACATATGAGTAAAATTTTGCTGAAGATGATTCAAAAATTGTTGTAGCAGTACATCAACAAGGAGCTGCCATAAATTCAAGCCAGATTCAGAAGATGACATGGAACTAGGTATATTACTGCTGACATCAGATGTATGTTGACGGAAAACAAAGATCAAAAGAAAGCTACTGACTTGTGTTTTATTGACTATGTAATGTATTAGACTGTGTGTATCCCAACAACCTATGGATAACACTGAGAAGAATGGGAATTCCAGAACACCTAGTTGTGCTAATGAGGCACCTGAACACAGTAATTTTTGAAAAAGAACATTGTATCAGAATGGAAGGAATTCCCATTAGCAACTTGTAACTTGCAGATGCTATAACCTCGCATGCTGGAAACAAAGAGGACTTGAAAATTTTACTGATGAAGATCAAAGACTACAGCTTTCAGTATGTATCTCAGTGCAAAGAAACAAAAATCCTTACCACTGAACCAATAAATAACTTCATGATAAACAGAGAAAAGATTGAAGTTATCAATGACTTCATTTTTCTTAGGTCCACAATCAACACTCATGAAAGCAGCAATAAATAAATCAAAAGACATATTGCATTAAGCAAATCTGCTGCAAAAGTCTTCTTTATAGTGTTAAAGATCAAAGATGTCACTTTGGGGACTAAAACGCATTTGATCCAAACCGTGGTATTTTCAATTGCCTCATATGTAAGTGAAAGTTGGACAGTGAATAAGGAAGACTGTAGGAGAAATCATGCATTTGAATTGTAGTGTTGGAAAGGAATATTGAAAGTACCATGGGCTGCCAGAAGAATAAATCTGTTTTAGAAGTACACCCAGAACATTCCTTAGAAACCAGGATGGCGAGACTTTGTTTCTGGAAGCTCAGACATGTTGTCAGAAGATACCAATACCTAGAGAAGGACATCATGCTC
>NW_006408549.1:18009309-18013632 GCF_000296735.1 Chrysochloris asiatica | reverse complement strand
AACCGCTGACCTTAAGGTTCGCAGCCCGATTCGTAACCACTACGCTACCAGAGCTCCTTTTTTAGATTGCTCTAAATTGGACCCAACTCAACTAAGAGTAGTACTACAGTATAAGCTACAAAAAGCATTGACCATGTATTTTGATCACTTTCTTATGCCAAATGTTTAACAAAAAGTGTTACTCAATTTTTGAGGGAGTTTCACAAAGATTGTGTGAAAATTACATTATATTTTCATTCCATTTTACAAAGAACTTTTTTGAAGCCTCTTTTTATAAAGTTATATCAATTGGTAACATACAGGAAGCTAAAAGGAGACACTAAGAACATACACAATGAGGAAGACCTGGTCTCAGTTGGTGGCATGAGGTTGCAAAAATGACAGGAAAACCATGTCTAATTTCCTCAGACTTCACAAGGGGAAAGAAGAATCAAACTCAAAGTCAGCCCAAGTCTAATTCCTATTAAATGGAGGTCAGACATGCCTCCAACGCACAACCTTCTTTACCCTCTTCTGACACCAACCATTCCTCCTACAGCATTCTCTGGGTTTGATAATCCATTCCAACAACCGTGAAGAATTCATACACAATACTCATGATTATGGAGTTAATTAGGGAAGTGACCAGGGTACAATTCAAGACCAGAAACAACTCAGAATGCAGCAGTTCTTCGGTCAGTAACACCTCTTCTCTTCAGTACCACAACATTCCTCTCTTGTCTTTGGTCTCTCAGTCATGTGTTCCCTTGGTCTCTGCCCTGCTCAGGCAAGTGTTACAAATCTCTTTTAGACAGTCTTAACTGTCCAAAGGGCACATTCTGCAAGCCAACTTACTGACTATAGGCACTCCAGTGCACTTGGTCCATGAGGTCTGTTCTCCATGCCTCCTCTTCTGCTGCTGCCTCTCTCATGCCACACTTGTGGCTTCTCTTTTTGATGGTCCTGGGATCATCTGTTCCTTTTAAATCTAGCGGGATAGCA
The DNA here is from genome assembly GCF_000296735.1 of Chrysochloris asiatica. Lineage (NCBI taxonomy): Eukaryota > Metazoa > Chordata > Mammalia > Afrosoricida > Chrysochloridae > Chrysochloris > Chrysochloris asiatica. The sequence continues at coordinate 18,012,651 of NW_006408549.1, read as the reverse complement.
AAATTAAGCAGTCCAGGTGTTCCACTACTGTACACACTATTTGCATGGTCTCACTAAATATTTTAAGGAGCTCTGGTACCATAGTGGATTATTATGAGCTAGACTTCTAACAAAAAGGTTGGCAGTTCAAATCTACCAGCCACTCCTCAGGAAAAAGATGAGGCTTTCTACTCTCATAGATTTACAGCTTCAGAAACCCTATACAGGGTTGCTCTGAACCAAACCAATTCCATGGCACATGACTGACCACCACCACCACTCAACATTTTGCTAGGAGTTAAGAAGACATTGGATAGAAAAGCCATAATAAGTAAATTTATGGTACCACAGGGGTGAGGAGAAATGAACAAAAAATAAATTTTCATATTTTAGTATCATAAAACACAAACCATAGAATCCTCTTATGGTAAAAGCAAAGAGTTTTACTGAGGAATAAAATGGTATTTTGTTCTGTCAATTGGGTTGTTGTTGTTGTTGTTGTTATGTGCCGTGGAGTCGGTTCTGACTCATAGCACCCCTGTACAGGGTTTCTGAGGCTGTAAATCTTTGCAGAAGCAAAAAGCCTCATCTTTCTCCCGTGAAACAGCTGGTAGTTTTGAACTGCTGACCTTGGGGCTCACAGGCCGATTTGTAACCACTATGCTACCAGAGCTCCTTGTCAATGGGGTTAGTGGCTTTTATATGTAGAGAAAGAAGTCCTGGTGGCATTTAAGATAAGCATTTGACTGCAAACCAAAAGGTTGGTGGTTCAAACCCACTAGCCACTCCATCATTGAAATATGAGATTTTCTGCTCCCATAAAATTTTGTAGCCTCAGAAACCCTATACAAGTTTGTTATGAGTTAGACACCACTAGATGGCACACCACAGCAACATACATAGAGATAGAAAGGAAAGGTAAGGGGTTAATGATTCACTGTAGAAAAGATCTGCTTCAGTTTGAAGTCCTTTGAAATGTAAAGGTCAGACATTTGGTTAGTGGGTAGTGAACCAGCCAGTTTGGCTATTCTTGAGGGTAGAGTTATAGTTTTTATTCAGCACAGGGCCTTGGTGACCCTGTGTTTTTAGATATTGGACCATTAGCCCCAAGGTGAGCAGTTCAAAGCCACCAGCTGCTCTGTGGCAAAAGGTGAGGTTGTCTGCTCCTTTAAAGAATCTAAGAAACCATCACTGAGTTAGAATTGATTCAATGGTAGTCAATTTGGTGTGGATTTTTAATTATCCAGGACTGTAGCCCTTTTGTGGTTCTGTGGGATAATACACTGGACTGCAAGTTCGGTTTGAACCGCAAGGTCAGCAATTGTACTTCACCAGCTGCTCCTCGGAAACCCTGTACAGGTCTTGAGTCAGAACTGACTTGATAGAACTTAACAACAATAGGGCTGTATAATTGGTTCCAGGAGCAAAGTGCTCACATATTCTTCTCAAAGGGCCAGCAACATCCTGACTGATTTGGTTAGTTAAGCACATATTCCTCCTGAGTCATTTACATCTTGACATACTCTTCTTACATGATTTTCTGTCCTGACGTTTTGTTTCCTGGAAATAGATAGATATTGATCTCATCATTCTGTTTGTTGAGGTAGTTAAAGTTTTCTTATTTTCTGAAGGTTGCTTGCCTATTCCTTTCAGCAAAGTGTAGTGGAAACTTTCAGGATTAACAGGCTACAGTTTTGAATCAGGACCTATGCTAAAAATTAAAATGACTTTGAACAAGAGCATAGGTATTTTCTATTAAACTGGTGCCATAATTATTAATTTTAGGTGGCCTTACTCACTAGACTAATAAGGTTGAGTTAGGTTTTCAGATGACTTCTATTTCGTTTTGGGGTTTGATCTGCTCTTCGCCTACCCTTCTACTGTAATAGAAAAGAATACTGGGTTTGTAAGTGGAAAAAATCTGGATTTGTCTTTCTTGGTTGCTGCCTATGATGCAATGAGGCAGGAGGTTTTTTTGGACCTTCATGTTTTGTTAGAACACGCTTCTGAAATGAGTTAAGAAAACACTTTAATCAAGAGATATTTATGAGAATTATATGAACACAAAATATATGAGAGAAGATGAAACATAGGTATTCAGTAGGTTGCTTGATATGAATCTAATTTACAGTGAAGCCAGTGTATTTCACCTGTGCTGTACATAGAATCTTTATGAAAATAAAGTTACTGTTGGTGCCATTTGCTGTCATTCAGTTGCCGTATGTGTATTCATGGCAACTATTGTGAATGAGCACAAAAGAACTTGGTGATTGGTATAAAAAAAGACTTCTGCCAAAAATGCAGGCCATAGTCTATTTGTTACAAATTCTGCTTACTGCTCATTCTGAACTGATTCTCAAAAGTTAGATAGCCCACATACCTCAGGAAGCAGGCATCCTCCTTCCTTCCTCCTTCTTCTCACAACATGCTTCCAGGAAATAATCTGTTTACACTGGCCCTCTAAATAACCATACGTTAAGCTTTTACATGACTCCACCTTTCTGATTAGCAAAATAATGTTTACAGGGTCTTGCCATTGTCTTGTTTCTGTTAAAAAATGACTTTGTAAATGTCAACCAATCAGCATTTTTTTCTGGGAAGTTCCTGGATCCTCTGTATTTAAGCTCTGGAAAATTTCCTTTTGCTTGAGTCCTGGTGTGGTGCTGTAGGATAAGTACTCAATCATAAGGTTGGTTTAAAAAGCAAGGTCAGTGGTTCAAGCCCAGTGAATTGGAACTGAGTAGATGACACTTAACAACAACAACACAGTCCTTTGATGAGTATTTACTGCCCTGGATTGCTTTGTTCCTTTAATAAATTATTTAATTTTAATAGTTTGCATTTTGACATTATATATAGCAGAACAAAACCTTGCCTAGTCCTGTGCCGTCTTGCTTATAATTGGTATGTTTGAGGCCATTGTTGCAATTATTGTGCTAATACATCAAACCAAGGGAGGAGGATTTCCCTATTTTTGTTGGCCTTCTACTTTAACAAAGATGAGGTTCTTTTCCACCATTCATCAATTTCTCTCCCCGGGGTGGTATGCAGGTTGCTGTGATGCTATAAAGTGTGCCATCAGAATTTCAGGTGCTGGTAGCGACACATTTCATTAACCAAATTCAGCAGAGCTTTCAGACTAAGACCAACAAGAAAGAAAGTCCTGGGATTCTATTTCTGAGATTAGACAATTAAAACCCTGTATAGTCTAACAAATTTATCATAATAGAGGTATACTATTTGTTGGTTATGTGCCATGGAGTCAGTTCTGACTCATAGCGACCCTGTACAGGGTTTCTGAGGCTGTAAATCTTTACGGGAGCTTGAGCAAGCCTCATCTTTCTCCCGTGGAACAGCTCGCAG
>NW_006408549.1:17995187-18009085 GCF_000296735.1 Chrysochloris asiatica | reverse complement strand
CCGTTTGAACTGCAAGATTGGTGGTTCAAGCTCACCAGCTGCTCCTTGGAAACCCTCTACAGGGTCACTATGGGTCAGAATCGACTCTACAACACTTGACAACAACAATACGTATTACCATAAAATCTGCTTAATATTAATAATGATAATATTAACTGTGCAAAAAATACTTTATAAGTTTCAAGACATGGAGATACAGAAAACTGAATAGTTGTGTCACTTAAAATTTGTTCTGATCCTTGAAGATGAAGTTGCTGTGGCAGTTAGAAGTACAAGCCCAGCTTCATTAGCAAAACATACAGCAATATCAACATGACAAGATTATGGAGATGATTAAAAAATAAATACTTTATTCGGGAATATATCAAGATTTTTATAAATGTCACTTTTTAAAGAAGATTTGAAATCTATTTATGTTAAATATTTTCTAAAATATCTAAATCTATGTATGTTAAATAAGTATTTTCTAAAAAAAAAAAAGTCAATATTTTGACTTGTTTGATAAGCTGTTGAATATTTTTTTCTAATCTAAACAGATTTGCAAGTGACTCAAATGAATTGTGATCAGCTGCTAAACTAAAGGTTAGCCGTATGAACCTACCCAGGGTTCTTCAAAGGAATACCTTGATGATCTGCTTCCATAAAGATTACAGCCAGGTAATGGAAAGTTCTACATTCTAACATATGGATTGTCAGAGTCAGAGGCTAAATCCACATCAGATAACAACAAACCAACCAACCAGATAACATTATAATGATGGTATCAATAGGGGAACAAAGCAACTCCAAACAATAGCACTGGATTGCAAAACACAAGGTCTGTGGTTACAGCCCACCCTCTGCTTCATGGGAGAAAGATTAGGCTTTCTTCTCCCACAAAGATTTAAACACTAGGAAACCCTACACAGGGTAGCTATGAGTCAGAACCAACTCAATGGCACTTAATAACAACAACAACCAATACATAATGTTTTTGTTTAATGTGATTCTAATTTCTGAGTCTGGGTCATTATTGATGGAGTCTCTATGACCACTACATCAATTTTGACATAATACACCAAAGTACTGATATAGAAGCATTTCAAAACAGATAGGTTTTAATAACATGCACCTAACTCAAGCATGGTATTTTTTGTCACCTCATATGCATATGAAAGTTGGACAATGAATAAGGAAAACCATAGAAGAATTGATGCATTTGAATTATGGTGTTGGAGAAGAATGTTGAAAGTACCACAGAAGAATAAACAAGTCTATTTTGGATGAAGCACAGTCAGAATGATCCTTAGAAATCAGGATGGTGATACTTTGTCTCTTATTCTTTGAACATGTTGTCTGAAGGGACCAATTTCTGGAGGTCATCATGCTTGGTAAAAGTGGAGGGTCAGCAAAAAAGAGGAAGAGCCCAATGAGATAGACTGACATGTGGAAACAGCAATGATCTTAAACATAACAACAACTCTGAGGATGACACACACTGTGTTTAGTTTTGTTATGCATTGGTTCACTATGAGTATCATCCATCTGGTGGGTACCTAACAACAATAAAATCAGTAATTAATTTAATTCATATGTTCTTTGTATTTTTTTTTTAATAAATATTTAATCTTTTTACAAGCATGTATTCGTTTTCTGTGGTTGCTATAACAGTTACCACAAACTTGGTGGTTTAAACCACTGTAACTTTATGCTTTTATTGTTCTAAGAGGGCAGAAGTCCAAAACAAGTTTCACTGGGTTAAAGTCAAGATGTTGCAAGAAATTAAAATTTCTGCAGACTCCAAGGGAAATCTGTTCCTTAGCATTTTTTAGCTTCTAGTAGCCACCTGTCATTCCTTCCCAGAATTATTTGTGCTTTTTGCTACCAATTGTCACATCTCCTACCTTCTCCTTTAACCTTCTTATCTTCTTTTATAAGACACTTGTGATTCAGGGACCACAGATTAATATATGATATTCTTCCTGTATCTCAAGACCCTTAATCACATCTGTAAAATCCTCTTTGCCATGTAATGTTACATTCTAGGGATTTGGACATAAATATGTTCTATCTGTCAGATTGAAGTACCATGGTAGCTTGAATGTTGCTGTAGTGCTAAACGCTATGCCACTAGTATTTCAAACACCAGCAGGGTCACCCATGATGGACAGGTTTTAGCAGACCTTCCAAACTAAGAGAGTCTAAGAATTAAGGCCTGATAGCCTACTTCTGGAAATAGACCAATAAAAACTCTAAGGATCACAACAGAATAGTGCCTGATAGTGCTAGTAGATGAACCCCCTAGGTTAGAAGTCACTCAAAATATAAAGTGCCCTCAGAAATGGGCTTGCATATACCCCAACATGAGAGTGATGCAGGACAAACCAACAGTTCATTCTATCAGTGCCATGAGTTAGAGTTGATGCAATGGCAAATAACAAGAAGAAGAACATCTTTTGGGTGGATATTATTCAGCCTACTACAAAACATCAAATTGTCAAATAAAGTATTATGTGGGTTTGGACAATGATGGATGATACCTGTCTCTTGTTTTACAGGTAACAAAGAAGCCTTTTGATTTCCTCTGTAACTCTAATGAGAGTGACTGACCACCTAAAAACAGCTGAGATAGAATTTTGTTTCAGTCCAGTGAGAAAAGGTTGAAGTAAAATTTCTATCTACCACACACACCCTGATTCCCTCAGATACAAGTTGTTTCCTCTGTACTCTTTTAGAATCATCTCCATATTCTACGTACTATGCAGTGGAGTTTGCTATACATATTAAAATACTTAGCTCAAATAGGTATTAACATATTGAAAATGTTTCATTGTTTGGGTTTGCATCTGCCCCACCCCTGATTTTAACTTACATCAAATATTTGGTCATTCAAAAGCTATATTCTGTTACCAAGATCATTATGTTGGCAGAGGGAAAAAGGTGGTAGGGATAGGCAAATGCTTCGTTAGAAAGAAAACACTTGCATCCCTAAGAAACTGATCAGAAATAAAAATGAAGAATCAGAAAATAAAAAACTAAGACTCTCCCCAAATTTAACAGAGCTCAAAAGAAAGCTGAAGAGCTGGTAGGAAGTAAAGTGAGGGCAACTGATAGGTACAGAAGCCAAGGCCAACCTTGTTTCTAAGGAGGGAAGATGTTTTCCCCAAGGCAATAAAACATCTGTACTCCTCCTGTATGAACAGAGTTGCACAGAGAAAGAACATGAACTTCATTCTTATTAGTGGAGGAACTTGAGACATCCTAGTCTCTCCATTATAAAAATTCTGTGCTGGGTGTTTTGAGGTGGAGTCCCTGGATGGTACAAACAGTTAACACATTCAGCTGCTAAGCTAAAGGTTGAATATTGGAGTCCACTCAGAAGTGCCTTGGAAGAAAAGACTGGTCCTCTACTTCTGAAAATTAGCCAGTGAAAACACTAGGGAGCAGAGTTCTAATCTGACACACTACACATACGGTGGCCATGAGTCAAAATTGACTCAAACAGCAGCTAGTTAGTGAATGTTTTTTTTAAGTGCCATCAAGTCAATTCTGACCCATAGTGACCCTATACAGGATTTATGAGGAGCAGCTAGTGGGTTTGAACCACCAACCTTGTGGCTCCCAGTCCAGTGTTTATCCTAAAGCACCATACCAGGAGTCCAAGTGCTAGTAGTGGAGGGGTGTATTTCAGTACTTCTGGGGTTAAAGTTCCTCCTAGAGAGAAAAGCAATTGAGTCCTAAGTGAAAGAATTTATGTTAAGCACATTAAATAAATTCTGAAGTGAATGAATAAGTAAGTCAAAATAAGAGTTTGCAAGATAACGTGTTCTAAGGCATGAATCCTAATGTAAGCTGTGGGCTTTAGTTAACAGTAATTAATATATCTGTTCATCAATTGTAACAAACGTACCATATTAATAAAAGCTGTTGCCAAGTCAGTTCTGACTCATAAAGACTCTGTGGACAACAGAAGGAAACAAAGGCTGGTTCTGCACCACCCTCACAATCGTTGTCACATTTGAGACCATTGTTGCAACCACTGGTTCAATTCATCTCACTGGGGATCTTTATTAAATATATATGTGTGAGGGCAGGGAGATATGTAGGAATTCCCTGAACATACCGCTCACTTTTTCTACAAACCTAAAACTGCTCTTAAAAAATAAAATCCACTACTTTTTTTAAAGATGGGCTAATCATTTTGTAAGGAGCTCTGGTAGCGTAGTGGTTACGAATGGAGCTGCAAACCACAAGGTCAGCAGTTCGAAACTACCAGGTGTTCCGTGGGAGAAAGATGAGACTTTCTGCTCCCGTAAAGATTTACAGCCTCGGAAACCCTGTTCAGGGTCACTATGAGTAGGAATCGACTCCACGGCACATAACAACAACAACAATCATTTTGTGTTTTTCTTTTTACTTTTATATCTCACTGAAGAAACAAATGAAGAGGAAGACTGATGGGCAGAAAACAATCACTGGAAGTACTTATTTATCTTTTTAAAAAAGAAATTTCAATCTCATTTCACCTTCAAAACACCCTTTCAGAAAGGTCTCTTGAATTTTTTACAGACACAAAACTTGTGGCTCAGAAATTATGCCATTTATCTAAGATCATTTAACGACTAAGCAATTGAATTTCCAGTAATTATTATCTGATTCATATAGCAGTCTCTCACAATTACTCCTTTCCTCTTTATTTGTAGTATCATACTTATATAAATTTGTTCATCAGATTTTTTTTTTTTCTAAATTCCTTCCATTTGGTCAAAGCATTGCACTGTTTGCTGAATATAGAGGACTCTCTTTCCCTCCTGGTTTTTCCTTTTGCCTCAGCTCTCACTGCTTCTTCTGGGAGAAAGCACAGTGACTTCCTGGGGCCTAGTGGAAGCCTGCGGTGCTTGAACACAGACTGCCTCCCCTGTATAAATCCTGGCTGCTCCAGAGAGTGTTTATTCAGGCGTGCTTTTCCACCCCACGGGGGAGAAAACCAGGCTCATTAAATCCTGAATAGTACTTATTATTGCTTGGATAAATTTTTTTAAAAGAGGATTTAGTCTTGACTATTAAAGGAAGAAAAAGTATGTACAGGCACAAGAAATGATCTCCTCAGGGAAGTGTTGAAATCCCTATAATTTGAGTTACAAATACCAGGAAGCAAACCAAACAAATAGGAGCTGGCTGAAGAATGAAGTATGTCTATACATAAAGTCTCTCCCCACCTGGTGATTTCATAATTTACCCTTATTTTTTCACCCAAATGTATGTATTTTGGTGGACTTCTCAACCATATTCTTGTTACAATCACAAATACACTCTTAGATCCCTGTTTCCCATGTAATAAGAACAAGAGTCCTTGTTGAGGCACAGAGAGGAGATAGAACTCTTATTGATATGTTCAATGTCTGTTGTTATAATTGTTTCTTTTCATAATAATATGCTTTTTATTAGCTCAAAATAACCAACATATCATGTGCAGTTCACTGTCTGTCAGAGAGCTAGAGTGACAGTATGAATGGATTGGACCAGCTTGTCATATCGCAAAAATTTCTGAATTGTAACTACTGAAGAGTTGGCAGCAAATAACAATGGCTTCAACAAAATTTTGCTTGGAGCTCTAACATTCATAGGTTCACAATGCTAAGAAATGTTCCTCTTGAAGCATTCTTTAAAGTCTGCTTTTTAAACACTTGTACTAAGGAACTCTTTTTTTCTTTGGTACTTATTTTCTTATACGTATTTTTATACTCATCAGTTTGATTGAATATAATTTGTCATAGATATAATGTTACATGATTTTGGAGTTTTCCTTCTTTATGAAATGTTTTGCTGTAGTTGCTAAGTGTTGTTGAGTCAGTTTCGACTCATAGTGACCCTATATAGAGTTTCCAAGGAGTAGCTAGTGAGTTTGAACCACCAACCTTGCAATTCAAACCTAACTTGCAGTACTGTGCTTATCCTACAGCGCCACACCAGAACTCATCAAATATTTTAGGTGACTGCTAATTCAACTTCACAAGATGCAAATAATTTTTTGTGTGTGGTGGGGTAAAGAGGTGCAAGCCGGATAGGCCTAAGGAATGAGGGTTAGGGTTGGGGCTATTATTAGGTTTAGGGTACATCTACAACTTCATTAAGTTTGGTTATGGTTATCACCAGGGTTAGTGTTATCAGTAATGTTGTGCAAGGGCTAAAAGTAAGAATTGGTCTAGATTTTAGGGCTAAATAAGCTTTATTTTTATTTACCTATTTCATTTTTTTGTTTAAATCCACTTAATTTCCTCTTTATTTAGAAGTTCAGAAACTGGATTATTCACCCTTTTCACTTTGTTTTGTCATTGTTGTTGCTGCTGCTGCAACTGTATTTCTTACTTTCTATTTTCAGTCTTATAGGTCTGTTTTACTTTGAATATTTCTATATGAGTTGAGTCTAGGTGATATTGTCATGTATGTTAGCATCAGGTTATTGTCTGCTATTGGTTCTATGTTCAAAGAACTCCTTTTAGTATTTTTTGTTGTGAGTTTGGTCTGATTTTACAAATTCTTTTAAATTCTGTTTGTCTGAAAATGACCTAATTTCACTGTCATAGTTGATGGACAGTTTTGCTAGATGTATGATTCTTGATTGGCAATTTGTTTCTTTCAGAGTCTTACTGTATTCTCACCTTCATGGTTTCTGCTGAGAAATCAGCTTAGTCTTATTACTTTCCCTTTGTTAGTTATTAGTTCTCTTTTGTAGGTAAATTTCATTTTTTCTGAGCTACCTTCAAGAGTTTTTCCTTGTCTTTGGTATTGTAAAGTTTGATTATTATATGTCTTGGTGTTTCTTTTTTTGGGTCTGTTCTGTTTGGCGTTTGTTCAGTTTCTTGAATGGCCGTATTCTTGTCTTTCATGATAATAGGGAAGTTTTCTTCCAATAATTATTAGACAATATTCTCTATGAGTTTTTTTGTTTTGTATCTTTCTGTTCTAGAATTCCAATCACATGTAAGTTATTCCTCTTTATAATGTTCCACATAAATCTTATGCTTTCTTCAGATTCCTTTACTGTTTTTACTGATTTTTTCTAGCAGATAAATGTTGACAGATTTTTCTTCAAGCTCAGTAATTTGGCTTTATATTGATTCAGTTCTATGTCTTTGCCTTTTCAGTGTTAGTGTTAATTTTCTGGCTTTCTAATAAGTTTTTGTATGGTTGCAATTTTTTTTCAATTATTTTGTCAATTTCTCATTTGAATTTTGGAATTAAGGAAAACATAGACAAAACATAGTTTTGTCTATGTTTTCCTTAATTTTATCTGCAGTTTTCTCAATCATTCTCTCAATCTGTTGAAGTTGCCCAATTAGTATTCTTTAAAATTCCTAATTAGCTGCACACCAATGTTCATAGCAGCACTATTTACAATAGCAAAAAGATAGAGACAGCCAAAGTGCCCATCAACTGAAGAATGGATAAACAAACTGTGGTATATTCACACAATGGAATATTATGCTACCTTGAAGAATAACAAGGAAGCTGCAAGCCACTGCTTACCATGGATGAACCCTGAGGATATTATGTTGAATGAAATTAGACAGTCACAAAAGGAGAAATATTGCATAAGATGACTACTGTAAAACACTAAGAAAAAGAACCTATACTAAAGGGGGGAAGGCATTCTTTGCTGTTGCTGGGATGTGTGGGGTGGAATGAGGGGAGGGAGAGGAAGGTGGAACACAGGGCAGGGAATAGACACAGGATAGTTTGGGTGCTGGAGAGTGGGGCAATGTACAAGAACGGGGAGGGGAATGAAAGAACAAAGTGGATGGGAGAAAAATTAGGCAGATTTGCATGGGCTAAGTGGGACAGAGGTAAAGAATGATGTATGAACAACCTTGGGACAACAGGGCTCTGGGGTATAGGAATTGAGACATGGTTGAAATGGGCAAAAGGGGGGAAATATGTTAAGATGCTTGGCTGTCTTTTGAATCTTGGTTTCCCTTACATACCATTATAAAATAGACACTGGAGGGGGAGAGAAAGGAATAGCCAGAAACATTACCATAGAAAGCTTGTAAGTCTGTCTTCTGCCTATAACTGATTGTTGTTGTTTTTGTTAAGTGCCATCGAGTCGGTTCCGACCCATAGCAACGCTGTACAGGGTTTCCGAGGCTGTAAATCTTTACGGGAGTAGAAAGCCTCATCTTTCTCCCGCGGAGCGGCTGGTAGTTTCGAACTGCTGGCCTTAAGGTTCGCAGCCCGATTCATAATCACTACGCTACCAGAGCTCCTTTATAACTGATTAGAATACCTAAAATGGGGCTACAATGTGCCCAGTGAAGGAGGCTTCCTGCGAAGCCTCTGCATTACATAAGACTATAGGTGGAATCCTGAACAGCATCCAGAATCTTCAGAGGTGGGAAATTTCCACTTGAAAGGATGGGTAGACCATCCTGAAGCAGGTAGAAGAACAGAAGATACTTCTTGAAATAAAGACCTACAGGAAAAATACAAAACAATATAGACAGACCAACTGATTACTACAAGAACAAGCAAGTTGCTCACCCAGGAGACATCAAGGCAAGTGGTCAGGTCCCCTCAGAGCAAACCCCCTTCCAAGACTAAAACTCACTGGGAATACACACTCTAATTGATGACCACGTTCCTCTCCGATAAAGGGAAGTGAGGGAAAAACAGCAATGAAGCTGTGAGCTATGCCCTACAATGTTCAATAGACTTCTGTGAACCTGGGTGGAGACCTGGTTGGCCAGCAGTGTGGCAAGACCTGGGGACTCTTGGGCCCAGAGTCAGTGACATAGCCACAGAGGACTAGAGTGGAGAATGAAGCGTCCAGCTGATAAGAAGAGAGGGCATATGCATTAGAACACCCACACTTGCAGATAATACCCACTTGTCCTGGCATCAATGGCTGGATGACCAGAGATCAACTAGAAGAAGAAAGAAGAGGGAAAAAAAAGAGTAATCTGATACAATTTGATGAACTTGACCTACACCTATGGATGCAGTAGCTCAAAAGAGGGAACAAATCTTTTCGCAAGGATCATTTCCACCTCCTCCATACACTAAGTAGATAGGGATGGGAAACTTGGACATTGGCTACCCAAAGTGGGAGAGCTACAAAGGCAAGAAGTGACTGGCTTACAAGCTTTCAAGAGGGAACCTAGATCCAGAGGGCATGGAGGAAGGTAAAATCTCCACTGAATGATATCCAATCTGCCTAGGCGGGGTTGATGAACAGAGATGGGGATAGGTCTCTTGTGATACAATAGTCAATAATTGTTATCAGGACTGATTGTGAGAGAGGGTTGGAAATGTAAAGGTATATGTTTTGTAGCAAGGAGGGGCGTGATTAACTTTCCAGTCTGGGAGTGGAGGTCCCTGGGATCATCAAAGGAAAAGAGCAGAAAGTGGGACCCTACTCAAGAAGCAGTGATGCAGAGATAGAGGCAGAGATGATGACGTGGAGAGATGGAGCAACTGGGGACTTTAGACCCAGAGAGGGAGAGGGGCTCTGTGATGATGACCAGGGGCAGGCTTGTAGAGTATACCCTTTGTTTGGTTGATAATGCATGAAGGGGATTGTAACCATGCCAATGATATGATATATGATAGGATGAATGTAAAACTAATGTTCTCCCATGTAAACTATCACATAATTCACAATAAAACTTTTTTTTTTTAATTCCTAATCAGGTAGTTCTGATACCATTTCTGGTGTTATATTTTCTGACTCTGTATTTTGCTCACTTGTTTGAGGCACTCTGTCTTCTTTCTTTACATAAGCTGAAATTGTTTTCTCTGAGACATTGTTTATATTTAATTAATGATTGAATATTTGCATATTTTTTAGTTGCTCACCACCTGTCTCCTTGTGCATGTGTTAGAGACTATAAGTGTGAACACAGATAGTTTTTTGTTCATTGTTTGTAAAACTCAGAGAGAGTTCACACACTCCCAGAAGCAGGGACACTATGCCAGGCATCAGACCCCAGGAACAGTAGAGTCAGAACAGAAAGGAGTGCCACTAGCTGCTGGATTAGTGAGGGTGGGGACTGGGCAAGCCCCTAGCTACCAGGAGGGCATGGTAATAAGGTAGACTTGTACCCCTTACCACCAACTTCCAGTCACATCCTGTTCCAAAAGTCTGTTGTATCAACAGCTATTTGCAAACCCTCAAGATGGTCCTACCATTCAGTGCCAAAGCACAGGCCTCCCGCTTTTCTTGTTTCTCACTACTCCTGTTTAACTTTCTTTTGCAGTTGGCACTCAATCCACCTTTCTATCCTATCCTTTCATGCTCGGGGGTCCAGAATCACCATCTCTACCTGTTTCATTGGTATCCCATTGGTATCTTTCGAGGATTGGCTCTGTATAGCTGCTTACTTTGCTATCATGCAACAGAGCTAAAGTGAAGAATTTTTTAACAGAACATTTTTTGGAGAAGTTTCATGGCCTAAGTGAAATTTTATAACTAAAAATTCAATGAAGTACTTAAATACAATTCTGTTTAATATTAGTACTAGGATTATGTTAATTATAATAAATGATACTTACTATTTAAGTTTAGATGCCCCCACTGCCACTGAGTGGATTTTAACTCACAGTAACCCTCTAGAATTGAATAGAACTGCTTTGTAGGGTCTCTGAGACTAAATCTTTACCAGTGCAAACGGGTTTGCCTTTCTCTTGCAGAGAAGCTGGTGGGTTTGAACTGTTGACATTGTGATTATCAGCCAAACATTTAATCCCCAAGCCAATAAGCCTCCACTTTTTTTGTTAAGTGCTTTCAAGTTGGTTTTGACTCATTGTGACCCTATATAGACTTTTCAAGAAGTAGCCAGTGAGTTTGAACCACCTACCTTACAGTTCTGGTAGCATAGTGGTGACGAATCGTGCTGCTAACCTCAAGGTCAGCAGTTCAAAACTACCAGCTGTTCCATGGGAGAAAGATGAGGCTTTCTGCTCCAGTAAAGATTTACAGCCTCGGAAACCCTGTGCAGGCTCACTATGAGTTGGAATCGACTCCATGATACTTAACAACAACAACCTTGCAGTTAAAACCAACCTTGCATTCCAATGCTTATCCTACAGTACCACACCAGGATTACATTTAGATGTACAATATTAATATAAATATTGTTATTATGTTCTAATCCTAGCTCTATTATTCTACTTTAAGCTATTATTTAATAGATGTTAGTCCTGGTGTGGCACTGTAGGATAAGCATTAGACTGCTAACTACAAATGACCACAAAGTCATTTGAATCATAAGGTTGCTGGTTGAAACTCACCAGTCACTCCTTGGAAGCCCTACACAGAGTTGCTATGAGTCAGAACTGACCCAATGGAATTTAAAAATAATAACTCCTGGTGTGGAGTTCTAATATGGCACTGTTGGATAAGCACTATATTGCTAACCAAAGTTGCCAGTTCGAACCCACCAACTGCTCCTCACAAACCATAAATAGGAGCACTATAAATCTGTGCTGAAAGAAGTACAGTAAGAATGCTCCTTAGAAACCAGGACAATGAGACGTCATCTTTCATAATTGAGACATGTTATCAGGAGGAACCAATGCCTAGAGAAGGACATCATGTTTGGTAAGTGGAGGGCCAGCCCAAAAAGAGGAAGACCAACTCCAAAAATGAGATAGATTGACACCGTGGCAGCAACAATGGCTTCAAACATAAAAAATAATTATGAAGATGGTGTTGTACTGAGCAGAGGTTCGTTCTACTGTGCATAGGGTTATTAGGAGGCAGAAATGATTAGACAGCACCTAACAACATTAATCAGAACTGACTCGATGGCATTTAACAATGACAATAGCAGTTCAAAAATATAAATTAAGAAATTATTTAACTAATACACTTTATAATGATAAATGCATTAACTGTTAATCTTTCATCTGAATTACTGTGACTTTCCCTATAACTGTTTCCATAAGGTTACAATTTTCCATAATCTTGTAATAATAAATATAATTATACTTCATATGACTGATATAATTATACCATATAAAACACAAAGGAAGACTTTTATTCCATATTACATTTAGGATGTTACCCAACATTTGAAAGTAAATATTCAGATATTAAAAATCTATTCAGGTGACATGTGGTGGTGGTTACGTGTCATCAAGTTGGTTCTGACTCACAGTGACTCTGTCTAGGGTTTCAGAATCTGTAAACCTTTAGAGGAGCAAAGATCCTCATCTTCCTCCCATGGAGTGACTGACAGATTCAAACTGCTCACCTTGCAATTAGCAGTAGCCCACTCCACTACCAGTGCTCAGAATATCAATGTTTCTGTGCTTCTAGATATAGTGTTACCATATTGTTGTTGTTGTTGAGTACCATCAAGTCAATTCTGACCCATAGCGACCCAGTATAGGATTTCCAAGGAGCAACTGGTGAGCTTGAACTGCCAACCTTGCAGTTCAAACAGCTTTGCAGTATGGCACATGAACCCACAGCGCCACATCAGGACTCCATTGTTACCATATGCAATCACACTAATACTGATTATGCAAAGGTTCAAGGTTACCAACAAACTATCACTGAAGAAGACATTTAATAATTTGACCATCCAAGTACTGAAATTGTAGTTGAAAAATATATTTGGGACAGAGAGCAGATAACAGAATATTGAGGTCAAACCCAAAACGGTACATCCTAAATAATTCTAACTAAGCAATAAAATGAAACAGGCAGCTAAGAAAATTGAAATTCTAATTTGTAAAGCTGCTAATTAAAACTTTAGATGACATTAGTGCTAAAGACTTTCAACCAGGATGCAGAGAGAGCCATGAAAATCTAAAGTCCAATTGTGGTGCTGTTGGATAATGCAAGGTCAACAGTTCAAATTCACCAGCTGCTCTTCAGAAACCCCATAAAGGATCTCTATAAGTCAGAATTGACTCAAAGGCACTTAACAACAACAGCTACAATATTAGAGAAGTTGTTGTTAGATTGCTAAATGTAGTCAAGTTGGCTCCAACTCATAGTGACCCTATGTACACCGAAACCCTTTCCAGTCCTGCACCATCCTTAACAATCGCTGCAAAGTTGGAGTCCTCAATACAGCCACTATGTCAATTCATCTTTTTCTCTATTCCTCTACTTTACCAAGCATGATGTTCTTCTCCAGGGTTGGGTTTTTCCTGATAATGTGTCCAAAGTACATGAGATGAAGTCTCATCATCCCTGCTTCTAAGGATATTCATTCTTCTTGCAGTCCATGGTATATTCAATATTCTTTACCAACAATATAATTTGAAGATACTGATTCCTCAGCGGTCTTTCTTATTCATTGTTTGGTTCCAAATGCAAATAAGGAGATTGAAAATACCATGACTTGGATGAGACACACCATAATCTTCAACTGACATCTTTGCTTTTTAACACTTCAAAGAAGTCTTTTGTAAAAATTTGATAATGCAATGTGTCTTTTTTTTTTTTTTCCTTGACTTCTACTTCCATGGGTGTTGATTATGGATCTAAATAAAATGTAATCCTTGGCAATTTCAACCTTTTTTCCATTTATTATGATGTCGCTTATTAGTGCAGTACTAAGACTTTTTAAAAATTTTTATTTTGAGGTGTCATCAACACTGAAGTCTATAGACTTTGATCTTCATTGGTAAGTACTTCAATTCCTTTTCCCTTTCAACAAGCAGGGTTTTGTCATTCGTGTATCACAGGTTATTAATGAGTCTTCCTTCAGTCTTGTACTGTGTTCTTATTCATGTAGTCTAGGTTCTCGAATTATTGTTTAGCATACAGATTAAATCAGTATGGTCAAAGTTAGTTATTTAATCTCAATTTATCTCAAAATCATGTGCAAAATAAATATAAGGAAAACAATTTTGTAAGGAATTACAATAGAAAAGTTCCTGACATATGCTGTGCATTTAAAAAA
>NW_006408549.1:17939624-17995087 GCF_000296735.1 Chrysochloris asiatica | reverse complement strand
AGCAATTTGTTATAGGGTCTAAGTTAGCCAAAGAATGAGAAATTATAACCAAAATTCAGAGTCACAGAGTGCTTATTATATTCCAGGCACTAGTCTAAATACTCTGTGCATATCAAAGAGCCTATTCTACAAAATCATCTTTTTAAAATAATCTATATTACAATCATGATTTTTAGATGAAGAAATTGAGGTAATTAGCTTTTAGTTCCTCACAATCATCAAGCTGGTAACTGGAAGAACTGGGTTTTGAGTATCAGTAGTCTGACTTTTGACCTCTATGCTATTCTATTACATGAATGAACCAGAACTCCAGTACCTACTCTTTAAGTAAAGCATTTCACCACTTGCATGTGTTTATTAAATAATCATTAACAAAGAAGGACAAAAAAGAATTTCATAATCTTAAATTTCCTATAATGTATATAAGGTTGTTCATGTACTTACCACTTAACACATATCCCGGCATCCACATGAAGAGGGCTTTGCAGCAAGAAGTGACTTCCTGACAACCATCAGTACCAACAAGCCAACCATATCAGTGAAGCACACTGGAAGCATGTCCTTCAGCCCCAGTCAGAGACCTTCAGACTGTTACCCTGGCTAACATCTTGAAGAAAATCCCCAAATTATAGCTACCAGTTAAGCCACTCCCAAATTTCCAACTGATTTTGACCCTAAGTTCCATCATGGGCCCAACCAGCAGTGCTCTGGATTTGGTTCTCATTAACTAACAAGAGACAGTTGTGTGAGAATCAGGAATTTTGTTAGGAACTGTTAAGCCACTGATAAATTCACGTTAGTTGTGGTGGGAATATTTCTGCCACAGAAAGTGTAAAATACTATTACAACTCAGGCTTGTTTTTATAGTGGAGGTTTTCCTTTCCTGAGAACAATTTTACGAGCATACCACTATACACATCTACAATTTAAGCACTGAATTCAAACATTTTAAAGAAATAGATAAAATGTTGATCTGGAGTTTATATTTTCATAAATTTATAAAATTAATAGGTGTCAATTTAAAAAAAATTTTTTGCATTTATAATTCTCCTACCTTCTCATCATAAAGAACCAGATATAACATTACACTTGTAGTATGAATTTCATGAAAATATTCTTTAGTTTAACGAAGATAAAACACAATTCTTGACCAAAAGAAGAACATTTTAATGCTCAATACAACAGATGTTCCATGACAGCTTTAAGTACACGTCAGTGCCATCTGGATGACTTGTCACTGTATGCAGATGGGAAATTGCTACTTAATAGTTTTGGGTGTGTGTATGAAGGACAATGTAAAATATCATAGTATTTAAAATTAAATGATATTTGCATACCTAAAGTAGGTACCATTTTCAGATGTGTGGCACTGTGGGTTAATGCACTGGACAGCAACATGGATTTGAGCTGCAAGGTCAGTGGTTCAAGCTCACCAGTCACCCCTCAGAAACCCTAAACAGGGTTGCTATAGGTTGGAACCAACACGACAGCACTCAGCAACAACAACAATTCACTAATTATTATGATTTATTCCAAAAATTATTTTAAAGGGATTTCAGATTATCTTTCTATTGCTCATAAAAGTAAATAATTTACTATGAAAATTAGAGGTTCATTAGTTACTGAAATATTGTTATGTAGTCATATAACATTTTATCTTTAAAAATATTATCTTAGACAGATTTTCTTAAGAAAACCAGTGAAACTTATATATGTGTATATATATATATATATATATGGAGAAGTTCGTATCAAATAAATGGCTTACAATTGTAGAGTCCCAGGTCCCCAGCAGAAGAGAGAGAGAGCCTTTCCTGCATGTCCATTATATTGGGAACAAATCAGACCCCCAAGGATATATCCTTTCAATTGATTAGCTGCTCATAGTCAATCATCATAGAGTTAGCTATGCCTTTATTAGGTTTCATTACCAGGGAATAAGCACATCTCAACTGATAAACCATGGGAATTCTAGCATAGTCAAATTGACACCCTTATTAACTTAATACCCATAAACTATATGCATAATCTCTAAATAAAGAAAAGTGTAAAGTCATTCTTGCACCTAGAATGATATAACTAAAATGCATACAACTGAAAATTCACTGACCTCATTTACATCTTATATGTCACAAATGAACAAAGCAAAAATAATTTATGCATACATACAAAACAAAATACAAAATATATATATTCATTTAAATATCCTAAGGGCACACTCTGCAAGTCATTCTCCTGCCCTCAGGCACACAGCCTTACTCAGTCCTTGGACCTGGATTCTGTAGCTTTTCTGTCTTTACATGCACTGCCTCTGCTGTTGTCTCTGCTGTGGCCCTTCTCCAGGCTCGGGTTTCATGCTCCACTCATGCTCTTCTTTCTTGATGGTGCTGGGATCATTTGTTCCTAAAATGAAAGAATAACTACTACCCCCTTTTAGTTACACATCTTCTACAATTACAGTTTTGACAATCATGATTAATCCTACTAACAATTACTCATAATTGAAATTACAAAATCCTATCAGCATCATCCCTCAATCCCTTTCACCGTACTCAGAGGAAAACTTCTCAGTGGGATTTCTCCCTTGTCCCCTCATTCTACAACTAACACACTCATGAAAGCTTGTAAGTCAGCCACTTTATGCCTTTATAGCCTCCCTCCAATATTGATAGTAAATGTTTAAATTGCCCATCCCTATCAACCCAGAACACTAAGGAGACCATTATGTTTCATGATATGAAGAATCTTCCATTCCAGATGGAATTTTAAGCATCCATAGCAAAAGTCCAGTTCAACAAGTTGTAGCAATTGACATTTGCCAACAGTATCAAACATCTTTATCTTCACCTGGTCAAGTTCTGGTCAAAGCTCAACACTCACCATCCAACCTAGGTCAAATAAGTACCAGCTATAAGTTTGGGAGTATATACACACCTCCCTGAACTTCAGATGAGCTGGCCCCTTCATTTTCAGCCCAAGCCCACAAGGCCTAAATTAGTGTCCATGGGCTCAGCTGTTCACACAACTCCCTAAACATCAGACCAGCCAGCTCTTCCTCTTCTCTCATTTCAAGATCAGTGGGTGCCAATGGAATATGTCCAAACTCAACCCATGGCTTCATTACTGCATTTCCCCCAATTTCACTCACAAGTAAACCCAGGGAGTCACCAATGAGCATACAGTTCACTGGTGCCCTTTAAATGTCAGTCCTAGACAGGGATTTTCTCTCATCAGCCAACTTTTCTTGATACCTGTAAAACAAACAGCTTGCTTAAATCTCAAAAAGCCACAGTCCACTTTTCTCCTCTGCTTTCTTTCAATTATGAATCTCCAATTCTCCTAGCACTTCTGGGTTGGTCTGCCTGTCTTTTCAAATGCAGATGTTGCAATTCTGAAGGTTGGTGGGGGGGTGGGGGTGGAGGGGAGCTCAGGATTCCACCTCATATTCTACAAAGGTGTAAGACAAAAAGCCTATTTATTTCTGGGCAAATTCGAATTCCACTTTTAGCAAATCCAATCAAGTATAGGCTTAAGATGGGTTTACAAGCTCTCTGTAATCATAATTCCCAATATTCATTTATATCACACATATATGTCTATTTTACATTAACAAGCAGGAGAAACCAATATCCATAGACAATCAAACACATAAACTTTAAAAATAAACTCAAATTCAACTTCTCTTCACCATTGGACTAAACCCATTCATGTGCATATAGCCCTGGGCTCTGGCAGGGTGGATCCAACAGACCCTGACCCCCTATTAGTGATCTGGTTTAACAAGTGTGACATCTGCTTTAGGCAACTCCAGAAGCTGCTGCTGTCCCCTCCACTTAAGCATTTTATCCTCTACATTCCTTTCAGTCATTGGTGGTGGTGGTGGTGGTGGTGTGATGTGGAGTCAGTTCTGACTAATAGCGACCCTGTGTAGGGTTTTTGAGGCTGTAAATCTTTATGGGAACAGAAAATCTCTTCTTTCTCTCACAGAACAGCTGGTAGTTTCTAACTGCTGACCTTGAGGTTAGCAGCCTGACTCATAACCACTACAGTACCAGCGCTCCTTTAATCCTCTAAAAATCAGGTTTGACTTCCCATGCCCCTTGGTTCTTTCTCTTACAAAACCTCATGCTTCCATGAGTCTGGAGCCATTGCAATAAATCTCAATCCTGATGCTGACTGCAAAAACCATGTGGGGATTATATCTGACTTCCTCTGAATTAATGAGGAGGAAAGAGACTCAAACTCAAAATCAGTCCAAGGCCAATTCCTAGAAAACAGAGGTCAGACATGCCCCTACCCTATATCAGTGCCTTTAAAATTAGTCAGATTTTAGTACCAATTAAAAAAAAAAAAAAAACTTATCATTGTGATTTTGTTTCTCTAGAACCCCACTCTTGGTATCACATGTCTTAGGAAGGTCTTCTACAGAAACAAAACCAGTGAAACTTATATATGTATGTATATGAGGAGAAATTTATATCAAGGAAGAGAAAGAACCTTTCCCATGTGTCCATTATATTGGGAGCAGGCTACACACCAAAGTAAACATTCTTTAATTTAATTGACTGATTATAGCCAATCATTGTAGAGCTAACTATAACTGTGTTAGGTTTCATCATCATGAGAATATATGCATTTCAAGTGCTAAACCATGGGAGTCCTGGCCTAGTCAAGTTGGTATAGAACCTTAACTATTGGGATATGTAAGTCTGTACATAAATGTTTAAAAGAAACAAAACATAAAGTATCTCATCAATATCTCTAATAAGATGGATTGTTTACTTAAACTGCCACATAGCTTTCACTAAAATCTTCTTGTCTGGGTTCTACATTGTGTAAAGAAAAATAGACTGGGGTGGTAATGATTATTATTATAGGATGATGATGATGATTTTCAGACAAAAAAATTCCCATTTCAATATTCAGCAGTTCATCTTACCACTTTCTATTAATTATTCATTTTTACTTTTGCCAAGAAATAAATTTTTTAATGACATTTTATTGCATTTTCAGTGAAGTTTTACACAGTGGCTTATTTTCCGTTCAATCATTTAAACACAATTTACATTGTTTATATTCTTTACAGTGTGTGAACATTCTCATTAATTATATACTGGTTGTTCTTTTACCATTAATCTAGTTTCCCTGTCCTCTTATCTTCTCATCTTTGTTTGAAATTAATTATCAATCATATCTCATACAGACAATTTTTTAAAGGAACACACTACTCACAGGTGATAGTCTTTATTTATTAGCCTATCTGTTATTTGACTAATAAGAGAGCGCGGGGGTTTGTTTTGCTTTAAGACTTAAAAACTATCTCAGGGTAACAGTCTGAGGGAATTATCCAGTCTCAATTAATCCAGTAAGTCTGACTATTTTATGAATTTAGTGCTCTGTGCCTCATTTTTTCTCCCATACTATCCAGATCACTCTATTGTGGCCCTGATCAGAATGGGTAACTCATCTTCTAGTTCTTCTGGTCTCATCATAGAGGAGGCCATGGTTTGTAAAGACTAATACTCCTGTAGATTACTTTATTCATCTAGTCTTTGGTTGCTTTCTTTCTCTTTTGTTCTGGGTGAGTAGAGACTAATAGTTGTATAGTAGCTGGCTAGTCACAAGCTTTTAGGACTCTAGACACTACTCAAACTAGAATGTAGAAAATAAACTTTATGAACTATATTATGCCAACTGATCAAGTTGCCCCACAGACTATGTTCCTAAATCTTCAGACTCAGAAAATCAATCCCATGAGGTGTTTAGCTAGTCCTGGTGTGATGCTATAGGGTAAGTGCAGAACCATAAGGTTGGTTTGAACCACAAGATTGGGAATTCAAACTCACCAGCCACTCCTCAGAAGTCCTTTACAGGGTCACTGTGAGTCAGAGTCACTTCAATGGCACTCAATAACAACAACATGTACACATATATTTACATACACACACACACATATATATATACATATATATGTGTGTGTGTGTGTGTGTGTGTGTGTGTGTGTGTGTGTGTCATTGTGAAGTGTCGTCAAGTTGTTTCCAACCCATAGCAACCCTGTATAGATAGGGTTTCTGAGGAGCTAGTGGTGAACTTGAACTGACTTTGCAGTGTTGTGCATTAACCCATAGCCCCACATCAGGATTCTATATATACACATACATATTTTTGGGTGTTGTTCCTATTGTGGTAAGAAATAAATTATTAATGACAAAGGATTTTTTTTATATATATTAGAAAAATCTTAACATAAACTAGGAAGGAGATTCAATATAATAAGAAATTCAGTAAAGTTTTTATGTAAAGCTCATTCTATAAATGACAAACAACAAAAAATCATTCCCATGTGATTTATTATCTTATTTATAAAACTATCTTCAGAAAACACTCAATTACTTTGTTAATGCTTACTAAATGATTTTGAGTCTTCAAAATAATTTCTCAAATTGTGTTTCTGTATTATATTAACTGGAGTCTTGGTGTGGTGCTGTGGGATAAAGCGCTGCGTCACTAAGTTGGTTTGAGCTACAAGGCTGGAGGTTCAAACTCACCAGCTGCTTCTTGGAAACAAGGATACTATGAGTCAGATCCGTCTTGACAACTCTTAACAACATCAACATTGTATTAGCTAGTATGAAGGCTCCATAGGATAAGTACTGGACTGAAAACACAAGGTTGGTTGTTCTTTAAGTAGGAGACAGATAAGACTTCCTGATCCCGCAAATATTTAAAAGAATCAGAAATCCTATACAGGGTCACTATGGATCAAACCCAACTGGACAACACTTAATTACAATTATATCAGCACAAGGAAAGTCATTTAAGATTGTGTAAAGGGAGTCCTGGTGTGGCACAGTAGGATAATACACTGAATTGTAAGGTCAGTTTCAACCACAAGGTTGGTGGTGTAAACTCACCAGCCATTCCTTGGAAACCCTCTATAGGGTCCCTATGACATGGAAATTACTTGATGGCACTTAACAACAACAACAAAGGTGACTTTATGTTTACTTTATAATAAATATTTAATATGAGGTCAATATACATGTAAAATATGGTATAGTTGTATGGCACTGTGGGTTAAGGCATTGGACTGCAGTCAGTTGGAAACACAAGGTTGGTAGTTCAAGCTCACCAGCTGCTCCTTGGGAACCCTATACAAGGCCACTATGGGTCAGAACAGACTCAACAGCTCTTAACAACAACAATAACATATGTACTGAGCACCAACAGCAACATCACCATACTTAAGCTACCTTTAAATTATAAACATTTGACAGACAATTCCATATCTGGTGTTCTCAAGCCCCTCTCCTTACCTCTCAACTTTCTAACTTCTCTCTGCACTCAAATGTCTTACACATAAGGGTCTTTCATTAATAGTTTTATGAAAGAAAGAAGCCATGAATAAATGAATGAACAGTGAATGAAAACCTATTCAGGGTCTAAGTTTTCACCATTAAAACACATACACACGCAAGCTATCTATTACAAATTTTCCATAGTATCTTATGTTTAAAAATATTTCTCTAATTCAAGGATAGTATCAATGGCTACATTCATAAAATTGAACAACCAAAAAGTTGTCTGTAGAAAAAATGATTAATGATGTTGTGCTTTACTATCTGTTTATTGGACTGTATCTCACTAAGGATTTGTTCCACTTAGAAGTGAGTTATCTAAAATACTGTCTCTTAATGTCCTGGCCTCTAACTATTGTGAGACGACATGGATAAACTACTCTTTTGTTGCAAAGTGTTATCCTCTATTGGATGAAAGATATCTTAGTGTTACAATTCGAACAAGGGCTTTCTTGTAAAGCCTGTGAAAACACTTTATGTTCTGTACGAATGAAATCAAAATCTTCTTTTGAGACCACAGGATGTCATTTTAGTGAGCTACAGTTTCTCTTTCAGTAGATTATACACATTTAAACAAAGTCTTCAGATACACAAAGGTAACTGTATGAGTAACAGAGTTCTTGTTTTCTCATGGACAGATCCAAAGGACTGTTTCCTCAAATGAGACAAAGTACTTAGGTTACCCACTCAGTTGGTCAGCGTATCAAAATAGTTTTTATCTTATGTTTATAATCCATGACTATATTTATTTAAGAAAAATGAGTGAAAATATGTTGATTTAAGGAGATTAAATTAATCTAGACATACAGATTACACAGATAAAATGAATTAGAGGTATTTATTTAGCTAAAAAACATTTCAGTGATAACATTAAGGTTAAGGCATTGGACTGTAAATCTTACATCATATCTTGTCTAAACACAAAATATTTCTTTAAGTCACCAAACATTTACACATGATGTCACCTCTTTCTGTGATGCTTTCTTACCTTTTGTCATCCATCCTTTTATTCTGTTCATTCTTGTTTCAAATCCCAGTTCAGCTATCAATCACTCTGGAAAATCTTCATTGATTAACACTTCCCTTCTTAAAATTTGATTATCCATTGAATCAGCATATATATATTGCAGTCCTAGTCTCCAGCAAGCACTATGGGACATCTTGGAATACACATGGCATCTGCTATGACACTGGTATGACATTTGAGAAGATAAAGTATGGTACCACCCCATAATGCAGCAGCAGCATCACAATTTTAGCACTAGCATAGGATTCATGTATACCAGCTATGTTGCTAAACGCTTGACTTGTATATAATGCGTCATTCAATCACATAGCAGTCTTAAAATTCATCAAGTCTGTTCATGGATTTCCAAGGGAAAAGAATAGAGAAACAAGTCAGAACAAACACCACTGAGAGGTCAGAAAATAAAGTACTGAAAAAATGTTTTACTGAATTTCATAATTAGAATATTATTGGTAAACTTTATCAAGAATATGTAAATAGAGGACTGGTAATAAATACCTGGCTGAAGCAAGTTTAAAAGTTAAATGAAATGAGAGAAAGAAAATATGAAACCAACCATCATAAGGCTTATTTTTATTTGAATCATGCTTCATAGACATGAAATTGTTTGGTGCAGTGGCTAGTACTGGCTTTGGATTCAGATCTACCCTAACACCATCACTTCTTAAGAAAATTCTGATGGATTTTAACCAAATTGACCATGTGTTTTGAATATTTTAAATCATCCCATTAATAGTTTGTAAGAAGGGCTGTAAATGTTATAAAACATAGATTACCCTAAAAAGAATTTGCTGCTTTATACATTATTCCATCTATGTGGTTTTTGTTGTAGAAAGTGGTGTCAAGTCAGTTCTGACTCATAGCCACCCTGTATAGTGTTTCCAAGGCTGTAAATCTCTGCAAGAGCAAAAAACCTCATCTGTCTCCTACGGAGTGACTAGTGGTCTTGAATCGCCAACACTGTGGTTCAAAGTTCAGTGCTTATAAAACAGCACCACACCAGGACTCCTACACAGGGGTACCATGAATCCATTCCAACTCGTAATGACCCTGAATAGAGTTTCCAAGGAGCAACTGGTAGGTTTGAACTGCCAACCTTGTGGTTCACAGTTCAGTGATCCTACAGTGCCAAATAAGTATATATGTGTGTGTGTGTGTGTGTGTGTGTGTGTGTGTACCTCATAGTGATTCAAACCTACCAACCACTCCTCAGAAATCCTATACAAGGTTACAATGAGTTGAAACTGAGTCAACAACACTTAACAACAAAAACTTATCACTTAACAACAACAATAATTATATATATCCCCACTCCTCACTTTTTGACATTGTTAGGTTTCAAAGAACCTATGCAAAATCCAGTGTTGTGCAAAAAGGGAGGATGACCACATCAAATCACAACATGGAGGGTAATTATATCATTAAATAACTGCCAAATTCTTGTTTCATTACATAACAGCCAAGTCACCGAGAATCACAGTACTGCCAAGTTGACACATAACATTAACTATCAGAGCCAGTTTTACTCTTGCCTGGCTTTATGCTCAGCATTTGTTACTGCTACTTGTATATTGTTAATACATAAAATTGTCAGTGGGCTTTTTACTGCTGTCATAAGTGTGAAATATTGGACAATGAAATAGTTGATAAGTGAGGAGCAAGTTTATTTGAAATATTCACTTGTACTAATCTTGAATTTATTATACAGGTTCCATTTCTCTCTGTTACTGCTTTCCTGCACCTTTTCTGAAAATTCATTTTTAATTATTTTAACAGATTATCTGAATAATTTAAAGATGCTTCTGCAAATTCTCCTGATGTGGCGCTGTAGGATAAGCCCCTGGTCTGTGAACCAAAAGGTCGATGGTTCGGCAGTTCAAACTCACCAGCTGCTCCTTGGAAACCCTATACAGGGTCACTATGAGCCAGATTGACTTGACAACACTTAACAACAACAACAACAACACTCTGCAGAAGAAAATGCCCAATTGTCTTTTTCATTTTCTTCAATACTTACATGCTGCATAGTATTACTTGCAATATGCTGATCTTCCTATGGACTTAAAAATTAATATTAATAAGGAAGCTCCAAATTTACTTTACAACTCTACATCCATAAGTATCTATTTGTTTTTACTTGGACAGTAACAAAGGGTTTTTGTTCATGAGCTGTAATGTTCATCACTAGCCACAGAAACAAAATAGATTTTATTTTATTTGAATAAAGTAGAATTCTATATGTTGAGACTTTGTAGATTCACTTAATGATGCTCAAATACTTTTCTTTGTTCATTAGTATATTCTGGTTTTTTCTGTTTCTCATTATTTAAGGGAAACACTTTCACTGATGAGATAGAGAAAATGTTTATATATATAATAGAAGCAATATTCATTAGGCTGCCTTGAAACAAAATAAATTTCATCCAAAGAGCTACAAATATTCCATTAATACTACTATTATGGTGCTTATACCCAAAAAGCCATCTAGATAAAAATGCAGCCATCTTAATTAGCAAACATATTAATTTGCTTTAATCATAATAAATTGCCTAAATAAAAGGAACAAAATCTTTGACTCATTTTTGATGTAAAAGGTTTAGAAGTTATTCCACTTTTGTAGGAAAATAATAAACAACTAAGAATAATTATCCCCTAAATATTTTTTCTCACCTCATATGAAGGTTAATTTTAAAGTGACTTTAATAATGTTTATTTATCTAAATATATTGAATTATCCAAATAACTTGCATTTTGGATTTTTTTTTTCCCTGTTTATTATAAGGAGTTCTGATAGTGTAGTCGTTACAAATTGGGCTACTAATCTTACAATCAGCAGTTCGAAACTACCAGCTGTTCTGAAAGAAATATGAAGCTTTCTGCTCCTGTGAAGATTTACAGCCTTCAAAACCCTGTACAGGCTCCTATGAGTCGGAACCAAATCCACGGCACATAACAACAACAATACATTTGAAGGAGTCCTGGTGTGATACTATAGAATAAGCACTGGACTGCTAACCACAAGTTTGGCAGGTTTAAACCCAACCAGCCACTCATCGGAAACCCTATACAGGGTCTCTATGAGTTGGAACCATCCAATAGCAACAATGACCTGCATTTTAAAAGAATTACTGGTAGTACGATGGTTATGGGTTTGGCGGCTAACCAAAAGGTTTGCAATTGGAACTCACCAGCCACTCTAAGAGAAAAGATCTGGTGATCAGCTTGTATGAAGATGGCAGCCTAGGAAAATTCTATGGGGTAATTGTACTCTGCCCTATGGGCAGTACTAGTGTGGCACCATAGGATAAGAATTCGACCTCATGGTCGGTTTGAACTGCAAGGTCAGTGGTTCAAACTCACTAGCTGCTCCTTGGAAACCCTATACAGGGTTGCTATAAGCAGAAACCGATTCAAAGCACTTAGCAACAAAAGCAACAACAATTGGGGCACTTGGAGTCTTGGTGTGGTGTTGTGCATTAATGCGTTGGACTGCAAAGTCAGTTTGAGCCACAAAGTAGGCCGTTCAAGCTCACCGATCGCTGCTCGGAAAACCTATATAGGGTCACTATGGATCGGAACTGACGCGACGGCAACTTAACAATAAAAATAGAGGCACTCTGAATGGAAATTGACTTGGCGGCACACAACTACCACAACCACCATGCATTTGAGAAGATTGTTCCATGGTCCCTCTCAGCAAAAAAGTAAATTCAGTCATTCTATTTTCCAACTGTATTTTTCTCCTGGATGACTTACTAGGAATTCGAATTAATATGCTAATGCGTGATTCACAGCAGGCATTTTGGAGACTACATACTAGTTTCTATTTCAAGGGGCATACTGATTTAATAGACAGTGTCATGTTTAAACTTTAAAAACTCTTTAATTATTAAGATGTGACTGGCATAGTCTGGCTGACTTTCACAATGAGCCTTGTGCTATCTTAGTGACATACAGTTCTGCTTTCAACAGAGAAGTCTGCATCATAGATCGAAACCACAGCCAACTTTTGTGCAAAATAGAAAAGGGCATTTCCTCTGAGTAGAACAAACAGAAAAATGTGTCTCCTCTGGAGAGAGGAATGAGAGGATGGCCCAAACGGTTCTTTTTACTTTGTTTCCTCCCTACTAGCTTCTCCCTATCTTTGAGGACACTGTTTTACGTTTTCCTTTGAAATTTATTGGCTTATCTAAATGTGCAATGGATCTAAAAATGAATACTTGAAATTGCAGGCTAACAGCTTCAGACTGGCACACCTCTTTCTACCTACATGCTGCTTCAAGGGAGAAAGATGAGACTTACTGCTCTAATAAAAATGTGCAGCCTTGGAAACCCTAGACAGGGTCTCTATGAGTTAGAATGGCTGGGCGCGACCCAACCACCACCACCAACAACAACAACAACAACAACTTTTCTGGAGTTCTGGCGTGGCTTTGTAAGCATAAGAGTGCTAACTCAACAGTCACTACTTGGAAACCCTATACAAAGTCGCTGAGTCAGTACCAGCTTGATGGCATTTAACTACAATAATCTGATCACCTCCCTCTTAGAATGATTACAGAAAACTTGATTTCCACTCTGTGCAGTAATGTAAATAAAACCAGAAAGATCTTCAGGGTCCTATTTCCACAGAGCAAAGAGAGAGGAAACTCTAGGAAGATGTCCATCTCATTAAATGGCTTTGGAGCCAGGGAAGATGTTTGATGGAGGGACCTACATGCTGCTTCAAGGGAGCAAGATGAGACTTTCTGCTTCAATAAAAATGTGCAGCCTTGGAAACCCTATACAGGGAAGATGTCTGATGGAGGGACTTTCCTATAGTACACAGTGTTGTCTGTGAGTAATTAAAACTATGTATCTCTTATGTATTATTTCATGTGGATAACTGGATCTAGCACCCAGGGAGAGGTTGGTTCCACTGGATGGAATGCTTATCTTAGTACTCTGGTGAGTTTGGGTTACCTATGTGTGCATTTGATGTTATCTGTGTGTGCAACACAGTGAGAGAAAAAAAAAAAAATAGTGCCCTTTCCATACAAGAAGCACTGGGCTACGAACCATACGGTACGTGGTTCCAGCCTCCAGTCGCTCTGCAGAAGGAAGATGATACTTTTGGCTCCAGCAAAGATTTAAAGTCTCAAAACCTTGTACAGGGTCTCTATGAGTAGGAACAGACTCAACAACACTTAACAACAACAACAGCCTTCTTAGGTAGTGAAAGGGTACAAACCAGATTTCAACTCTATGTATCTTCTAAGATGCCTTGGTACAGTGAACAGTCTGTTCAATTGCACATGGACTTTTGAAATTGTATTATTTTGTTGAAAGTGCCTTTTTTTTTTCAAAAACCAGAAAGTGATGGATTTTTTTTTCTGCTTTTCTAAAACAATGTCAATTCCAATAAGTACCTTATTTTTATAAACTGTTTTATTGGTATGATCAATCATATTGTATATGCAAATGTTTTTGTAAAATGGTAGGTGATTTGGGGGGAAACTCAAGTCACATTTTCTCATTTAAAAACTGCTGTTCATCAACATCAGAATTCTGTTCAAGTTCTGTGTGTAATGTTACTCACTGTGTGACTCTGGGCACATTACTTACCTCTGTGATTCAAGAGTGTAATAATATTAAGCACACAGGGTTATTTTGAAGGTTAAGTGATTTTAGTTTGGTAAACTACCCTGCATTGTGTCTGAATTATGAGACAGGGACATACTCAGCATCTGATATCTGGAGGTTTACCTGAGAAAATGGGTTTTTGAAGTTACCTTTTCTTTCACACTTCTGATGGAATATAATTTGTTGTCACTATAATCTTCACATCAATTTAGTGTAGATTTTTAAAAATATGTATTTTAGTACCTATCCTCTGAAACTAAATTTCTCAACAAATGATCTTTATTGTTATCAAGGAAGATGACTTAACTAAAAAAAAAAACAAACAAAAAACAAAAACACACACACAAAGGAACGGGAGAAAAAGAAGACAAAGAAAAAATAACATTTCCCATTTTTTCTGGTATATGGCCTGTTGTAGCCCTATTCAAAACTATTTCTCTGAAAGCCCTGACCTACTACGTGTAAAGATTAATTTTTTTAAAAAATCTTTCATTTCTAACTAACTACCATGGATAGCAAGAAGAAGAAACAAATCCGTGTTGAAAGTAATACAACCAGAATGTTCCTTAGAAGCCAGAATGGCAAGACTTCATCTCTCAGACTTCAGACATGTTACCAGGATGGACCAGTCTCTGGAAAGGACATCATGCTTAGCAAAAAGGAGGGTCAGCCGAAAGAGGAAAACCCCAAGAAGATGTATTGGCAGAGTGGCAGCAGCAATGAGCTCAAGTGTAGCAAAATCGTGAGGATGGCTCTGGACCGGGCAGCGCTTCATTCTATTGTGCACAGACTTGCTGTGAGTTGGAGGTGACTCGATGGCTCCTGGTAGTACAGTGGTTAAGTGAATGGCTGCTAACTGAAAGGTGTGATGTTGAATTTAACAGCTGCTCCACAGGAGAAAGATGTGGCAGTCTGCCTCTGTAGAGATTTACAACCTTGGAAAATGCATGGCACTGTTCTACCATACCATAGAGTGTTGCCATGATCCAAAACTGACTCAAGGGTAATGGGATATGTTTTTCCCCCAGTGCTTGAATACTCAGAGCTTTGGTGTGATTCCAAGTGTCCCAATAAAGCTTCTCAAAGACGCCCACCCAAATTTGATCTATCCCCCAGTTCTTCAAAATAATCTCCTCCACTCCTGTCTTCTGGGTCGGAACCGACTCAACGGCACTTAACAACAACAACAACAACTCCTGTCTTCACTCAATTGAAAACTCAACTCATTCTTGACTTCTGAGACATTACTAAGGAAATTATTTATTGAACTTATTTACATGAATGTGTAAATGACACCTAGCTCCTTAGGCATGCTTGAGGTTATGTTAGAAAGAAGAGAAAAAAGTATACAAAGATCATTTTGATTGACAGGCTTTCAGAGGTTTATAATACAAACAGGAAAGCACATAAATAAGCGAGAAATCATGCTTAAGAGCAAGAAAAAGAGTTACCTGCAAGCGGCCACTGACACCTGGAAATCTGCACTGCTCCCAACCAGTTCAGATTACTTTTCAAATTAAAATAACAGCCTTTTTTTTAAACAGAGGGCTTTGTTTTTAACAGCACTGACTGATAGGTTGTTTGTTATACACTGGATCCTACCAAGCAGTACTAGATAAAGGAAAGCATAAAGTTAGGCCAGAGCCATGTGTTTGCCTGTTATTTGTAAAATAGGTGTTTTCATGTTATTCTTGTCAAGTGCCATAGAATCAGTTCCAACTCATAGTGACCCTGTGTAGGGTTTCCAAAGGGCAGCTGGTAAATTTGAACCACAACATTGTGGTTCAAACTGACCTTTGAGGCAGAGTGTCTTTCCTACAGCACCACACCTTACCTCTGTTCAATAACAGCATGATAAATCTAGGAACATGTTATGTTCTGTGAAGAAAAGGTATCATCTAACATCTCTGAGTTATGGAATGATATGTAGCATTTTTAAAAGTTTCTTATTTATACATTTCTGATTTCTGGAAAATTTAGTGAGGCTTCCAGATTCATTCAAGGAGCGGGCAGCGTAGTGGATTACGAGTTAGGTTGCTAACTACAAAGTTAGAAGTTTGAATACACCAGCTGCTCCATGGAAGAAAGAAGAGGCCTTCTGCTCCTGTAAAGTTATAGCTTTGGAAATCTTATACAGGGTCACCATGAGTCAGGGCCAACTCTACGTCACACAACCACCACCACTACTATGTTGTTTTTATTAAGTGTCATTGAGTTGGTTCTGATCCTTAGCCACCCTGTATAGGGCTTCCAAGGAGCAGTTGGTGGATTTGAACCACTGACCTTAAGGATAAAAGTCCAGTGCTTGTTTTATAGTGCTACACCAAGACTCCAGACTCATTCATAGACCCATTTGAATTTTCACCCAAGGATTTTACTAACAAAAGGAAATTAAACATTTTGCATGTTTGTCAGTTAGTAGTAATGATTCATTAATTTAGTAAAGGTATAAAGAAGAATAGTTGGTGCTATAAAACTATGGTCTAAGAATACTTTTATTGACTAACATTTAACTGGTTTAGTAAATTGACTTTCAGTAAGAATGTCAACTAAAAGAGAAACCATCATGATTGAATATGACTACTGCTTACCAGTTGCTTCCTTAATTTCTTTTCCCTGAAGAATCACTATGCCTAGTGAATTGTTGAAGCCTCATTAAGTTGCTGAGCCAAATGTGCATTTCCACCTATCGGATACAAAAATAGTCACTTGGAAAAAAAAAAAAAAATGACATTTAATAGACTGGTATTTTGAGCTGGTATACAAAGGTGGATAGATTACAGTAATTCATTTACATTTCCTGGTTCCATGTGCATGTTAATGATGAGTGAAAAGCACCCTCTCATACTCACAGTGTGTCAATCATGTTGGATTTCATTCACTCCATTCCTTAAGCAGGGCAGCTTGTCAAGGGTGGGCCACTGAACAGGGCAAGTTTTGTGTGTGCCTAGACTCTTCTGCCGGCCACCTGCATTTCCTCTCCTTGGCGTCCACATAAGTTGCTTTGTGCCAGGGATGCTGGCACATGATCAATACTAGTCAGGACAAGATTAATACTGTGACCTGACATGGCTTTCCTGGCAGCCTTTGTCTTGCCTTTTCTATAGCACACTCCACTCATTTCCTATATCACTGCTCAGACAACAGTTAGAAAAAAAGTCTCACTACCTTCATGTAACAGTTTAACAGAGAATTGCAAATTTACTGTAACCTGCACCATTTTTGAGCTACATGTTATAATTAATACATTTATGATAAGATGCAGCAAAGAGGAAATTTAGCACTAAAATTGGAGAAAGCAATCGGAACCTCATAAATCTATTTTTCTTGGCCTTGAGTGCTCTACCAATCTGTAAAACAGTAGATTTAAATTTGTCCAACTAGTATCTTAATTAAAGAAAAAAGTTTAGGGTATTTGAGCCTATTAAAACGCAAGGACATCATGCCTGGAAAAGTGGAGCGTCAGTGAAAAAGAGGAAGATCCCCAACAAGATGGAGTGACACAGTGACAGCAGCCACAGACTTAAACACAACAATTGTGAGGATGATACAAGACCCGGCAGTGTTCTTTCTGTTATGCATAGGGTCATTATGAATCAGAACTAACTCAATGGCACCTAACAACAACTAAGTTTCCAGAAGCTGTAAAACCTTTATGGGTCACAATTAGTTGGAGCATCAAAGACGAAGAGATGTCTCATTAGCAAAGAGCAGACAACCCAGCTATTCATGGAGGTTTCAAAACGTATGTAATTTCTTGACTCTTCTTTCAGAAATTCAGACTTAATTGAAATGAGTCCTCTTTGGTGACTTAGATATAGATGTGTGGTTGGTGTTATTGCTGTGTGTTATCAATTCTGATTCATAGCTACCCATTATGATAGAATTGTTGTTATTCTTCTTAAGTGCTTTCAAGTTGGTTCTTACCCATAGTGACCCTGTATAGGGTTTCCTCAGAGTGGCTGGTGAGCTTGAACTGCTGACCTTGAGGTTCAAACCATATATATCATTTTAAAATCACCTCAGTACAGTTTAATGCACAGCCACGGTTGAAAACTAAAGATCTAGTTCATTCATTTGAGCCTCTTTAGAGGTTGTTAATAAGTGTTTTAATTTGTAGATAAGCACTGGACTGCAAGGTTGGTTTGAACTGCAAGGTTGGTGATTCAAACTCACTAGATGCTCCTTGGAAACCCTAAATAGAGACGCTATGAGTAGGAACTGACTCTACAACACTTAACAACATCAGAAACTAGCACCATGCAAAATTTTCCAATGGAAATATTTGTGATGTTGTTTTTGTTGTGTGCCGTGGAGTCGGTTCTGACTCATAGCGACCCTGTACAGGGTTTCCGAGGCTGTAAGTCTTTATGGGAGCAGAACGCCTCATCTTTCTCCCGCGGAACAGCTGGTAGTTTTGAACGGCTGACCTTGCAGTTCGCAGCCTGATTTGTAACCACTACGCTACCAGAGCGCCTTGTGTTAAGTAAATAAATGAATAACCAAGTAATAAAAGCAGGAGTTGAGGAGCTTTTTTTATTTGTTTATTTATTTGCTTGAAAACAGTTAAGGACATATGGTATCTTCCGTAATAGGCTGTATAGAGATGACAGTATCCTATCTGTAGATTTATAACAAACTTCTACGTCCCTTGAAAGAGAAAACTAAGATTGTGGTATCCTTGAGATTTTTCTTTCAATATATGAGTATAAGTCAAAAAATAGAAATAAAATGCAACTTGTTCTTTCCCAGAAAATTTCCTTCTTAATCCTGTAATCTTCTTTTTGGTAAAAAGTCTTGATTACACTATCTTTCCCAAAATGTAAGTGTTCCATTGAAATAGCTCAAGCATAATTAATTATCTCTTAGATAATGGTGACGGTGGTACTTATGTGCCGTGGAGTGGTCTGACGCATAGCAACCCTGCATAACGTTTCTGAAGCTATAAATCTTTACAGGAACAGAACACCTCATGTCTCTCCTTGAGGTTAGCAGCCTGGCTCATAATCCACTAAGCTACCAGAGCTCCTTTTCAAAATAGTAGATACCCCATTTTTATCTTTTCCTTAGAGAAGATCCACTAGTTTAAGTTCCAGTATAGGCACTGATACAACATTTAAAAGATTTTCTCTTGGAAAAAAGTTTATTGAGGAGCTCAAAACTAGCACACAGAGAAAATGTGTTCCAAAGTATATGGCAAGATCCAAAAAATGCTCTGCCTGGGTGGCCTTGGTCTTTTGCTCCTCTCCAACCTTAATTTTGAAATTCATATACTCTTTCAAAACATAATTTATTTGTTTATTTATTTTTTTAGTACTAGAGCTACATCTATGAACAACAAAGACACAAAGACAAAGGCCTTGCCTTCAGAAAGCTCAGAGTGGATAATTAATAAGCTAATCACTAGCTAATGAATAGAAATAATCTGATTAAAACAGTGGTGATCCTTTCTCAAAGTTATTTTATCTTCAATGCACATATTCTTTCCTTTTCCAGGACTGTTGCCAAGACTCTTTTTACAAAGATAACATTCTATTTTATTTGGGGTTTATTTATTTTGTTTTACTTTGTTTATAATTGCAAGTAACATACATTGTCTGCCACCACTCAGAGAGGCTTTAGCTTCTTGATTTCTTTTTGACCTCCTGAAAGTATAGTGCTAAATGAAACTGCAACTTTTACAAATCACTGCTATTCTACTAACAAACTGCTTTCTCTATCCCTCTCAAGATAGCTCTCAATCCTGCTTTTCCTTTCCCACCGTTTCCTCCTCAGTATGCCTTCATTCAAAATATGCCCTCGTTGAAATTAAATTGAATGTATCTATAGAATGAGATGGAAGGAATACAGAGAGTCACTGCATCAAAAAGAAATGGCTGATGTTCAACCATCTCAAGAGGTAGCATATGATCAAGAATCAATGGTATGAAGAAAGTGGTCCAAGATGCACTGAAAAGTTGGAAAAGACCAAGGGCCCAGGAAGTGATGGAATGCAAATTGAAATCTTTCAGAAAAATGAAGCAGGACTGGAAGCACTCACTCATTTACTCTATGAAATTTGGAAAACAGCTACCGGGTCAACTAATTAGAAAGATTCATATTTGTGCCCATTCCAAATAGAGTAGACACAAAAGAATATAGAAATCATAGGACAGTATCATTAATACCATATACAAGTAAAATCTTATTAAAGATAATTCATAAATGTCTCCAACTGTACATTGACAGATTCAGACAAGGATGTAGAACTAGGGATATCATTGCTGATGCCAGACAGATCTTAGCTGAAAGCAGAGAATACCAGAAAGATGTTTACTTGTGATTTTTTTTTATTGTACAAAGACTGCTGACTCTGTGGGTCATTACAAACTATGGGCAACACTGAAGATACTGAATATTCTGCAACACTTAATTGTGCTAATGAGGAACCTGTATATAGGCCTAGAGGCAGTTGTTTGAACAGAATGAGGGGACACTGAATAGTTTAAAATCAGGAAAGATGTGAGCGAGGGTTGTAAGCTTTCACCATAATAATTCAATCTATATGCTGAGCAAATAATCTGAGAAACTGGATTGTATAAAAAAACAATGTGACATCAGAATTTGAGGAAGGCTCATCAACAACATGCACTATGCAGATGATACACCTTTGCTTGCTGAAGGCAAAGAGGACTTAAAATACTTAATGAAGATCAAAGATCACAGTCTTTGGTTTGGATTGCACCGTAATGTAAAGAAAACAAAAATCCTCACCATTAAGGAAGCAATAAATAACATCATAACAAATGAAGAAAAGATTGAAGTTGTCAAAGACTTCATTTTGCTTGGATCCACCACCAACACTCATTGAAGCAGCAGTCAAGAAATTTGCATTTTTGCATTAGGCAAATCTGTGCAAGACCTCTTTACAGTGTTCAAAAGAAAAGATGTCAGTTTGAGGACTAAAGTGTGTCTGACCCAAGCCATGGTATTTTCAATGGCGTCATATGCATTTGAAAGTTGGACAATGAATAAGGAAGACCATAGAAGAACTGATGCACTTGAGTTATGATGTTGTTGAAGAATATTAAAGATACCATGAATTGCCATAAGAATAAATAAATCTGTGTTGGAAAAAGTACAACCAGAATGCTCCTTAGTTTCCAAGATGACCAGACTCTATCTCTCATAATTTGGACACATTATAAGGAAGAACCAGTCCCGAGAGAAAGACATTGGTAATGTGGAGGGACTGCAAAAACAGGGAGACTCCCAACAAGATGGCTTGGCACAGTGGCAGCAACAATGGGCTCAAGTGTAGCAGCAATTGTGAGGATGGTGCAGGACTGGGTGGTGTATTGTTTGCTATGAGTTGAAATTGACTCAGTGGCTCCTAACAACAACAGCAGCCAAGTGATGAAGTTAGACCTCCCTGAGAAAGTACAAATTTAAACTGAAATTTGTCTGAGAAAGTGTGAAAAGTTGCCTTTCTCTTCACACCATGATTTTTCTTCTCTAATTCCTACTGTTAAATGGTTCATTTGCTTTATATTTCTTCATTCACATTTATTTATTTATTTATTTTTTAAGCATGTGCACTTGACCCATCTTATCCTTCACAATTCAGGTCAAGTCACATAGGTCAGTTCTCAGTCTATCTGTTATGCCTACAGTAAGAACCACAGTCAAAATTTCAGATAGGCAGCTCCAGAAAAGAAGCTTTCTGGCTCCATGTTCTATTTTCTACTTAATGTGTCTCAAAATAATTTATTTCTCTTTTTCACTTCTCACTTGGCCCAGCTGGGAACAGTACTACTTTTTCCCTCATGATTAATAAGATTCTGGAGAGAAGGGTGTGGTCCTCTTCAAGTTGTTTCACATTTAAATTTCATACAGAACAGAAACCATTAGTCATGTATACATAAAATTCTCTGAGAAGCTAGTCCAGAGTAGTCAGTTTGACAAGTAAGACTTTGAGTTATCATTCCCTGGAGAAGATGACTGGATCGGTGGGGCCTCTTGAGCCTCATCATTCTGTTTGCCGACCCATTTTAAGTGTGTTTCTTAACATCTACGAATGGTTTAGTGTTCCAAACAAGTAGTCATTAAGTTGATTTTGGTTATTATGGACTCCAGGAATCTCTTAACCTATAGAAATTCAAAAGGTCATTAGAAATTTTCTCATGCTCTTGGTCCAAGGATATAATAATAAATAAATATTTAAAATTAAACATTTTTATGTTAAATACTTTTTACAAAAGCTTTATCAACAATTATAGTTCATTTTAATGGCTCTGGTCTTATTTTTAAGCTTAAACCATGATAGAATTGTTTTTTAAATATAGATTGTTAGTCCATATTACTGAGAGTGATGTCCATGTTTAGGAATAGACAGAAATACAACTTGGTGTTTGCTGATATCACTTTCCTTTTGTAAACCACTGTTTTTAGGAAGTAGGCCTAGAATACATACAATGAAACCTACTTAGATTTTCAGATGATTTACATTGCCAATG
This sequence comes from Chrysochloris asiatica, assembly GCF_000296735.1. Lineage (NCBI taxonomy): Eukaryota > Metazoa > Chordata > Mammalia > Afrosoricida > Chrysochloridae > Chrysochloris > Chrysochloris asiatica. Next base: position 17,972,585 of record NW_006408549.1, on the reverse strand, counting down.
CCATTGTTTCCCACTGAGGTGACCCCTAAGCTGAATACTTTCAGTAAATTTATTAAACTGAGGCAGATACCAGGTAAACATAGACAGAGAGTTTAGGCCTACTCTCCATGCCAGTGTCGATTATCCAATAAGTATAGTAAAAATAGATTTACTTGTTCTTGATAACAATTTCACATTTTTTTTCACTACATCAAAGATTATGCTACTATTTATGGCTGGCATCTGTCTTTCATTCAACACCATGGAATCTTCCTATGGAATCAAATCCTCTTTTCAAATTTACAATGCTTGTCAGGGGTGGAATACCCACTAAGCAAGATGAGCTTCCAGACAAAGACAGACTACGAAGAAAGAGTGACAGACTACTTCAGAATATTTAGTCATTGAAAACCTTATGAATAGCAGAGAAACACTGTCAGATATAGGGCCGGAAAATGAGCCCCTTGGGTTGGAAGGCACTCAAAATGCGACTGGAGAAGAACTACCTCCTCAAAGTAGAGTTGACCGTGATGATGCAAATGGAGTAAAGCCTGTGGGAGTAAAGCCCTTGGGACCTTCATTGGCTGATGGGGCACAACTCACAATGAAGAGAAACAGCTGTAAACATCCACTGAAAATCGCAACATGGAATGCACGAAGCATGAATCTAGGAAAATTAGAAATTGTCAAAAATGAAATGGAATGCATAAACATCGATATCTTAGGCATTAGTGAGCTGAAACGGATTGGTATTGAACATTTTGTATCTGACAACCTTTACTATGCTGGGAATGACAAATTGAAGAGGAATGGTGTTGCATTCATTGTCAAAAAGAACATATCCAGATCAGTTATGAAATTCAACGCCGTCTATGATAGGATAATATCCATATGCCTACAGGGAAAACCAGTTAATACCTCTATTATTCAAATTTACTCACCAACCACTAAAGCCAGTGAGGATGAATAGAAGAATTCTACCAACATCTTCAATCTGAAATTGATCAAACATGCAATCAAGAAGTATTGATCATTACTGTGATTGGAATGCAAAGGTTGGGAGCAAAGAGGAAGGATCAGTAGTTGGAAAATATGGCCTAGGTGATAGAAATGATGCTGGAGAACTCATGATAGAATTTTGCAAAACCAATGATCTGTTCATTTCAAATACCTTTTTTAGACAGCATAAGAGACAATTATAAATGGACCTCACCAGATGGAATACGTAGAAATCAAACTGACTTTATCTGCGGAAAGAGACGATCAGTGAAAACAAGGCTAGGAGCAGACTGTAGAACAGACCATTAATTGCTCTTATGCAAATTCAAACCAAAGCTAAAGAAAATTTAAAAAGCCCACGAGAGCCAAAATATGACCTTGAATTTATCCCACCTGAATTTAGAGATCATTTGAAGAACAGATTTGATACATTAAACACTAAAGACCGAAGACCAGAAGAGTTGTGGGATGACATCAAGAACATCATACATGAAGAAAGCAAAAAGTTATTAAGAAGACAAGAAAGAAGGAAAAGGTCAAAATGGATGTCAGAAGAGACTGAAACTTGCTCTCCAGCATAGAGATACTAAAGTGAATGGAAGAACTGAGAAGTTATAAGGGCTGAACAGAAAATTCAAAGATGAGCTTGAGAAAATAAAGTCAAATATTACAAAAAAAATTGTACAAAGATCTGTAGTCAGAAAAAACAAAAAGGAAGAACACAGTCAGCATTTCTCAAGCTGGGGGAACTGAAGAAAAAATTCAAGCTTCGACTTTCATTATTGAAGGATTCTCTGTGAAAATTACTGAATGATGCAGAAAGCAAGATGGAAGGGATCCACAGAGTCACTGGACCAAAAAGAAATGGTTGAACATCAACCATTTCAAGATGTAGAATATGATCAAGAGCCAATGACACTGAAGGAAGAAGTCCAAAGTGCATTGAAGGAATAGGCAAAGAACAAGGCACCAGGAATTGATGGAATAAAAATTGAAATCTTTCAAAAAAGTGAGACGCCACAGTAGGCACTCACTCATCTATGCCAAGAAATTTAGAAGACAACTATCTGGCCAACTGATTGTAAAAAATCTGTTTTTGTGCCCATTCCAAAGAGAGGTGACCCAACAGAATGTGGAAATCATCGGACAGTATCTCTGATATCCCATGCAAGTAAAGTTTTACTAAAGGTAATACAGAAATGGCTACAAGCATACATTGACTGAGAACTTCCAGAGGTTCAAGCCAGATTCAGAAGAGGCCATGGAATGAGGGATATCATTGCTGATGTCCGGTGGATCCTGTCTGAAAGCAGAGAATATCAGAAAGATGTTTACCTGTGTTTTATAGACTACACAAAGGCTTTCGATTGTGTGGATCATGACAAGCTATGGACAACATTGTGAAGTATGAGTATTGTGCTAATGAGGAATCAGGACCTGGACCAAGATGCAGTTGTTTGAATAGAACATGGGAACACTGAATGGTTTTAAAGTAAGAAAGGTGTGTGACAAGGTTATATTCTTTCACCATACTTATTCGACCTGTGTGCTGAGCAAATAATCTGAGAAGCTGGGTTATACAAAGAAAAACGGGCTATCAGAATTGGAGGAAGACTCATTAACAACCTATGATATGCAAATGATACAATCTTGCTTGCTGAAAGTGAAGAGGACTTAAAATATCTACTGATGAAGATCAAAGACCACAGCCTTCAGTATGGATTACATTTCAATGTCAAGAAAACAAAAATCCTCACCACTACACCAATAAACAGCATCTTTATCAATGGAGAAAAGATTGAAGTTGTGAAGGATTTCATTCTTCTTGAATCAATATCAACACTCGTGGAAGTAGCTACACATGGGAAATTATATTTAGAGAGTATACTGGAAAAGACAGAAGAGAACCTTGATAAGATGATGACTAGTCTTGGAATTCTAGCATCTTCAGGCTGGGGAATGGAGTCTTTAATTGAGAAAAAAGTTTTTTTATATATAAATTATAATATGGAAGAGTCTTCCTGTGTCTATCCAATTTGATCACCTAAACCCCAGTAAATATATCACTTTTATACACAAACCATCTTCATTTCTTCTTCATAGAAGTTCCCATTCCCATTCAGGCATGGCATTCATCTCAAATGACAGAATCTGGGTGACATACAGTTGTCTTCATGAGGTTCCAAAAGCCTTCTTTAGGGTCTAATGACTTCTAAATAAAAATGGGGGGTACTTATGATCCATCTTCCCTCGCCATACACACACACACACACACACACACACACAATCCTGTATATAATTAGAACAGTATGTTGTTGTTGTTGTTGTTAAGTGCTGTCGAGTCGATTCTGACCCAGAGTGACCCTGATAGGGTTTCTGAGAAGCAGCTTGGTGAGCTTGAACCGCTGATCTTGCAGTTCAAAGGACTTTGTAGTCCAGTGCACTAACCCACAGCTCCACACCAGGACTCCAGAATAGTATGGCATCACTAAATACTTATCTTCAGAATATGAGTAATGGGAAATTGGGAGATGCACAGCAATCACATGCCCATTAAAATTATCAAAAGCCACTGGATGGAAATTGCAAACATGTCCCTTACTTGAAAGTAAAACAATTCCTCATTTCTTCCATTTCATAACTCGTGGTTCTATTCTCTTAGAGAAGAACTGTATATATTATCTTCAGTCATCCCCAGATATTATCCTAAGTAACTCTTTGTTTCCATTATCCTGATGGTCACATCTGAAGTGAACAATGCAATTTGCCAGTCACAGTGACTCACAGCTTTTTTAGCTCTCTTCCTATGCACTTTTGAGGGCATCGACTATTGCTTTCGATCACTCACTCTTGATCTGCCCTGTTGAAGCATCATTGGCAATTCCAACCTCTTGAACATAATTAGGCTTGTAGTCTATTTGCTTCAAATAAACTTCATGTACATATAACCACCACTAAAGATCTCATTTATATATATGTTTAATCCTGAATATTTTGACTTTTTATCTGCTTATATTTAAATTTATCTCCATTTTCTTAATTTAATGGTGGCTACTGGTGTGGAGATATAGGCTAATGTGTCAGACTGCAAAGTCGTTTGAACTGCAAGGTTATGTGGTTCAAGCTCACCAGCTGCTCCTTGGAAACCCTATACAGGGTCATTATGGGTTGAAATCAACTCGACGGCATTTAACAACAACAGCAACCTTAAAACAATCTAGATGTAGATATATTAAGAAAATTCCTTTAATATGATTTCTACCACTAGGATGGGTTCCCTTTCCAGTGTAAAAATCTTAAATAGAAAGTTTTGAAAAATAATTTAGGGCATATCTCTTGCTAATATTATCTCTTCAGAGCCACTCCATATAAATAGCTGTGTTTTAGATACAAAAGCAGTTTTTATTTCTGTCCTAATTTTAAAACCCATAGATACCAGCAACTCAGCCAACTAGAACTGCTGGGTGTAGGCAGAGAGATCGCTCCTATCCTAATTAGACATTGTTGGTGGTTGTGTGCCACTGATTCTGTTCCAACTCAAAGTTACCATGTATAGAGTTTCAGAGGCTGTAAACTTTTCTGTGAGCAGAAAGCCTCCTCTTTCTCTTAAGGAGTGACTGGTAGACTTGCACTACTGACCCTGTGGTTAGCAGCCCAGATCATGATCCAATACAATACCACGGCTAGAAGTTCAGATTTGCTAACAGCAACACTACATACCAATATATAGCAATATTCAAGATTTTGTTTTCCAGCTATTTTTCCCTAGAATTACAATCTCAGTATTGTCCTATAGTGGCTCAAATAATTAAGCATTATACTACTAGCCCAAAGATTGGCAGTTCTACTTGGACACACATGAATTCACTATGAGTTAGAATCAACTTGATAGCAATTAAGAATAATAAACAATTCTAGTTAATATGTGGTCTGATTTCCAATATATCACATACAATTTCATGAAATATACCTACATAATAAGTTTGTCTCTTTCCAGCCTGCATTATTTGTATTTTTGATATTTAAAAGACAAATTAAAATACACATGGACCTCACCAGATGGAATGCACAGCTGAAACTAAACAAAATTAAAACAAGTCCACTAGAGTGCAAATGCGATCTTGAACATATCCCACCTGAATTTAGAGATCATTTCAAGAACAAATTTGATGCATTTGACACTAATGACCAAAGACCAGAATAGCTGTGGGAGGACATCAAGAACATTATCCAGGAAGGAAGCAAAAGATCTTTAAGAAGACAAGAAAGAAGGAAAAGACCAAAATGGATACCAGAAGAAACTCTGAAACTTGCTCTTGAGCATAGTGATGGTAAAGCAAATGGAAGAAATGAGGAGTTAAAGGAGCTGACCAGAAATTTCAAAGGACTGTTCAAGAAGACAAAGTAAAATATTATAATGATATGTGCAAAGACCTAGAGCTAGAAAACCAGAAGGGAAGAACACATCCAGTATTTCATAAACTGAAAGGACTGAAGCAAAAAATCAAGTATTGACTTAAAATACTGATGGATTCTATTGGCAAAATATTGAATGATACAGAAAGCATCAAAAGAAGATGGAACCAATACATGCAATCACTGTACCAAACACAAACAAACAAACAACTGTCGATGATTAGCCATTTCAAGAGGTAGCATATAATTAAGAGCCTAAAGGAAGAAGTTCAAGGTGCACTGAAAGCATTGGCAAGGAACAAGGTTCTGGTAACTGATGGAATACAAATTGAAATTTTTCAACAAACTGATGTATTACTGGAGGCACTCACTTATGTATGCCAAGAAATTTGGCTCACAACTATCTGGTCATCTGATTAGAAGAGATTCATATTTGTGCCCATTCCAAAAAGAAGTAACCCAGAGGAATGCAGAAATCATTGGACAACATAATTTATATCACATGCTAGTAAAACTTTGCTAAAGATAATTTAAAATTGGTTGCAATAGTATATTGACAGGGAACTGACATAAGTACAGGCTGGATTCAGCCAAGGATGTGGATTGAGGGATAGTATTGCTTATGTCAGACGGATCTTGACTGAAAGCAAAGAATACCAGAAAGATATTTACTTGTGCTTTATTGACTATGCAAAAACTGTGTGAATCATGAAATGCTATGGACATCATTTCACAGAATGACTATTCCAGAACACTTAATTGTGCTCATGAGGAAGCTTTACAAAGGCCAAGAGGCAGTTGTTTGACCCCTCCTTACTAAAAGCAAAGAGGACTTAAAATACTTACCGATGAAGATCAAAGACCACAGTCTTTGGTTTGGATTGCACCTCAATGTAAAGACCATAAAAATCCTCACCATTAAGGAACCAGTAAAAACATCATGATAAACAAAACAAAGATTGAAGTTGTCAAAGACTTCATTTTGCTTGGATCCACCATCAACACTCATGGAAGCAGCAGTCAAGAAATCAAGCAACTTTTTGCATTAGACAAATCAGCACAAGACCTCTTTAAAGTGTTCAAAAGCAAAGATGTTAGTTTGATGATTAAGGTCTGCCTGATGTGATATTTTCAATAGCCTCATATGTGAAAGTTGGACAATGAATAAGGAAGACCATAGAAGAATTGACGCTTTGAGTTATGGTGTTGGAGAAGAGTATTAAAGGTGCCATGGACTGCTAGAAGAACAAAGAAATCTATGTTGGAAAAAGCACAGCCAGAAAGATCCTTAGTGAGATTTTGTCTCTCATACTTGGCACATGTTGTCAGGAGGGACCTGATCATGGAGAAAGATATCATTCTTGGTAAAGTGCAGGGTCAGTAGGAAACAGGGACACTGGAAACAAGATGGATTGACACAGAGGCAGCAACAAATGGAATAAAACATAACAACGATTGTGAAGTTGGCACAGGCCCTGGTAGTGTTTAGTTCTGTTGTGCATGAGGTCGTATGACTCATAACTGACTGAATGGCATCTAACATCAACAACAATATCTTCTGACAGTTTAGCCAACAAATGTTACGAGTTTCAGGATGTGCCATGCAAAGATATTACTTTCAAGTGTCATGTTTTGTAGCAATTAAAATATAATTAACTCTTTGTCACAGCAACCAAAAATAAAAATACACAAGCTTGGACAAAATTAGATTTCTTTCTAAATTTTGGTGTGCGCTGTCAAGACGACGTTCTACTCATAGCAACCTTATCTGACAGAGTAGAACTACCCCATAGGATTTCCTAGGATGCAATCTTTGTGGATGGCATCCTGGTGTGGCATTGTAGGATAGTCCGAGATCACAAGGTGAATTTGAGCCACATGGTCAGTGGTTCAAATTCATTAGTCTCTCATCAGAAAAATCTATAGAGGGTCACTATGAATTAGAACTTAACAACAACAATCTTTATGGGTACCAACCAGCAGGTATTTCTTCCATGGAGCCACTGCATGGGTCCAAGTTGCCAGTCTTTCATTTAGTAGTCCTGTGCTTAACTGTTGCTTCATCAGGGGTCCTTATTAACAATCTGGATATAGACTATCCAGAACTACTATAACAACTCTACTTTTCAAGGACACCCAGAAAACCTGATTTTTCCTCTTTGTTGTTTTACTTTTCTTACCTGATTGTCTTTGAACACATAGCATAAACCAGCTCTTCATTGTATCCCCTTTCACAAACAGAATAAAGAAAAAAAAAGATCTGGCCTGGCCCTTTAAGATCATAACTAAGAGTGGCTTATTAGCTAAAAGTTAGTAGGAATGCTAGAATTAGCTACAGGAATGCTGGAAAATACTATTTTGGGGTAGGCATTCATGTACGCACTTCATATAACTATGGAAGATGAGGAGATCCTATAATGAAGAGAAAGTGCCCGTCTGTGTCTCAGATTCCTTTGTTTTGAAGACCCCAGTGCCACAATGGGTATGGCATTTAACTGCTAACCAAAAAAGGCAATTGGAGCCCACAAGCAGCTCCAAGAGAGAAAGATAAGTCAGTCTGCTTCCATAAGCTGTAAAGCCTTAGAAACCTGAAGAACAATTCTCTGTCCTTTGGTTTCCTGTAAGGAATCAACCAAATGGCACAGGTTTGTTACTTTGGGTATATACATTGATAATCAATGGCTTCTAGAAATGGGATTTCTGAAAACAAAAAAGAAAGTGAGAAAAGAAAGATTCTGATTATAATCAGTTAATCTTCTATGTTTCACCAATGAATTATTAATAGTAATAGGCACTTATTAGAAGCCTAAGTTACCTGAAGCATCCTTTGAAAATAGAGAATCTTTTCTAATACTGGACTTTTTTTTTTTTTTTTTCCTATGTGATGCTACCAAAAGTATATTTGATCTTTTAGCTTAATGAAAGAAAGCTTGTCATATTTCCAAGACACAATAAGAGCTACCATTATATGCTGAAGTTTTCTAAAAACTTCTCCAGAATATAAATTATAGCAACTATTAGGGAAGCAAAGGAGGGAGCCACAGGGAATGATTTTTTTCCTGGATTCTTAACATGTTGGTATAACTTCTGAAGTTAAAATCTGAAAAATTCTGTTATTACTCAGCATGTAGTCACTATTAGTTAGAATAATTAACTGCAGGGGGAGGGAAAGGAGCTTCTTGTACTGATTTATAAAATACTGTGTCATATTAACTGTTTCAGCTAATTTGATTTTGGAATTACCAACAATATTTACCAGCAAACAAGGAGATTTAAATGGATTCCCCCCATAATTAGTTATATATCAACCCAGGATTTATGTGATAATATATTTCTACTATGGAGTACTGATCTGACACTATAGGATAAGGACAAGACTACTGACTGCAAAGTCAGCTGTTCAAACCCACCAGCTGTTCCTTGAAAGCTTTAGACAGGGTCACTATGAGTTGGAAGTAACTCAACAGCGCTTAACAACAAATTTCTAATATAACATATTTCTAATTTAGAAAGGAATCACAATGTTTAGAAGAAGTCCTTGTCGCACAATGATTAATCGGGGACACTACAGAGATTGTAGTGGTTCCATGGGAATGTGACCTGGAAATCTGCTCCTGGAAATCCTAGGAAACTTTATGAATGAGTCCTATGATGTTCTATGGGGTTAGTTGAAACAGACTCGGTGGCACACAATGGGAGATAAAAAAAAAAAAAAAAAAAGACAGTATAGTACTGCAGAGAGGTGTCCTGGTGGCACAGTGGTTAAGTGTACCACTGCTAAACTAACTGAAAGGTCTTCAGTTGAAGCCCATCAATAGCTCCACAGGAGAAAGGTGTGGTAGTCTGCTTCGGTAAGATGTACAGCCTTGGAAACCCTATAGGACAGTTCTATTCTTTCCTGTATGATCACTATCAGTCAGAATAAATTCAGTGGAAACAGGTTTAGGTTTTTGGGGTAACAATATTTGAGGGTGCAGTTTTGAATTTAGACAGTTTTGAATTTAGAATCTTGAGTGTTACCACTTACAATTGCATTTCATGGGGAAATTATTTACCATTGTTTTTGTTGTTTTTAAGTGTCTTAGAGTAGGTTCTGACTCAGTGGTCCTCTATAGGGCTTCTAAGGAGCAGTTGGTGAATTTGAACAGTTCAATGCTCAACCTACAATGCCATGAGATATGCATATAAATGTATTTATACAGACTTTAACATAAGATAAATACATAGTCATAACCTCAACATAAGGAGCTCTGGTAGCGTAGTGGTTATGAATCAGGCCGCGAACTGCAAGGTCAGCAGTTCGAAACTACCAGCTGTTCCATGGGAGAAAGATGAGGCTTTCTGCTCCTGTAAAGATTTACAGCCTCAGAAACCCTGTACAGGGTCGCTATGAGTCGGAACCGACATCATGGCACACAACAACAACAACAACAACAGCCTCTACATGGTTAAAAGTCAAAATAAATTGTCCTTGAATTAATTTCAATTCAGAGTAGAACTGCTCTCCACAGGGTTTTCAAGGACTGATTTTTCATAAGTAGATCACCAGGTCTTTCTTCTGAGGTACCTTAGAGTGTACCCCAACCTTCCAACATTCAGTTAGTAGTCAAACACTTTAACTATTTACACAACCCAGGGGCTCACGAGGCTGGGCAGTTTCATTATGAAAAACTGAGATTTTGAGCTACCCATGGAAAAGTATACACTGAATAACTACATGAATATTTTCAAAAAGGAACACAAATGCTCATTTGTATTTATTGTTATAAGAAAAACTAGTTTTGGAGTAGGTAATTTTTGAATGCTATAAAGACTTCAAAAACACATGCCTTACTTTAAAATCTTATTGCCCTATTTTGTCTTTGGTTTGGAAGTCAAGCTACTTTTGTCAAACAATAGACTGAAGAGTGTTGAATCAATGGTTATACTCATCTATCAAAAATATTTTTCATTAAAGTCTTGTTGAATGCCATCAAATGAATTCCAGCTCATAGTGACGCTATGCACAAGAGAATGAAACACTCCCCAGTGCTGCACCATTGTCACAATTGTTGTTACACTTGAGCCTATCGCTGTTGCCACTGTGCCAATCCATCTCATTGGGGATCTTCCTCTTTTTCCCTGACTTTCCACTTTACCAAGCATGATGTCCTTCTCCAGGGACTGTTCCTTCTGATAACATGTCCAAAGTGTAAGAGATGAAGTCTTCCCATCATGGCTTCCAAGACTCTTTCTGGTTGTTCTCCTTCAAACACAGATTTGTTTCTTCTTCTGGCATTCGATGGTACTTTCAATAAGTCTGAGGGGGCTATAAAGGGCTGAGGAAAAATGTAATTAAAGGATAATGGAATCTCTCCACAAACTTTTTGAAGACTCCTTGTACAGTTCAGAAAATAACACTGAAATAATCCTTTTTAAAAGATCTTTGAAACTTTTTATGATGAATCAGGTGCAGGTTTGCAGACCAGATCATCAGTTTTGCATTTAACAAATAATTGTTTCATGAGTGATTGCAATCTGTTCCCTTTAACTCCTGGAATCCCCCCTGTGCATCAACTACCTTCACCTTTCTTCTGCTAAGCTCCCTTTTCTTGTATATTGCTTTTCCCATCACCCAAGTTAACATGTGTCTATCCTCTAGCCTGTGAATAATTTTCCCTTTCTTCTGGTAACCATCATAAAATGTTTCTTTTAGCTTGAAATCCTCTTCTTAATTTTTTACAGCAATCGTCTGATACAATATTTGTCCTTTTGGTATTGACTAATTTCCCTCATCATAATGTCCTGCAGGTTCATCCATATGAGGTGCTCGAAGATTTTTTATTCTTCAACATTGCATGTATATACCAAAGTTTGTTTAACCATTCTTCTCTGAACTAATATTTTATGATGTAATATTTTTAAATAGTTCAATTTAAGTTAACATAAAATGCACAATAATTGTAATCATCAAGATTTCATTTTGTTATTGTTTTTATTAAGTGCCATAAAGTCAGTTCCAACTCAAAGTGACCCTATATAAGGTTTCCAAGTCTATATAGCTTTGTGGGAGCTGAAAGCCTCATCTTTTTCCCACGAAATAGCTGGTAGGCTCATACTGTCCAACTTGTGGTTAGCAATCCAGTGCTTATGGTAGATAGAAAATACTGTATCTTCCACTTTCTTTGAAGGGTTTGTGGTATTCTTCGACTAACAATATTTTTTAAATGTTCAACAAATGAATACTGAAGGACTGCTTTTTGAAAGGTGGTTCCATTCTCATACTGAAAGGAGAACATTGAAAAGGTTTTGGCTTAGGCTAAGTAAATAAAATCTAAATGCTGTTGTTGTTATTAACTGGTGTCTCATTGGTTCCAACCCATAGTGACCCTGTATAGGGTTACCAAGGAGCAGCTGATGAGCCTGAATCACCAACCTTGCAGTTCAGACCAATTTCGCAGATCATTGCATTAACCCACAGCACCATACCTAGACTGCAACATACAAATAACATCTAAACACAGTGACTATAGTTAACTTGATCTCCCTATGTTCCATAATTAATCACTCCTTTTCAATACCTAAAGCAGAACTTTGGCCCAAATGAGGAGAGGCAACTCTCCTCCCAGGAACAAAGGCAAAATCAGCAAATATGAATGGTTGAAATAGTCACTATATTGACAAGATCACCGTAACTACTGACACAAACACCCTAACTGTTAGAATAGAAAAATGATAAAGCAATGCCTGACCACAAGTTCCATGACCTTGATTTTCTTCTCCCTTAGAAATCCCAGGCTTCCCTCTGTCAAGGAGGCAGATCTGGGAGTATCGCATTCCCCTGTCCTTCTGTGTATCTACACACAATAAAAGCATTGCACTTTGCTCTGGGACCTGTCACTGAATATTAGCTGTGTTAGTGAAAGGTAATTAAGAAACCCATTGTGCTTATAATATTTATGAAAGTGTTGTTTTTCAAATTTCTGAACCTATAATAAAAAGAAGCAAAGAGAACTCAACAGGATGTTAAACCCAACAGACAGATTACTCTTTATAATTTTTTTCTAATTCTCTTGAAAGTAACAACCAATGTAAATAAAAGCTAAATTTTACTGAGTACTTCTTATGTGCTCAGGCTGGTCTAAGGAACATATATGTGTTTTCATTTTAGTCATCACATTGAATGTATGAGAGGTATTAATCTCATGTTTTCAGACAAAAACTGAAGCATAGAGAGACTAAGAAACTTGACCAAGAGTGCCATTGGGAGCTACAACACAATTTGAATCTAAGCAGGATACTCCAGAGAAAGCACATAATTTACACTACTCTAAGGAACCCTATAAGGAGCACTGGTAGTGTAGTGGTTACGAATCAGGCTGTGAACCTTAAGGCCAGCAGTTCGAAACTATCAGCCACTCCACGGGAGAAAGATGAGGCGTTCTGCTCCTGTAAAGATTTACAGCCTCGGAAACCCTGTACAGGGTTGCTATGGGTCAGAACCGACTTGAAAGCACTTAACAGAAACAACAACAAGGGACCCTATATGTGAATGAGTTGAAATCAACTTGAGGACAACTGCTTTGGGGTTTTTTGTTTTGTTTTTTAATGATATTGTTGGTAGAATTCAACAGTAAAATCATTTGGGACTAGAATTTTTTTAGGTGGACGTTTTTTAATGAATTGATCAATTTCTTCTTTTGTAATTGGCCTGTTCAAATGTTCTTCAGTCTGTTAGTTTTGGTAGGCCATGTGTTTCTAGAAATGTGTCCACTTATTCTAGATTTTCAAAATGTTGGAGTACCATTTCTCAAGTAGTCTGTTATTATTCTTTTTTATTTCTCTTGATTCTGTTGTTACATCACCCATATAATTTCATATTCACGTTATTATATCTTCTTTTTGTTGTTGTTGTTAAATTTGTCAATGATTTGTCAATTTTATTAATCCTTTGCAAGAACCAACTTCTTATCCTATTGTTTCTATTGTTTTTCTTCTTTTTATTTCATCTATTTCTACTCTAGCCTTTATTATTTCTTTCCTTATATTGGCTGTCAGTTTATTTTGTTGCTGCTTTTCTAAGTGTTGAAAATGTTATGTTAAGGTGCTGATTTTTATTATTTCTTCTTTATGGGTGTGTACATTTATTGCTATAAATTGCCCTATGAGTCTTCCTTTTACTGTGTCACAAAGGTTTCAGTATGTCATCATTTCATTATTACTTAATTCAAGGATTTTTCCCCCCATTATCTTTCAGTTCCATTTATCCACGAACTTTTTGAAGTCCCCTTGTATACATCACTCTCCCCGCCCTTACCTTCTCGAATGGACTATACACACATTCTACACCTTGCCCTTTTTTATTATTTATTTATTTAATTTTTTATTGTGAATTGGGTGATAGTTTACATGGGAGAACATCAGCTTTACAGCCATCCCATCATGTTGATATATTTTTTAAAAATTTGGAGCAAGAATGAAGTGAGAATGACAGCATAATGGAATTACTAGTCAAAGGACAGACCCTTGAGAGATGCTGCCCTCACTCATTCTCTGTCTTTTTTTTTTTTTTTTTTTATGAATTATATGATAGTTTATATGGGAGAATGTTAGCTTTACATTCATCATATCGTATATCATTTCATTGCCATGGTTACAATCCCCTCCATGTATCATCAATCAACAAAAGCCTCCCCCCCCAAACCGGTCATCAGCACACAGACCCTCTCCCTCTCTAGATCTAGAGTCTCCGGCCACTCCATTTCTCCACATCATCATCTCTACCTTCACTTCTGGTGTCACAAAGGCAAGTGACTGGTTTATAATCTTTCAAGAGGGAGCCTAGATCTAGAGGGCATGTAGGAAGGTAGAATCTCCACTGAGTAGTATCCAATTTGTCTGGGCAGGGCTAATGAAAGAAGATGCAGATAGGTCCCTTGTGGTACAATAGAGAATAATTGTTATAAGGACTGACTGTGAGGATTGGAAATGTAAAGGTGGACATTTTGTAGCAAAAGGAGGGGAGTGATTGACTTTGCAGGCTAGGAGCAGAGGTCCCTGGAACCATTAAGGGAGAAGAGATGAGTGTGAGAAATGTCCTAATTTCACTGTCATATTTGAGGGACAGCTTTGTTGGATATATGTTTCTTGGTTGGCATTTGTTTGTTTTTTCTTTCAGAGTTTTGTATATGTCATTCTGTTGCCTTCTTACTTACATGGTGTCTGCTGAGAAATAAGAGTTTAGTCATCTTGGTCCTCTTTTGTAGACAACTTCATTTTTCCTGAGATGTTTTCAGGATACCTTTCTTGTCTTTGCTTTTGGAAATTTGACTGTATATCTTGGTGGTTTTCTTTTGTGACATATCCTATTGGGGGCTTGTTCAGCTTATTGTATGCGTATCTGCTCCTCTTTCATGATGTTAGGGAAGTTTTCGTCCAACAACTCTGACAATTTCCTCTGTTTTTTATTGTTTCTATTTTAGAATTCCCATCATCCGTAAGTTATCCCTCTTCATGGTGACCAACATAATTCTCAAATTTTGCATTTGTTTTACCTGTTTGTTATTGTTGTGTTTTCCTGAATCCTTCTAAAGTTTTTTCTGCATTCTCCTTGCTTCCTTTGATCTTTCTGTTCATCCTTTGATGATACCTAAATATCATTGTTATTAATTATTTCTTCCTCAGAAATGTTTTCTGGCTCAGCGTCTGGGTCATTTGTCTGAGCCATTCTCTCTTTTTTCCTCATGTGAGCTAAAATCGTTGCTGCCTCCAAGGTATCATGGTGTTTTTGCATGTGCATTGAACTTATGATTACATATTGATGTGCTCTTAGGCTCTCACCAATTGTTTCCTGTAGATGTAGTTAGAGAATGGAAGCATGTGTACTGTTCTCCCTTCAAGTTCACCATTCATGTGCCTCAGTTTATGGTGTGTTTGGTTGGTATTGGTTGCTGTCTGTTATTGATTAGGTGATATTGGAATGGTTATTGCCTCTTACCAACGGATTGGGCTCTATGGACCCAGTTTCTGTCTCCTGTCAGATGATAAGAGAAGAACCACACACACACACACACACACACACACACAAGCAAACAAAACAGAGAAACAAGCAAACAATAAAATACAACAAAAATAATAATAAAAGAGAAAAATGACATAACAATAGGCAGGTACGAGAAAATGAGAAAATAATTATTTAAAAGAGAAAAGAGGAACAGTAAAATGGAACTATAGAAGAGAAAAATAAGAGACAAAATAAAAAGAAGAAATTTTTATAAGTCAGAAACACCCAGGAATGAGAAGATGAAAAGAGGATAAGAGTAGAGAGCAGTAAACAAAGATCAAAAGGGGGAAAAAAAAATTAAAGAAAGGATAATCAGAAACAAGAAAAGAAAGAAAAGCAAAAGCAGAGATAGGCTAAAAATGAAAACATAGATAGGACAAAAGCAAACATAGAACAAAATTCAAGGTAATGGAAAAGAATAAGGAGACAAAAGAATAAACAAATAAAACAAGGAGAAAATAAAAGGGGGAAAAATTGAAAAGAAGAAAGAAAGAAAAGCAGCCTTCAGACTAAGAAAGGAGAAATCCCTGGGGGGTTCCTGTCATCCTGGGTGCTCACAAGGTGTATGTGGGAGGGATGTGACAGCTGAGTTCCTGGTCCTAGATGGGCTTCCAATAAGCCTAGTGACTATTTATTTTCAGCGCACTCAATCTGGCCCTTGATGGAGCTGGTTTCAGTGTGTGTTAGGACCACTGGGCAGCTGGGGACAGGTTGGATGCTAGAATAATGGTTTCACTAGACTAATGCTAATCATTAGACTCCTGGTGTGGTGCTAAAGGATCAGCACTAGACTGTGAACCACAAAATGGGCAGTTGAAACCTACCAACTAACTACTCCTTGGAAACTCTGTACAGGATTGCTTTGAGTCAGAATGAATTCAACTTTACCACCACAATGATGGTCATTAGTCTGTTAACACTCATAAAAGCAGCAGTCAAGGAATCAAGCGACCTATTGTATAAGGCATATCTACTGCACAGGACCTCTTTAAAGTGTTCACAAACAAAGATGTCAGTTTGAGGACTAAGGTGTGCCTGACCCAAACTATGGTATTTTCAATATCCTCATATGCATGTGAAAGTTGGACAATGAATAAGGAAGGGCCGTAGAAGAATTGATGTATTTGCATTATAGATTGGAGAAGAACATTAAAAGTACAATAGACTGCCAGAAGAATAAACAAATTTGTGCTGAAAGAAGTACAGTCAGAATGTTCCTTAGGAGCCAGGATGGTGAAACTTCATCTCTCAAAATTTGAACATATTATCAGGAGGGACCAGTCCCTGGAGAAGGACACCATGCTTGGTAAAGTGAAGGGTCGGTGAAAAAGAGGAAGCCCCGCAGTGAGACAGATTGGCACAGTGGCAGCAGCATTGGGATCAAGTGTAACAGCAATTGGGAGAATGGCACAAGACCAGGCATTGTTTTGTTTTTGTGCATAGGGTCACTATGAGTTGGAAATGAGTCTACACATGTAACAAAAGTAACAACAATGCTGGAATGGTGGCTGGAATGGTGCATTCTGTAGGTCTGGAGTTGAGCCTGCCTGAATCCAGGTACAAAAGTGACTCAGTTGATCGCTGCCTCACACTGGCATGGCTCACAATCACTTGTCTGTGAACTCACAGAGAATAGGGTCTGTGCTGGAAGTGAATGAGGGTGGAAGGTGAACATATCTCTGGTCACCAGAAGAGCACGGGGAAAAAGAAAGAATTACACCTTGCCCATTACCTGTGTGAATCTTCTCTGACGGGCTACCTTCTGTTACCAAAGCTGGTTATAAAAGTTGAAGATGGCAGCAACACGTCTAGCCTACTGCTTACCAGTCAGTCTACCTCAATTGCTCAGCTTCTTCTCCCAGCAAACATTCAATCCACTTCTCTAACCCCTTCTTTGAAGCTCTGGGTTTCAGGATTTTCATCTGAGTCTGTATGTTTGTTGTGGAGGGTCTATGTAGTGTGTCGGCCTAGTCTGCCATCTTACTAAGAACACTTTCTACATTGAAGTATTCTTAATGAAGACAATTGAGAGACATACGTAGCACATGAAAAGTCACTTGAGTTGAATAGAAGGTAACTGATTACTGAATATATTCTATCAAGCATAAAGTTACTCTTTGCCTTGTAAATATTTTATTTAAAATAAATTCTGTTTTACCTGCAAATTTATTTTTGGATCTTTCAATAATTTACCTTCAATATTTCAATTTCTGATTAATCCCTGGGTGGCACAAATGGGTTACCCCTAGCTACTATGATAAATTCTGGATCTTTGAACCTACCCAGCTGCTCCGAGGAAGTAAGACCTATTGATCTCATTCTGTAAAGACTCTTGGCAAGAAAACCCAATGAAGCAGTTCTACCCTGTAATACCCAGTGTTGTCATGAGGTGGAATCATCTCAACAGTGTGTGTTTATTTTAAACCCTATGTCAAGTAGAAATAAGGACAGTTTGATTTGAAAATTGATAAACTGAAAAAAACTATATACTTTTTAGAAGATATATTTTTCATTTAGTTGTAAAAAAAAAATGTTCTTTAGAGATTAAGTTAACCTGCCTGACTATAAATCCATTAACCAACAATCAACAGTTAGTGTGCTTACAATGTGCCTACCCCTCTGAAATTGTTTCAGAGGCTATTTCATCCTGTGTCCTTAGAGAAAAAAATATATATAGTTAATAAAATTTTAAATACGAATCAATTGTGCAGAGGGAAAAAGAATTGAATTCAAAGTTCTTTTTTTCTATCATGTAGACAAAACAGCTGGTTGACTGACTGATAACAATTTTTCATTTTGTAAGAGGCTATTTCAGCATTGCCTTGACAGTGCCTATAACTAATTACATTACTAGTTGATGTCCCCTGGGTTTCTTACATCAGCTCTTAGAGCCACTATCTATACTCTGAAAGGCTCATTTGTCTACTACAAATAAAAGGAATGTGGTCATTTTCAGTTTAAAATTTCTTTCCTCTACCACTGTTAATTACTGTTCTCACATTCCAAATCTACCAGCTGCTGCCACTACAATGAATAAACAAATCAACTTTATAAGATACTTAGAGGGATTCTTAGCAAGATGTCTTCACAATTCAATAGCAGCAAATCTGAACAAAGGTATCTTCATGCCTAATACAAATACCTGGTTCAAATTTTGAGAAACAAAGTCGGGAGAAAATGTGTAATATCCATTAAGATACATCAGCTAAAGACTTAATAGTGCCATTTAAAAATCTGAAGAGCAGAATTGTTTTATAGTTATGAGCTTACCTTAATCTTACATATGTAATAATGATAATGCTACTTAAAATGAGAACAATGATACAAATTATAATTCATTGTGATGTGATATCATTTATTTATCTGGAAAGATTACCATGGAGATGTTATTGAAGTATAGGGAGATCCTGACCTTTCAGTGGAGGGTCCTTGTTTTTGCTGACTGTCTTAGTTTGGGTTGTCTAGAGAAACAAAAACAATAAGGGCATTTAACAACAATACAAAGACACATACTTGTCTATATATGTTGTTGTTAAGTGCTGCTAACTCAAGTATGACTCATAGCGACCCTATACAGGATTTCAAGGAGAGACTGGTGGGTATGAACTGACAACCTTGTGCTAGCAGTCTAGAATTTCTC
The DNA here is from genome assembly GCF_000296735.1 of Chrysochloris asiatica. NCBI lineage: Eukaryota > Metazoa > Chordata > Mammalia > Afrosoricida > Chrysochloridae > Chrysochloris > Chrysochloris asiatica. The sequence continues at coordinate 17,953,509 of NW_006408549.1, read as the reverse complement.
CTATAACACCACACCAGTACTCCTATATATATAGGTCATCAGTTCAAACCCACCAGCTGCTCCTTGGAAGTCCTGTACAGGTGTACAGGGTCACTATGAGTTGGAACTGACTTGACAGCACTTAACAACATCAGATAGATAGATAGATAGATAGATAGATAGATAGATAGATAGAGGCTTATATCAAGGAGATGGCTGACATGGTTAAAGAGCTTGGCAAATCTATGGGTTAGATGTCAAGCTGGAGGCTTTTGATTCATGTAGCTTCAGGGCTGATGAACCAAGATCAATAGGTCAGACAGTAGGTTGAGCAGGTAACAAGGTAGACTGCTAACAACTCCCAGGATTGGTTATTGTTGTTGTTGTTAAGTACTGTCAAGTCCATTCCAACTCACAGCAACTCTGTATAGGGTTTCCAAGGAGCAAATGGTAAGCATGAACCATCAACCTTGTGGTTGAAACCAACTTTGTAGTCCAGCTCATTAATCTGCAATGCCACACCAGGACTCCTATTATTCTACTATCTATCAGTCCCAGGATTAGTAGATAATAGAATAAGTCACTGGCTCAAGTCCAAAGAACTGCTCTTGAAGTATTAGCGAGATGTAAGATTCAGACCCAGCATAGCGCAAACAAGTTTTGCCTGAGCGCCCAATATATTGGAAGCAAGCCACACTCCGAAGGAAACTTTCCTTCAATTGATTGACTTCTCATAGCTGGCCTCATTATAAAGTTAATCACAATATATGAGATCTCATCATGAGGGATTACTACATTTCAACAGCCAAACCACTGCAAATCCTGGCTCCATCAAGTTGATAAAAAAAAACTTTAACCATCACACTGACCAAGAATGATCAGGTTAGACAGATCAAGTTTAAAATGAGCAAAAATATTAAAGATTTATTGAAAGGAACAGATCTGACCAGAGGGTATGAAGAGGCCTCTGTTGTAAAATTCCGTCGAGTCAGTTCTGACTTATAGAGACTCTAAATAGGGTTTTCCAAGGAGCGGTTGTATGAACTGCTGACCTTGCCGTTCAAACCAGCCTTGAGATTGAGTGCTTATCCTAGGACTCTAGGCAATGTTAAACCCTGTCTCCCCAAATAGAAGCTGTGATGGTTTTTAAAAGCTTCAGGTGGGAAAAGACATCATATGTATTCATAAACAGGGATTTCTGGAAGTGGCCCATTTAGGGGGCATGTTATTTGAAGGAGTCCTGGTGTGGCACTGTGGGTTAATGTACTGAACTACAAGGTTGGTTTAAACTGCAAGGTTGGCAGTTCAAGCTCACTAACTGCTCTTAGGAAACCCAATATAGGGTCACTGAGTCAGAATCGATTAGACAGCACTCAGGTACAACAGCAGGAACAATGCTATTTCAGTGTATGTACCACCTTCTTTCAAGATGGATTCCATCACCCAGACCTCTGGTAGGGGCAGAATAAACTTATTCTGCGTAATCAAGCATGCATAGTTTTTTGGGACTCCAGTTCAAATCCCTCCCATGGGCTATGTTCTCCTCTTTGCCAGCAGAAAGTCATCCTTTAAAATTATGCCTAAAGATAGCACTCATTTGGTACAATAGTGATTAATTACTATCAGGACTGACTGTGAGGGTTGGAAACGTAAAGGTAGATGTTTTGTAGCAAAAGGAAGGGAGTGGTTGACTTTGCAGTCCAGGAGCGGATGTCCCTGGGACAATTAAGGGAGAAGAACAGAGTGAGGGACCCTACCCAGAAAAACAGTGTTGCCAGAGATGAAGGCAGAGACAAAGACCTGGATAAATGGAGCAGCTGGGGACTCTAGACCCAGAAAGGGAGAGGGGCTGTGTGCTGAGGACCAGTGGGCAGGCTTGCAGTGTATACCATGCATCGAGGGGATTGTAACCATGGTAATGTAATGATATAAGATAGGATAAATATAAAGCTAATGATCTCCCATGTAAAGTATCAATGCAGAATTTTTATTGGTGGTCTTTCTTAATGGCAAGTCACAGGATGTGGGTGCTCAGTTTTGCACCCTGAGCATGTTCTATACATTTTCACAGTTGCTCTAACCAAATGGGGCACAGGTCTCAACATTTTTCTAGATTTCAGTGTTAATGTATAACTCTGATTTCTCAATGCCATTTCTCCCTCCCTCAGAGAGTTTCACATTTTATAATATTTTAAGCCATGCTTAACAATAGATTTAGGGTTGTTGTTGTTGTTAAGTGTTGTCGAGTCAGTTCCTACCTGTAGCTACCTTGTATAGGGTGTCCAAGGAGCAGCTGGTGAGCTTAAATGGCCGACCTTACAGTTCAAACTGACTTTGCTATTGAGCTCATTAACCTACAGTGCAACATATAAATATGAAATATTGGTAAACATGATGTGCTTACACTTAATCAAGTAATCATAAAAGCTTTCCACATTTCATAAATCTAATGGGCAAAAAATCAAGTTCTTGGATAACTGAAATAATAGACAAGGACATGAAATTTATGTTTTAAGCAGTTCTATGTGTGTAAAAATATTTTCAAATGCTAATTGCCTCTTTTTCATGCCAAATTATTTTAAATCTGGAATTTTGGGTGTTGAAAATGGTTTAATACTCAAACTAGCCTTAAGGTTGATTGTTTGAACCCACCTAGAGGTGTGAGAAATAACTCTTTTTGGTATGGTGCAACATCAGGACTGAGGGGTGTCTTGGGGGTATCAGGCTAGCATAACAAAAGGAGCTCAGGAGAGGGGAAGAACTAGTTTGACCAGCTAGAAACTTTATCAAATAAGAATATACCCATCAAGGAAATAGGAGAGGGGGAAAACTAACTTTAAATGAGAATGCCACCAGTAAGGACTGAGATTGAAAACTTCATAGTACCCAGTGAAAGAGGAACTGAAGGAGGCTTTGTTGAGAAAACAGGGGAGTAAACCTGTTTGTGGGCCAAACATGCAGCATGTCTGCCTGTGTCTACTGGGTTGGGCACCCGTTTTGTAAAACTGAATAAAGAAAACTTCACTCTCACTAAAATGAGTACTGATTGGATTACTTGAGCATTTGTTAGTATCGACAACGTTTCTGACAGAGGTACCTCAGAAGACAGGTGTGTCAGTCTGCTTCCAAGAGACCACAGCATGGAACAATTCTACTTTGAAAGCATACAGTCACTGTACGTAATAATCAATTGGGTGGCAATTAAAATCAACAGCAATAATTATTTAAATAACTGTTTCATGCCAAAGAAGACGATATTTTGGCTGTGTTTAAAGAAACATCTCAAAATAAAAATTACTAAATAAGTAAAAAAATTGATATTTATTATTTAATGAATTATCAAGAAATATATGCTGGAGTACTTTACATACCTGATTCTTCTCTTCTTTTCTACAATAAAGCTAAGTTGCCAATAATGTTATGTTAAGTGTCATCGAGTCTATTCTGACTCATAGTGAACCTGTATATGGTTTCCAAGGAGCAGCTGGAGGGTTTGAACTGCCAACCATGTGGCTGAGAGTCCAGTACTGATCCTATAGCACCACACCAGTTGCTGTTGTTGTTGTTGTTAAGTGCCGTCTAATCAGTTCTGACTCATAGTGACCCTGTATAGGGTTGACCATGTGGTTCAAAGTTGCCAATATTAGCCTTCCATAATTTGCTTATGAGTAAATTGAAACAGAAGATTTAAGTTGCACCTGATCTAAAACTCCAAAATATGGCTAATATATATGCTTGATCCTGGGTAAGCCAAAGGTTTTGGGTTGACCTAAAGTTGGCATAGTCTACCCAGCAACACTGAGGAAGAAAGGCCTGGTTATCTGTTTCAAAGAAAATCCTTGGAGCAGTTTGACTCCACAGCAGTGTGTTTGTAGTTTTAGAGCTAGGACTCTTAATCTCCATTGTCCATGTAGAGAATGCATGTCTGTGGCACACAAATGACTATAATCTTTTTCCTCATCACATGACAGACATTGTCAATTAACTACAACATTCCTTTTCAACAAGCTCCAGACAGCTTCAAGGTTCTCTACTACTCAGTACTTCAAGATTTCATTACCAAACAATAGCTTTAGGCATGCAAGTTGAAAGCTGTTTTTCTCCCTAGGTCCTTGCATTTTTCATTACAATAAGGCCTCCTTTGGCCTTATTAAATAGTGGTTAGATTAAATAGTGGCTAGTTCCTAGATGCTGAGGTCTAAAATGAAAAACTCAGATTATTTTGTAGCTGATTAATGTTTTCTTATATAAGAGAATATGAAATAGATTCTGTTCAGCGCATCTACTACTTTCTGGGAACATTTTTCCTTATTTGGAAAGCTGCTTTGAGACAGTTCATTAACATGACATATTAGATTAGTCATTTTGCAAACTAAAGAGCACTTTAGTGCATTTACAGGCTCCAAAATCATGCAGATTTCTGAAGTACTCTCAGAGAGTCAGTTATAGATCAATATACTGAATCAAGAAATTGAAAAAGAAAACAATTGTTAAATTTAGTTTAAAACTTCTAATCAGAGTCCTGGTGTGGCACTGTAGGTTAATATGCTGGAGTGCAAAATTGGTTTGAAGCTCAAGGTCCGTGGTTCAAGCTCACCAGCTGCTCCATGGAAACCCAAACAGGGTCATTATGCGTCATTTGGAACTGACTCAATGGCAGTTAAAGTGTCCTGGTGTGGTACTGTTAGATAAGCATGTGATTGCTAACCACAAGGTCAGTGATTCAAACCTATCAGCTGCTCCTCTGAAACTCTACACAGCACTTAACAAGAGCAGCAGGACCAGACGCCAAAGACCAGATGAGTTGTGGGATGACATCAAGAACATCATACAGGTAGAAAGCAAAAAGTCATTAAGACAAGAAAGAAGAAAAAGGTCAAAATGGAGGTCAGAAGAGACACTGAAACTTGATCTCCAGCACAGAGATGCTAAAGCAAATGGAAGAAATGAGGAGGTACAAGAGCTGAACAGAAAATTTCAAAGATCAGCTTGAGAAGATAAAGCCAAATATTACAACAAAATGTGCAAAAATCTGGAGTCAGAAAACCAAAAAGGAAGAACAAGCTCAGCATTTTTCAAGCTGGGGGATCTGAAGAAAAACTCAAGCCTCGACTTTCATTATTGAAGGATTCTCTGGGCAAATTATTGAACGATGCAGAAAGCATCAAGAGAAGATGGAAGGAATGCACAGTCACTGTACCACAAGGAAATAGTTGATGTTCAACCATTTCAGGAGGTAGCATATGATCAAGAGCCAATGACACTGAAGGAAGAAATCCAAGGTGCATTGGAGGAATTGGCAAAGAACAAGGCACCAGGAATTGATGGGATAAAAATTGAAATCTTTCAAGAAACTGAGGCGGCACAGGAGACACTCACTCCTCTCTGCCAAGAAATTTGGAAGACAACTATCTGGCCGACTGATTGGAAGTGATCTGTATTGTGCCCATTCCAAAGAGAGGTGACCCAATGGAATGTAGAAATAATTGGATAATATCTTTGATAGCCCATGCAAGTAAAGTTTTACTAAAGGTAATAATGAAACAGCTGAAAGCATACATTGACAGAGAACTTCCAGAGGTTCAAGCTAGATTCAGAAGAGGCCGTGGAATGAGGGATATCATTACTGATATCTGATGTATCTTGGCTGAAAGCAGAGAATATCAGAAAGATGTTTACCTGTGCTTTATTGACTATGCAAAGTCTTTCGATTGTGTGGATCATGACAAGCTATGGACAACATTGAGAAGTACAGGTATTCCTGAACACTTAATTGCACTCACGAGGAATCTGTACCTGGACCAAGAAGCAGTTGTTCGAACAGAACATGGGAATACTGAATGGTTTAAAATTAAGAAAGTTGTAAGACAGAGTTGTATTCTTTCATCATACTTATTCAACCTGTATGCTGAATAAATAAACTGAGAAGCTGGGTTCTATGAAGAAAAACGTGGCATCAGGATTGGAGGAAGACTCATAAACAACCTGCGATATACAGATGATACAATCTTGCTTGCTGAAAGTGAAGAGGACTTAAAACATTTACTGATGAAGATCAAAGGGCACAGCCTTCAGTAAAGATTACATCTCAATGTCAAGAAAACAAAAATCCTCACCACTGAACTAATAAACAACATTCTTATCAATGGAGGAAAGAATGAAGTTGTCAAGGACTTCATTCTTCTTTAGTCAACTATCAACACTCATGGAAGCAACAGTCAAGAAATCAAAGGATATATTGCATTAGAAAATCTGCCTGCGTAAGACCTTTTGAAAGGCTTGAAGAGCAAAGATGTCAGCTTGAGGACTAAGGTGTGCCTGACCCAAGCCATGGTATTTTCAATAACCTCATATGCATGCAAAAGCTGGACAGTGAATAAGGAAGACCATAAGAGAATTGATGTGTTTGAGTTATGGTGTTGGAGGAGAATATTGAAAGTGCTATGGTCTGCCAAAAGAACTAAGTGATCTGTGTTGGAAAAAGTGCAGCCAGAGTGTTCCTTGGAGGCCAGAATGGCCAAACTTTGTGTCTCTTACTTTGGACATATTGTCAGAGGGACCAGTCACTGGAGAAAGATATCATGTTTTGTAGGGTGGAGGGTCAGAGAAAAAGAGGAAGACCTCCAGTGAGATGGATTGGCAAAGTGGCAGCAGTGTTAATAGGCTGAAGCATGGCAACCGTAGTGAGGTTGGCCCAGGATCTTGGCAGTGTTTCATTCTGCTGTGCATACAGTCGCTATGAATTGATACTGACTCGATGACATCTTACAACAACAAGGAAAACTTGGCATACTGGTGTGGGACTGTGAGTTAATAAGCCAGACTACAAAGCCATTTGGACTGCAAGGTTGGCTGTTCAAGCTCACCAGCTGCTCCTCGGAAACCATATATAGAGTCACCATGGGTCAGAACCAACTCAACTGCACTTCACAACAACAACAAAGAAAATTTACAGAGCTTACCTTTGTCTTGTTGGGATGCCTTGAGGTTCCAGAAAGTTAAACTATGGAATTTTAAAAATAAAAGAAATGAATGGTATCATAAAAAGTCTTAGGGTGATGCAAACAATTAAACCCTCAGCTACTAAGTAAGTCCTGATGTGGCATTGTGGGCTAATACACTGGACTGCAAAGTCAATTTGAACGGCCAGCCTGGCAGTTCAAGCTCACCAGCCGCTCCCCGGAAACCCAATACAGGGTCACTATGAGTTGGAACCTACTCAAAGGGACTTAACAACAACAACTAACTAAGAGGTTGATTTGGCTTTTAGAGTCTATGCTGGAGATCTACTACCAAAAAATCATAGCTGCTGAGGGCTCTGTGAAACAGTTCTACTCTGAAACTTATGGTGTCACCATGAGTCTTGGTTGACTCAACCAGAGCAACTGTTGTTTTCTTTATTATGGTGTCAAAGAAAACTAAACTAAAATTTGGAGTCAATTCCTTCCAACTTTTGTTTCTTTGCATCCTTTTAATCGTTCTCTCTTTATGAGTTGTAAAACTTTGTGGTGACATCAGTTATCTGAATGAGGAGTCAAGTGTGGGTAAGTCAAGTATACTTTCTGTAAACAAAACGTCTTATTATTAAGGCATTAGACTTCTTGCTTTGCCTTCACACACTCATCAAAAAGCTAGGCAGCTAAACGAATTCTGTAGTTTACATAATGAAACTTTTAATGTGATTGACCGTCTGATTGGTGCTGCTTGTTTGGTGCTTTCCTCTTTACAGGCTTTCAGAAAATGTGACTTGAAGGTTATGGGATTTTTCTTTCTTAAAAAAGATTGTATAAGAAGATATGGCAAGACATGCAAAGCATCACAGAGAATTAAGACAAGCACAGATGCAGTACTGTATTTACAAATTAAAGTGACAAAAACTTTAGAATTTCTGCCAATCCTAAATGCAGATGTTTTTATAACTATCAGTAAAATCCAGTTGGAAATATTGTATCTGACAATGGATTCTTGGATATGACACCAACACAACATCACAAGCAACAAAGGAAAAAAAATTGATAAATTGGATTAAAAAAAAATACTTTTATATAGCAAAAGACATTATTAAGGATGTGAGAAGATAATCTAAAGAATGGTAGAACATGTTTGAAAATTATGTGTATGATTAGGGTTTAAATTCAGACTATATAAAGAACTACAACTCAGCAGCCAAAAGACAGACAAATCAATCAAATAATAGCCAAAAGACTTGAAGTGACATTTCTCCCAGAAGATATACATATGGCCTTGAGTACATGTAAAGATGTTGACTATCATTTCCTTATTAGGAAAATTCAAATTAGAACCACAATAAGATACCACTTCACATTCACAAGGGTGGCATTAAAAATAATAATAAGTTAAAAGGCAGGAGCTACCTATGGAGAAATTAGAAGCGACGTGCATCACTGGATATTGTTGTCATGCACTATCGAGTTGGTTCCATTTCATAGTGGCCATGTATAGTGTTTCTGAGGAGCAACTGGTGAGCTTGAAACACCCACCTTGTGGTTCATACTGCCTTTGCAGTCCAGCACATTAACCTACAATGCCACAGCAGTATCACTGGTAGGAACGAATAGTTTTGCCAGTCCTTAAAATGTTAAATACAGAATTGCCATATGACAGAAATCCCACCCAAGAGACTTGAAAGCAGGGACTAAAGCAGATACTTGCACAGCAATGTTCAGTACAGCATTATTCACAAAAGCTAAAGGTGGAATCAGTGTAATCAAGCTAATTTATACAGGGTTTCTATCTATGATCTTGTAACTCCCACAAAATGATTGGGAGAATCAGTCTTATAAAGGATTGGTTGATTTCCTACATAATTATTGTTATTGTTGTTAAGTGCCGTCAGGTCGGTTCCAATCCATAGCAACCTTGCGTAGGGTTTCCAAGGAGCAGCTGGTGAGCTTGAACCACCAACCTTGCAGTTCAGATAGACTTTTCAGTGCAGCACCTTAGCCTGCAGTGCCACATCAGGACTTCACTATATAAATTGTTGTTTGTTATCATGGAGTCAGTTCTGACTCATAGTGATCCTGCACCGGGTTTCCGAGGCTGTAAATCTTTACAGGAGCAGAGAGCCTTATCTTTCTCCCTCAGAACAGCTGGCAGTTTTGAACTGCTGTACTTGAGGTTCACAGTCTGATTCGTAATCACTACACTACCAGAGCTCTTGGAAATCCATCCAGTAGAATTGAGTCTTTTCCATATATAAGGGCCTATCCCACAAAAGTTGAAGAGGGAAACTTGATAACATCAAGAGGGGATTGGGATTAATTGTATCCTTAGGATAGGGGTTTCTATACTGAGATTCCCAATACCCTGGCCCCGAAGAGTGTTGGAATAGTGAATATGGTTAAATGGTGGGAGTCCTGGTGTGGTACTAGAAAATTGGTTTGAACTCAAGGTCAGCAATTCAAGCTCACATGACGCTCCTCGGAAACCTTACAAAGGGTCACTGTGGGTCAGATCCAACACGACGGCACTTAACAACAAAAACTGGCCACTCCATAGACAAAGAGAAATAGACATTTCTGTGCATGAGGCTTGCTGGTTACTAAAGAGTTGTAGTACTTTCTCATTCAGGGTAGAGGGGTCTGAGTGTGCGCTTTGCAGCATGTCTTCGTCCCTACATAGCCTTCTGGGAATGAATAGTATGGCGGCAAGAGCCAGAACCATGTGGTCCTGGTAGACTGGCAGAAGTCAACGGTAAAGGCCTGGAAAGATTCATTGGTAGAGGCTCAGAACACACTTTGAGTCTATGAGTCTAACACCACTAACAACAACAATTTCACTGCAGAGGGAAGGCTCAGGGAGGACCAAGAGTAGAACAGAAGTTCTGGGATCCATTCAGAATGCCCAGGCTACGTGGTGACAGCCAAAGGCAGCAGTGATGTGACTACAGCCTCTGACCTGAGCCATGGAGTGTCTGCCAATGACATAAGAACATGGACAATCTGGGATAGGTAAGCAGTTGCCCTCTGAGAATCTGTTATTACTGTTTGCTTTTTGCTTTCCATAAATAAAAATAATGGCTTTAAACTGTCAACTGTCAACTTTTATAAAAGTCTCAAGTATCAAGATTGATAATAGATGAACTTAGCATCCATGGAACAGTTGATGGTAGTGGGTGTACTGTCTCATTTCTAGTAGTCTTATGACTGCCTGGAAGTAGGAAGCATGCCTATATGTGCAATGCAGATAAATACTGGAATAGACAAATGCATACAGAAAAAAGTAGATAAGTGAAAATCATGGACTTGGGAGAAGGGAAAATGAGGAGCAATTTTTTAATGAATTGTCAGTTTGCTGTCAGTTTGTCGCACTGTAGTGACTTGTGTGTTGCTGTGTTGGTGGAAACTATGTCACCGGTATTTTGAATGCTGGCAGGATCACCCTTGGTGAACAGATTCCAGCTTAGAATCTAGACTGGGAAGAAGGAGAGATAGATTACTTTTGAATGGTTACCTAACAAAAAGCTTGTGAAAAGTAATGAAATACTGTCAGATAGCACCAAAATATTGAAAATTTAACATGATGAATATTGCTGTTGTTGTTATGTGCCGTGGAGTTGGTTCTGACTCATAGCAACCCTGTACAGGGCTTTCGAGGCTGTAAATCTTTACAAGAGCAGAAAGCCTCATCTTTCTCCCGTGGTACAGCTGGTAGTTTTGAAATGCTGACCGTGAGATTAGCAGCCCAATTCGTAACCACTATGACCATACCAGAATATTGTCAGATATAGTGCCAAAAGATCAACTGTTCACCTTTGAAGGCACTCAAAATATGAATGGGGAAGAGCTGCCTTCTCAAAATAGACAGTAATGACACAAAAGGACGATGCCTTCATTTGTAGATGGGACACAACTCAAAATGAGTAGAAACATCTGCATACTTTCATTAACAATTGAAACATGAACTATACAAACTATGAATCTAGGAAAACTGCCAGTTGTCAAGAGTGAAACGAAACACATGAACATCAATATCTTAGCTTTTGTTGTTGTTGTCAGGTGCCATCGAGTCGGAACCGACTCATAGCGACTCCATGCACAGCAGAACGAAACAATGTTCAATCCTGGGCCAACCTCACTACCGCTGCCACCCCCGAGTCCATCAATGATGCCACCTGGCCGATCCATCTCGTTGGAGGTCTTCCTCTTTTTCTCTGACCCTCCACCCTACCCAGCATGACATCCTTCTCCAACGATTGTTTCCTCCGGACTACATGTCCAAAGTAGGAGAGACGAAGCTTAGCCATCCTGGCCTCCAAGGAGCACTCTGGCTGCACTTCTTCCAAAACAGATCTATTGGTTCTTTTGGCAGTCCATGGCACCCTCAGTATTCTCCTCCAACACCACAACTCAAAGGCATCAATTCTTCTACGATCCTCTTTATTCACTGTCCAGCTTTCGCATTTTAGCTTTAGGGAGTTGGAATTGTGAGCAATAACTCTTGATGATGTAGTCCATCTTCAGGACTAAGGGAAGTCTTGGAAGTAGCATAATAAAAGGAGCTCAATGGAGGGGAAGAAGTAGGAACTTTAAATTAAGAATACACCCATCAAGGAAATAGGGGAAGTTCATTGGAAAGGGGGAAATTACCTTTAAATGAGAATGTTCCCCATAAGGATTAGTAGGCAATCTTAGGAGGAGACTGTGACTGGAGAAGGGGCTTTTTCGAGACAGTGTGTCTGCCCGTGTCTACTTCCTACTTCCTTGGGCACTTGATTTTTGCAAAATCTAATAAAGAAAACCTCACTCTCACTAACATGAGTACAGATTGGATTACTTGAGCATTTGTCAGTATCAACAATGTTTCTCAGAAAATGGACTGGTATTAGCCATTTTGAATCTAACAATCACATGGTTTACTATGCTGGGAACGGCAAATTGAAGAGGAATCATGTCCAATTCACTATTTAAAAGAACATTTCAAAATCTATCTTAAAATATAATGCTATCTGTGATAGGATAATATCCATATACCTATAAGGAAGACCAGTTAGTACCACTAGTATTCAAATTTACATAGCAATCAGTAAAACCAGTGAAGATGAAACTGAAGAACTCTACCAATTTCTTCATCTGAAATTGATCAAACATGCAATCAAGGTGTACTGATAATTACTGGTGACTGGAATGCAAAGATTGGAAACAAACAAGCACCAGTAGTTGGAAAATATGGTTTTGACGACAGAATTGGAGATTGCATAATAGAATTTTGCATGACCAGTGATTTAATCATTGCAAACACCTTTTCAAACAAAATAAAAGATGACTATACACGTGGACTTCACAAGATGGAATACACAGAAGTCCAATTGACTACATCTGTGGGAAGAGATGAAGCTCCATATCTTCAATCAAAATCAGGCCAGGGGCAGACTGTGGAAGAGACCATCAATTGCTCATATGCAAATTCAGGCTTAAGTTGAACAAAATTAAAACAAATCCACAAGAACCAAAATATGACCTTGAACATATCCCATCTGAATTTAGAGATCATCTCAAAAACAGATTTGATGTATTAGGCATTAATGACCAAAAACCAGAAGAGTTGTGAGATGACATCATACAGGATGAAAGCAAAAGTTCATTAATAGACAAAAACAAAGAAAAAACCAAAATGGATGTCAGAAGATATTCTGAAACTTGTTCTCCAGCATAGAGATGCAAAAGCAAATGGAAGAAATGAGAAAGTAAAAGAACTGGAAAGAACATTTCAAAGGGCAGCTCGAAAAGACAATGACAAATATAATAATAAAATGTACAAAGATCTGAAGTTAAAAAACCAAGAAGTACAAACATGCTACCCCATTTCTCAAGCTGAAAAAATTGAAAAAAAAATCAAGCCTCAACTTCCAATGCTGAAGGATTCTTTGGGCAAAATACTGAATGATATTGAGAGTATCAAAAGAGGAAGGAAGGGACACAGAGTCACTGTACCAAGAAGCAATGGTAGATGTTTAACAATTTCAAGAGGTAGCCTATGATCAAGAGCCACTGGTACTGAAGGAAGACGTCCAAGGTGCACTGAAGTCATTGGAACTGGCAAAGAACAAGACTCCAGGAATCGATGAGATACAAATTTAAATATTTCAATAAACTGATGCATCACTGAAGGCCCTCACTTATCTCTGCCAAGAAACTTGGAAGATAGCTCCCTGGCCACCTGATTGGAAGAGATCCATATTTGTGTCCATTCCAAAGAGAGGTAACACAACTGAATGTAGAAATAATAAAACAATATCTTTATCACATGCAAGTGGAATTTTGCTAAAGGTAGTTCAAAAACATCTTCAATAGTACATTGGAAGACAACTGTGAGAGGTCCAAATTGGATTCAGACAAGGTCATGGAATGAGGGATATCACTGCTGATGTCATATGGATCTTGACTAAATACCAGAAAGATGTTTACCTGTGTTTTATTGACTATGCAAATGTTTTTGACTATGTGGATCATGACATGCTATGTACAACACTGCAGAGACTGAGTATTCTGGAACATGTGATCATGTTCGTGAGGAACTAGTACATAGACCAAGAGGCAGTCAATGAAACAGAACAAGGAAAGGAGACAGAACAAGGAGACAATGAAAGGTTTAAAATCAGGAAAGATGTGCCTAATGTATGTATTCTTTCACAATACTTATTCTGTATGATGAGCAATAATACAAGAAACTGGATTGTATGAAGAAGAACATAGCATCAGGACTGGAGAAAGGCTCATTAACAACCTGCAATATGCAGATGATACAACCTTGCTTGCTGAAAAATAAGATGAATTATACTACTTATTGATGAAGATCAAAACCACAACCTTCAGTATAGGTTGCATCTCAATGTAAAGAAAACAAAAATCTTCACCACTGGAACAATAAACAACATCATGATAAA
>NW_006408549.1:17923801-17925205 GCF_000296735.1 Chrysochloris asiatica | reverse complement strand
TGAGTCAGTACCGACTCCATGGCACCCAACAACAACAACAACAAAATGTGAATCCCAAAATTACAAAGGCCATCAATGAAAAAAGAGGGACAAATCTAAGAGCTCTAATAAAGGGCACATACAGAATAGCAAACATTTTGAAAATTAAATAGACAAAAGTAGACAAAATAGATGATTAGGACATACTAAAATTTAAAACCTTTTGTAAATATAAAAGACTTCACCAAAAGAATAAAAAGGGAGTTCAAAAAATGAGAAAAAAATCTTTTGCAATAGCACATCAGCAAGGGCCTAATTTCTAAAATATATAGGAAACTACAACACCTCTATAAGAGAAAGACAAAGAACCCAGTTACAAAAAAGGGCACAGGACATGAACAGACACTTCACCAAAGAAGAGATCTGGGCAGCCAATAAACATTTGAAGAAATGTTCACAATCACTAGCTGTTAGAGAGATGCAAATTAAAACAACAATGAGATATTATCTCACACAAACAGTAACAGCAAAGATCAAAAAGTAGAGGACAATAAGTGCTGGTAAGGATTTGGAGACTTCCTACATTCCTTGTGGGATTGTAAAATGGTCAAACCACTCTGTAAAACAATATGGAGCTTCCTCAGAAAGTTGGAAATAGAAATACCTTATGATCTAGCAATTCTTCTACTTGGTATTCATCCACAAGAAAAATGTGCCAAAACACAAATAAATATATGCACACCAATGTTCACAGCAGCACTATTTACAATAGCAAAAATATGGAGACAGCCTAATTGCCCATCAATCAAAGAATATGTAAACAAACTGTGTTACATACACACAATGGAATATTATGCTACCTTGAAGAATAACAAGGAAGCTGCAAGCCAGTGCATAACATGCATGAACCTTGAGGGTATTATGCTGAGTGAAATTAGTCAGTAACAAAAGGAGAACTACTGCATGTGACCATGATCATATTTTTTAAAAAGCTGTGAAACTCAGTTCAAAACTACCAACTATTCTTAGGGAGAAAGATGAAGCTTTCTGCTCCCATATAGATTTACAGCCTTGGAAACACTGTACAGGGTCACTATGAGTTGGAACCAACTCCACGACACATAACCACCACCAACACCAACCACACTAAAAGGAGGAAAACCAAATCTTTGCTGGTTACCAGGGTGTATGTGTGGGGTGAGGGGAAGGATGGTTAGGTGGATTACAGGGTAGGGAATAGACACAGGATAGTTTGGGTGCGGTGGGGGCGACAAGAAGGGGAAGTGGAATGGAAGACCAAGATGGATAGGAGAACGTTTAGGCAGGTTTGCATGGGCTAAGTGGGACAGAAGTAAATAATGATGTATGCACAACCTTGGAACAACAGGGCTCTGGGATACAGGGATTGAGGCAAGGTTTGAATGG
>NW_006408549.1:17901287-17922646 GCF_000296735.1 Chrysochloris asiatica | reverse complement strand
CTCATGAGCACAATTAAGTGTTCAGGAGTACTCATGCTTTGCTATGTTTTCCATAGCTTGTCATGAACCACACAATCAAAAGCCTTTACGTAGTCAATAAAGCACAGGTAAACATCTTTTCTGATAATATCTGCTGTCAGCCAAGATGCACTGGACATCAGCAATGATATCCCTCATTCCACAGCATTTTCTGAATCTGGCTTGAACCTCTGGAAGTTCTCTGTCCATATATGCTTGTAGCCTTTTCTGTATTACCTTCAGCAAAACTTTATTCTCATGGGATATCAAAGAGATTGTCCGATGATTTCTGCATTCCATTGGATCACCTCTCTTTGGAATGGGCACAAATATGGATCTCTCCCAGTCAGTTGGCCAGATAGTTGTCTTCCAAATTTCTTGGCAGAGATGAGTGAGTGCCTCCTGTGCCGCCTCACTTTCATGAAAGATTTCAATTTTTATTCCATCAATTCTTGGTGCCTTGTTCTTTGCCAATTCCTTCAATGAACCTTGGACTTCCTCCTTAAGTGTCATTGGCTCTTGATCATATGCTACCTCTTGAAACGGTTGAACATTAATCATTTCCTTTTGGTACATGACTCTCTGTATAACTGATTAGAATACCTAAAATGGTGATAGAAGTTTTCCAGTGATGGAGGCTTCCTACAGAGCCTTTGCATTGCATAAGACCATAAGTAGAATCCTGATCCCCATCCAGAATCTACTGAGGTTGGAAATTTCCACTTGAAGGACAACCAGACCAGCCTGAAGTAGTTAGAAGAACAGAAGATACTTCTTGAAAGAAAGACCAGCAGGGAAAATAAAAAATGATAATGGCAGTCCCATTCACTACTACAAGAACAAGCAAGTTGTTATCCGAGGAACTTTCAAGGCAAGCAATAGGTTCCCTTCAGGGCAAACCCCCTTCCAAGACTGAGGCTTAAGAAGAATACACAAACATGCATGTGGTCTTGCTGGTGACCACATTGGTCACTGATAAAGGAGCATGGGGGGAAAACAGCAATGAAGTTGTGAGCTAAGTCCAACTATGTTCCATGGACTTTGTCAACCCAGGATGAGACCTGGTTGGCCAGCAGTATGGCAAGACCTGGGGACTTCTTGGCCCAGAGACAGGGACATGGCCACAGCGTACTAGAGTGGAGAATGAAGTTTCCAGCTGATATGACGTGAGGGGAGATGCACAAAAACAACCATACTTTCAGTAGGACTCACTTTACCTGGCTTCAATCACTGGATGATCAGAACTCAACTAGAAGAAGAAAGAAGAGGGAAAAAAGAGGAATCCTGTACAATTTGATGAACTTGACCTACACTTACGGATGTAGTAGCTGAAAAGAGGGAACAAATCTTTACAGCGAGGATCATTCCCGTCCCCCTTGTACACAGGGTTGATAGGGATGGGCAACTTAGACATTGGCTACCCAAAATGGGGGACTACAAAGGCACAAAGTGACTGGCTTACAAGCTTTCAAGAAGGAGCCTAGTTTCAGAGTGTTTGCAGGAAGATAGAATCTTCACTGAGTGGTTTCCAACCTATCTCGATGAGTTGGTGAAAGCAAATGACAATTAAGACTCTTGGGGTTCAATAGTAAATAATTATTATCAGGACTAACTGTGAGTGTTGGGAATGTAAAGGTAAATGTTTTATAACAAAATCAGGGGAGTGGTTGATTTTGTAGTCCAGAAACGGAGGATCCTGGGACCATCAAGGGAGAAGAGCAGAGTAAGTGACCCTATGCAGAGAGGCAGTGATGCCAGAGATGGAGGCAGAGATGATAACATGGAGAGATGGAGCAGCTGGGGACTCTGGACTCAGGGAGGGAGAGGGCTTATGTGCTGATGGCCAGGGGGCAGGGTTGCAGGGCGTACCCTTTGGTTGTTTGATGATGCATGGAGAGGACTCTTATCATTGCAATGAAATGAAATATGATAGGATGAACTAATGTTCTCCTATGTAAACTATCACTTAATTCACAATAAAAACTTTAAAATTTTTTGAATAAAGGCATAGGGGGAAAATAGTTGGATTATTTTATATCAATAGAGTTCTAAGAAGGAATATGGGAAAACAATAATATTTACAATAGCCATCCAAATGATTAAATACTTAGGAATAAAACTAACCAGAGAAACAAAAGAACACTGCAAAACACTCCTACAAGAAAACAAAAGAGACTTTTAGAATGGAAGAATATATCATGCTCATGGATGGGAACACTTAACATTGTGAAATATTAACTGTTCTCAAAGCAATCTATAGACACAATGGAATCCCAATCCAGATTCTAATATCATTCTTCAAAGAGATGTTAAAACTGGTCACTAAAATTGTTCCCTGATCTCAAAATTTACTACACAGGCACAGTGGACAAAACAGCCTTGTACTTACTTGTACAACAAAAGATACACAGATTAATGAAACAGAATTGAGAACCCAGAAGTAAGTCCATGCACAGTCAGCTGATCTTTGACAAAGGGCCAAAATACATTAAAGGAATATAAAAGAAAACATATTCTCTTTAACACATGGTGCTGGCAAACCTGGAAATCTATTTGCATAAAAATTAAATAAGACCCATATCTCATAAAATATACAAAAATAATTCATCATAGATTAAAGGAGCTCTGGTAGCGTAGTGGTTACGAATCGGGCTGCGAACCTTAAGGTCAGCGGTTTGAAACTACCAGCCGCTCCGCGAGAGAAAGATGAGGCTTTCTACTCCCGTAAAGATTTACACCCTCGGAAACCCTGTACAGGGTCGCTATAGGTCAGAACTGACTCGACAGCACTTAACAACAACAACAACAACACTTTACATATGACAGTAAATGTTTGTATTTGTTTATTGTTTTATATCCTTTACCTATAGAAGAGTTCTACTTTTGTACCTGCCAGATTCTATCTTCAGGTAACTGAGAAAGGAAGGTACTCTCTAGACAGTATACAAGGTCTTTTCCTAAAACTGTGCTTCTCTGCATTCAAATAATCTAACAGGTTTACCAGTTAACCACTCTTCTCAAGACTCTATTGAAATTAGCAAATATTTCTGATTGCTTTTGTCAAATATGTGACTGCAAATATTTGGAATACTCCTTCTGTTTAATTTCACCAGGAAGACCTTTTTTATTTTTCAATTGTTAAAAAAAAATGTAATTTTACTTAGGCTTAGACATACACATGCTCACAAAAGCATGAAAAAGAATCAAAAATAAACAAATAGTATGTTCAAGTTCATGCCTGCACCCATTAGTTTAAAAATAGGTGTTTTGTCTCATCTTTTCTATAAAAGTAAATCAGGAAAAAGTAACTAACCCTTAGGCAACAGCAGGAATTGTGTAAACATCCTTCTTTTTTAAAAAATATGTTTACTATCTATAAACTACAAAGAAACCCAGCTCAGAAACCAACTAATATTGAGTTTAATTTAAGATTAATCTAGGGTGACTTATCATCATCCCTTAAAAGACCACAAAGTCTTAGGTTTATTGAGTCACCGATGTGTGCCAGGCATTGGCCTTCTGTTATCCTTTTTCTCTCATGTTATTTCATTCTAACAGCAACCACTAAAGAAAAATAAAATAACCCGAGTTGGTCTAATTCCAAAGCATAGACTTTTGACTACAGCATTTGGTTTACAGGGTGAAGAAGTTGCTCTAATTCATCTGATATACTCATTTTCTAACTCTAAATCAATGGAATTAGCTGTTTGTTATGTTCAGAAATGACACCTCCAAGGACCTGCCTTACTAGTTCCCCTTATGCATATGATATGTAAAATCATATAAAAAATCTATGTACCAACAAATGTAGTTTAACACTTCATATTTTTTTTCCCAAGGCAGACATGGCAATAAACCAACAGAAATCTAAAATTATTAGCAAATACTTAATTCCGAGATATTTAGATAGTCCAAACAGAAAAGAATGCTTAGGAAGGTATGAATTATAAATTTTGTGTTGTTTGGGGTTTTTGGTTTTGTGTGTTTTTGCAATTTCAAAGACGAAAAGAAAACAATCTAGCAAGACAGGATTGCTCAGGCAACTAAACTTCTATCAAACTAATAAAATATTTATCAGCAATTACAATATGAAAAATATGAAGATTTTAGGAATATAAGGTTGTTGTTCTTAAATTTTGTCAAGTCTGTTCCAACTCATAGCTACTGTGTATAGGGTTTACAGGGCTCTTCAAATCTTTGCAGGAGCAGAAAACTCATCTTTCTTCTGTAGAGTGTCTGGTGGGCTCAAACCACCAACCTTGAAGTTCAAAGTCCAGTACTTAGGGAACTCCTGAGCCCATGGACAAAGACATAGCCACAGAGGGCTAGAGCTGAGAGCGAAGCGTCTAGCTGACATGAAGTGAGGGGAGATGCACAAGAATGCCCAAACCTGTAGGTAATAACCATTCGACTTAGCTTCAATGGCTTGATAATCAGAACTCAACCAGAGGAAGATTAAAAAACAAAAAACAGTTTTTGATAGAGGAAAAATTGTAAATTGCTACAATTAGAAGAACTTGACCTAAACTTATGGATGTAGTAGCTCAAAATACCAACTGAGAGGGAAGGAGTCTTCACATCAAGTATCAGTGCTATCCCCACTGCATACAGGGTTAACAGGGACGGGTAACTTAGACATTGTTGTTAAATGCTGTCGAATAGGTTCTGACCCATAGCGACCCTGTACAGGGTTTCTGAGGCTGTAAATCTTTATGGGAGCAGAAAGCCTCAGCTTTCTCCTGCAGAGTTGCTAGTAGTTTCAA
Organism: Chrysochloris asiatica; assembly: GCF_000296735.1. NCBI lineage: Eukaryota > Metazoa > Chordata > Mammalia > Afrosoricida > Chrysochloridae > Chrysochloris > Chrysochloris asiatica. The sequence continues at coordinate 17,917,865 of NW_006408549.1, read as the reverse complement.
ACTGCTGACCTTATGGTTCGCAGGCCGATCAATAAGCACTATATTACCAGAGCTCCTTAGACAATGGCTACCTAAAATGGGGGCGGGGGGTGGGAAGAAGGCTCTAAAGGCACACAAGAAGTGACTGGATTACAAGTTTTCAAGAGGGAGTTTAGTTTCAGTGTGAGGGGAAGGTAGAATCCCCACAGAATAGTTTTCATCTTGTCTTGAAGGGTCTGGTGAAAAGAGATGGGGATACGAATCTTATGATTCAATAGTGAGTGACTGTTATGATTACTAATTGCAACTGTCACAATAGTAAAAGTAGAAGTTTTGAGACAAAAAGTGGGGAGTATTTAATCTTACAGTCCAGGAACAGAGGCCCCTAGGACCATCAAGCGAGAAGAGCATGAGTGGAATGTGGGAACCTATCCAGAGAAGCAGTGACACCAGAGATGGAGGCAGAGATGAGGACATAGAGAGAGGGAGCAGCTGAGGACTCTTGACTCAAGGAAAGAGAGGGACTGAGTGCTGGTGGCCAAGAGGCAGACTTGCAGAATGTGCCCTTTGGTTGTTTAAATGATTATATATTCCTGAGTGTTTTTGTGTACATCAAAAAACAAAACAAAAAAAACACACAGAAGGAATAGAAGCAAATACTGTTGAATGATGAGCCACTGCACTCTGGGAATATAAAGTAGAAGGATATAATACAAACATTTCTACCCTATTACTATTTAAAATTGTATATGTATTTTGGCAAGGAAGCTATTTAAGATTATACTGATATATTGAAACAGTGAATGTGCAATAGTGATGTAGAAAGGTGAAGGTTTTTTTCCTATGAACATTTTTTTTAAGTGTCAAAAATTTATTATTTTGTTTTTTAAGAGAAAATATTTTTGATAGTTAACCTCTCATATTTCATATTTTAAATGGCATGTGCAAAATTTTAATACATTTACACAAGTACTTAGAATGTAGTCCTGCACATGTATTGTTATTGTTGTTGTTAAGTGCTGTAGAGTCAGATTCTACTCATAGAGACCCTATATAGCGTTTCCAAGAAGTGGCTGGTGAGTTTAAAATCACTTACCTTGGGATTCAAACAGACCTTGTGGTCCAGTTCTTATTCTACAGTGCCACATCAGGTACCCTCAAGTCATCTCTGAGTCACAGCAACTGTATATACAACAGAACGAACCAGTGCCTGGTCCTGTGTGGTCCTCATAATCATTGCTATGCTTAAGCCCATTGTTTCAGCCACTGTGTCAATCTATTTCATGGAGGGTCTTCATCTTCTTCGCTGACCTTCTACTTTATCAAGCATGATGTCCCTCTCCAGGGACTTGTCTCACAAAGTACCCTAAAAAATTGGGGAATTTGAAGCAATAATTTATCTTCCATGCCATAATTTATCTGCCATCTAAAAAGATATACTAGCTCTAAAAATTGCAAAAGGATTTGTATTGTTAGAGAGATCACTTACTCACTACCAACATGGCCCTCCTCTCAGTCTTAAAATAACAGGCATGCATATTCAAATAAACATGTTCTATATTATATAAACAGCATCCTTATTAACATTTCTGTTGTAATCTTTTACTTTAAATCAAATTATAATTTTGAAAAAAAATGTTTTTATACCTACAGATATATAAAGTCACTTAATAACATAGTCTTAATAAAAACAAAACAAAACAAAAAACCTGTGAGTTGGAGCCAGTTTGATGGTGCTTAGCAACAACAACAAATGGAATACTACCCACAAGCATTGATTGCTCTTGTTAAGTGTCATCCAGTCTATTCCAACTCATGGTGACCCTGTATAGGATTTCCAAGGAGCCACTGGTGAGTTTGAATCACTGACCTTGCGGTTCAAACCGAACTTGCAGTCCAGTTCTGATCCTATCACACCATGTCTTTATTATATTAGTGAGACAGGATTATTATAGGGTGTGCTTTATATCAATCTCTTTTGAGATATAAAAGAGATTAAACAAGCAAGTGACAGAAACAGAAATTGGAAGACACATGCTCAACCTCATAAACGTCACCAAGAAACCAAGGAATAAGGTACTTTACCCAGAGTAGATGGAGAAAGCATTCTCCTAGAGGTATTCTGAATTTGGATTTAAGAATCTCCTAAACTGTGAGAAAATAAATGTATTTGTGAAAGCCATGCACTGGTGTTATTTCTGTTACAGCAGCACTAGATGACTAAGACAATTGCTGGGAGCTAGAATTGACATGATGGAATTTGGTTGGTTTACATTGGTTGGTTGCAATCAGCATAAAATCACATTAGACTTTATCTCTTGACAGTGCATTGCTTCAGAGGTGTTTTACCTGACGCCATTTCAGAGCACAGGAAACTAGTTTCAAAATGCTTTCTATCATTTAAGAAAATAAGATAATTTAAAACACTTAGAAAGAAAGGAAATAGCCTGTTTTTGTAAACTACACAAATTGCAAGTCAAGAGAATTAGAGTTTGTTGAACCAAAGTGCAACAGAATTTTACTGAACCTGATTTGTTCATGGAAACAATCGTATTTGTTTTTCTGAAAGCGGTAATTTGGAATTTTCAGTAGGAATTCTCTTACTGATGAAAGCTGTGAAATTAGAGCATAACAAAATCTTGTTATACTAAATGATTAAAGATTCCATGTACTCCAGGGTATTACAGAAATAGATGCATTCAGACACATTTTTCATATAGACAATGGTGCAGGGACTTATGAAGAGGCCAAATTATACCATGAACTCATCATACTTGGAGCACAGCTTCAGAAATGATTAGGAATGACTTTGTGCAAGGCATTTAACATCTAACAATGAAATAGTATAAGGGAAAGGTGTAAAGTTCTGCTCAGCTGAGAGTCATTATGGTTAACACTGATCCAATTCTATTGAATCCCCTGCTGTAAAGTGAAGAGTAGGATTGGGATGTACTTTGCAAACATGTAGTGACTTCTGAACATATAATTAGAAAATAATGAATTCTGCATTTTTCATTTTCATTTCATAAATGCATCCAGCAAACATTTATTGAATGCTTAGATGCTGTATGGCACAGATATGTTACATTTGCATGCCAGATTAAATATTTCAGGGATAATAGGCATCTCTGAGTACTTATCCAATGTCTCCACTAGCTCTGGAGTTATAGTCCTAATCTCTGCCCTGGCTTCATGCCTCAATTCTCCCTTAGAATTCTCAGAAAACCTGGAATTATTTCTACACAAGCTGCGCCCTGCTTTCTCCTGCCAACTGCTTCTGACAGACCTATTTTTGCCTAAGATTTAGAAATGGGTGACTAGACAGAGTTGTGGAAAAGTATTTTTAAATTTACTCTGTGTGAGATTAAAATATAACAACAATCTACATAAAACAGGCTTTTATTTAAAGAAGGTTTCTAAGCTTGTAGGATCATTCTCTTCTAAGAATGGAAGAATGCAAAAAAATGGAAGGCAGATCTTCCAGTCAGTCAAATTTCATTTTATTTTCTGCTTATATTGAAACCCACATTTGAGTAGTTATTTTAGCCTATCTTTTTAGGTAGACTTTCAAAGTTACTCAGTTGTTGTTTTTTTGTTTGTTTTGTTTTGCTTTTTAAGTTTAGCACTACTCCCTGATACTTAAGACCTTACTTTTTAGAACTTTCTTTTCATTGTCAACCTTTAAAAGAATTAGAGTTCTGTTTAACTGCTTTGCATAGCTATTATTAGCACAGCCCATTAAAGCCTGGTGTTTACCTTCTCAGATGGAGTGAAGCAGTGAGGCAACAGGGCTGAAGTGTTCACTTGAGTTGAATTGAAAGATTGCAAAGCAATTAAGGCATGGTGTATTTAGCTGGAGTTGGAAGCATCTGTCTGAGCATTCATTCTATACAATGTCATTCGTAATTGAAATTAGACTCCTTTAACTCTAATGCTTTTTTAGAGTCCATTACTGAAATTCTATCACTAATGTCACTTCATGAATAAGGCTTTGAAATACAGGATAGAAGAATCTGCTTCCTAATTGGCAAAGTTTGGGAAAGGAAGGACTGATACATTCACATCCATGGACTAAAACTGTAACTGAGTTGTCATTGACTGTTTTGCAGTCTAAGAGAGTCGTGTGGGCTGACAATGGATTCATTAGAAACTCTCTTTCCTACTGCCAACAGGCACAGGAAAAAAATGAAAATTTTCTGGCAGTTCCCCTTGTTGATGGAAGAATCAAAGTGGCCTTCAATGGGTCAGTGGTAAAAGGAGGGCTTTGTTTTGTGTTTCAATAGGTCTGAAAACAGTCAGTTTTAAACTCAATAAAGGTGTGTGTTCTAGGAAGTCAGAGGACTTATTTGTTAATACACTGGGCTCCAACAGAGGAAGTTGGTTAACTATGTCACTAGGAAATTTATGATGCATGCAGGAGGCCTCCTAACTTTAGGTCCCAGAGGTATTCTGAATTAATAGAGAAAAATCAGAGGGAAAGCTTTCAGTGAAAGCCACAAAATAAGATAACTCCATGAACTTTAGAATTCATTTTGGGTGAATTTTCCTAAAATGGAATTTACTGACTCTCACTGGAATGTTTCATTCAGTTAGTAACTTGTTGAAAACAAATCCCCCAACACAACTGGTTATAAATACATATACATATTATTAATGCATTTTGCTTGTTGAGCTTGAATAGTGTTCTTAGTATGGAAAAGAAGTTATATATTGTCACTGCTGCAATACATTGTTCATCCATGTTTCCACAAAATACTAGACTATGTGACTTCTAACACTTGTCTCTGTAAATTTTGGTTCTGCTCCTTTTAATTAAAAGAGTTGCTGATGGCTCAAGAAACCTAGAGAAAGGTCAACGATAGATAAATAAGGGCAGTTGAGACATAAGAACTTCCCTCTGGGGAATCATCCTCACATCTTTATCATTATAGGAAATCATTAAGATTATTCTGAGTGTTTTTCAGAATGGTTAGAAAATTATCTGTTGAGAATTAAATTGGTCATTATGATTCAATAGTAATTGTTACCATGACTAATTGCAACTGTCAGTCACAACAGTAAAGGTAGAAGTTTTGTACCAAAAATGGGGAGTAGTTAATCTTACAGTTCAGGAACATAGAACCCTAGGACCACCAAGGGAGAAGAGCATGAGCGGAATGTGAGATCCTTCTATCCAGAGAAGCAGTGACACCAGAGATGGAGGCAGAGATGATGCCATTGAGAGGCAGAGCAGCTGAGAATTCTAGACTCATGGAAAGAGAAAGGCTGTGTGCTGGCAGCAAGGAGGTAGGCTTGTAGAATGTGCCCTTTGGTTGTTTAAATGATTACACATTCCTGAGTGTTTTCCTGTACACCCTCACTACCACCACCACCACCAAAAAAAAGAGGGAATAGAAGCAAATACTGTTGAATAAAGAAGCATGGAGGGGATTGTAATCATGGCAACGAAACAATGAGTTTAAAAATGAAACAATGAGTTTAAAATCAATGTTCTCTCATGTAAATTATCACTCAATTCACAATAAAAACTTGGGGAAAAAATAATCAAATTGGCCAGTAGGAAGCAAAATGAAATTTTTACACTATCTAAATATATTCATATAAATTTGATTGCACTAATTTAATCAGAATAAAAATCATTCATTTATAACTTTCTATCACTAAAAACTATATAATTTATATTTTTAAGAATTTACCAGTCTGAAGATAAAACATAAAATAAGAATTAGCTGTAATATCACAAATATTTTCTTACTCGGGCTCTCAAAGAACACTCTTTCTAGGCACTGGCAATGTTCTCCTGAGTATTCTCAGGGCATTAACAACTGTATCAGTAATGTTCAACTGTAAGGTCTTCAAGACACCCAAGTGGCTCCATTTCTTACTACAGAGTAAAGACTTAAAAATACTTACTAATGAAGATCAAAGACCACAGCCTTCTGTATGGGTTGCATCTCAGTGTAAAGAAAACAAAAATGCTCACCACTGGACCAATAAATAACATCCATATAAATGGAGAAAAGATTGAAGTTGGCAAAGACTTCATTTTGCTCTGATCAACCATCAACACTCATGGAAGTCTCAGTCAAGTAATCAAACAACATATTGATTTAGGCAAATCTGATGTACAAGATCTCTTTAAAGTGTTGAAGAGCAAAGATGTCAGTTTGAGGACTATGGTGCACCTGACCAAAACCATGGCATTTTCTAAAGTTGGACAGTGAATAAGGAAGATCATAGAATGGATGCATTTGAATTATGATATTAGAGGAGAATATTGAAAATACCATGGACTGCCAAAAAAGCAAACAGATCTGTGCTGGAAGAAGTACAGCCAGAGTACTCTGCTCCTTGAAGTCAGGATGGCCAGACTTCATCTCTCATTCTTCAGACATGTTATCAGGAAGAACCAGTCACTGGAGAAGGATCTCATGTTTGGTAAAGTGGAGGGTCAGAGAAAAAGTGGAAGACCCCCCAATGAGATGGATTGGCACATTGGCAGCAGTGATGGGCTCAGGCGTAGCAGCCCATGTGAGGTTGGACCAGTAATGGACAATGTTTCATTCTGTTGTGTATAGGATCTCCATGAGTTAGTATCAACTCAATGACACCTAACAACAACAACAGGGTTAATGTTAATCATCAACATAAAAGTTAGACTACAGCTATGAGTAAGGCTTGGTCTAGTTTTTCATGTTACAATTAGATTTATTTTATTTTATTTCTTGAAGTCTATTTGATTTTTACTGCATTTGGAAATTCTATGACTACATTATTTCCTCTATACTTTTTGTTTGTTTGTTGCAGTTGTATCTCTGGCTCTCTATTTTCAGTCTTATAGATCTGTTTTACTTTGAATACTTCTATAAACTCCTGGTGTGATGTTATAGGATAAGTGCTGGACTGCAAAACACTAGGTCAGCAGTTCAAACCCACCAGTTGTTCATCAGAAACCCTATACAGGGTTGCTTTAAGTCAGAATGGACTCAGGAACCAACTCAAAGGCACTTAACAACAACCTCTGAGTTGAATTTAGGTGATAATGTTATATATTAATCTCAGGTTGCTGTCTGCTATTGTTGGTTTTCTGTCCAAAGAACTTAGTATTTTTTGTAAGATAGGTCTTGTTTTTACAAATCCTTTTAATTTCTGTGTGTATGAAAATGACCTAATTTCACCATCATATATGATGGGCAGTTTTGCTGGATTTCTGATTCTTGGTTAAAAATTTGTTTCTATCAGAGTTTTATATATGTCATCCCATTGTATAATTGCCTGCTTAGAAATAAGAGTTTAGTCTAATTAGTGCTCTGTAGACCACTTTTCATTTTCCCTGAGCTGCTCTTAGGAGTCTTTCCTTTACTTTGGTTTGGAAAAGTTTGATGTCTTGGTGGTGTTCTTTTAGCGGCTATCCTTTTTGGAGTTCTTTCAACTTCTTGAATAGATATTGTCATATCTTTCATGTTAGGGAAGTTTTCTTCCAACTACTCTTAGAAAACATTCTCTATAGGTTTTTTTTTCTCTTCCTGTTTTGGAATTCTGATTATATATAAATTATTCTCCTTTACAGTGCCTCACATTCTTAGGATTTCTTTGAATTTTTTGCTCCTTTTTCTGATCATTCATCTAGATAAACATAAAGACTTTTCTTCACATTCAATGATTTGGCTTTCCACTGATTCAATCCTATTTCTTTACTCTTTAAGTGTATTTTATATTACTGAAGTCTCAGTGTTAACCTTATAGCTTTCTAATTGCAGTTTGATTATGGTTGCCCTATTTCCAGTTACTTTGTCAGTTTGATTTCTGAAATTTTCCATAGTTTTGTCTATGTTTTTATTGATTTCATCTGTAGTTTTCTCTCTTTCTCACATTCTGTTGAAGTGAGTGTTGAAGTGATAAATTCCTTCTCAGGTAGTTCTGATACCATGTCTAACGTTATATTTTATGACTGTATTTTGGTCACTAACTTTAGTTTCTTTTTATAAGCTGAAGTTATCTGTTTTTTCTTATTGTGGTGTCAATTTATATTTAATTTTATGATTTTATATTGGTACATTCTCAGGTATTCACCATGGTCTCCTGGTGGATGTGACAGACACCAAAAATATGAATGCAGTTAGTTCTCTGGTCACTGTTTGTGTAGTGTTGTTCAGGGGAGTGGTTCAAGCACTTCCAGAAGCAGGAGTGCTCTGCCAGGCACCCAGCCCCAGGCAGAGCAGAAGCTGTACAGGAGTGGGTGTCACTGGCCGCTGTGTTGACAAGGGTGGGGAATGACTACACCCCCAGCTACCAGGAACAAGGGAAAATTGCAGCCCCATACCACCAACCTCCAACCTCCTGTTCTGTGCTTGTAGGCCTCTGTATCAACAGTCACTAGAAAATTTCAAGATGGCTGAATTGCTCCATCCTGCAGTCTACCTGTCTTTCTTCTCTCTCACTGCTTCTGTTAAGCGTCCTCTTCCAATCAGCTCTCAGTCCACATCACTTTCCTATCCTGTGATGTTCACCACCTGTTATCTCTTTCACTCAGTCTCTCATGTCTTTGTTGCAGAGTCTGCTCAATGCATCTGCTTACTGTACCATCTTGCCCTGGATTCCTGTTTTGTATTAAATTTGAGAGTTCTAAAATCAATGCTGTATCAGCATGAATTTTATTGGAACAGTCTTTTGTATATGATAAATGTTGTTGTTATTTGCCATAGAGTTGGTTCTGACTCATAGCGACCCTGCACAGGGTTTCTGAGGCTGTAAATCTTTATGGGAGCAGAAAGCCTCTTCTTTCTCCCGCAGAACAGCTGGCAGTAATATGACTGCATAATTCAAAGTAAATTATTATTTTTTAAGCTCCAGTAGAGTAGTGGTTACGAATTGGGCTGCGAACCGCAAGCTAAGCAGTTTGAAACAACTAGCTGCTCCACGGGAGAAAGATGAGGCTTTCTGCTCCCATAAAGATTTACAGCCTTGGAAACCCTGTTCAGGGTCGCTATGGGTCGAAACCGACTCGACGGCACTTAACAACAACAACATTATATTCCCTAATTCATGTACTTGAGAATTTTAGGTGTTTTAAAACTTCATCAATAAAATGAAATTCCACTTTCCACTTATTTCTTAACAAAGCTGTCTGAACTAATTTAACTGTACCCATAAACAAAAAAAAAACCCAATAACTTCTCCTCATACATTTTTTTTCCACAGTAAAAGACAACTATATCTTTCCAATTTTTTTACTCAGATTCCTTGCAATCATCTTTTATTCTAGTCTTCTCTCATACCATAGCCTATCTACCAAGACATTCTGTTGGTGTTATCCTCAAAGTATGTCCAGATTCTAATCACTTTATTGTCTCCGCTGCTAAACTCTTTCTAAACAATCAAAACCTCAGCACAAATTATTACAAGAGTTTCCAAAATGGTTCCCTTGCTTCAGTACTATCAATCTCGAATTTAGAAAAAGAAGTGATCCTGTTAATATGTATGCTAGATCCTGCCTATCACTCCTTTGTGTAAAATTTTTCAATGAATTTTCATCCCGCTCGCAGCAAAGATCAGGCACTTTTCATTGTCCCATTTCCACCCTCCGTCTGAAAATGCATCTTCTCCTCCTCACTTGTTCTACAGCAGTCCCATGTCCCTCCCCCACTTAGCAGTTCTTGTTGTGTTCAAGGTGTCTGCTCACATTACATTAGCACTGATATGGTCATGAAATGCCTCATATAAACTATCAGCATACCCACTCCCCCAAAACAACCATTCCTATGTTTTTAACCAACTTTATTTATTGTATTCATCTATTATGTCATTCATCAATGCTCATTGACTACTTATTTACCATGTTCCAGAAACTGCTCTAGGAACTGGGCACACAGCACTCAGAAAAACAAAACAAAGCAAAAAAACTGTGTTCTCATGGAGTCTACATGTTAATGGAATTTACATTTTCTAGAACTGTTATCACAACACTATACAAATGTGTTTCAAAAGTTTGTGGGAAAACCGAATGAAAAGATAATGGAATTTTCCACAAGTTTTCTTGAAGTCCCCTTATAGATTGATTTAGTTGCTGGGCTCTTATTGATTTATTGATTGCTTTCTCCCGTAAGAATAAAAGTTCCATGACAGAAGGGAAATTGCTTTGTTCACTGTTAAGTCTCCAGAGTTTAGAATACTGTTTGTCGTATAGTAAGCACAAAATAAATACTGCGTAGTGTATAATTGCATAAATAAATGAATATATGTAAACAAAAATGAATTATACTATCAATGTTCCTTCTGTTCAGAGTTTGAAAACAGTCCCTGCAAACTATCCACTATCAAGACAATAGGCAAACTATGGTTCTCAATAATTATCTGTAATGTTGAAGTCCATTAAGATGTTTTTAAATGAAAGATTTATTTGACTAACATAATTTACAATTCTAACAATATTTTGACTCATAAAACTAGCTTATATGCATTAAATGATAATATCATGTATTACAAAGAGTGCCATAGATGGGAATTCACATAAGGCTGAATACTTGTATGTCTGAAATTTAAAGGCATTTGGTCTGCGGAAGACTACTGCCAGAAACTGGAACACTAATTCCAGTTTGTGACTTGACAAAGTTCAGAAATCATCTTGAGTTCTGATCACTGAATTGCCAAAGTGACCATGACAATTCCAGGAACTCAGGGAGAAGCAGTGACCATGAGAAATCCAGGAAAGTAGGGAGAGACAGTTTACTCTCAGGAACAGCAGACAGTTAATCTGCTTAAACAAAGGACTAGGGAACTTGGTTTAGACATAAATTTTTCAGAACAAAGACACATAGATGAAGAACAATGAGCACTTTTTTCTTCTTCATTTTATAGTCTGTTGAACTAATGAAGACTCTCCTGATTATTGTTACTGCAAACTTGTATCAATGATCTTTAAAAAAAAACAATCAAAATGAATCAATAGTTTCTAATATATCTATGGAAATATAAAGTTTTACTGATTGTAGGATAAGCATTGAATTGCTAACCACAAGGTCAGTGCTTCAAATCAGCTGCTCCTCAGAAACACTACTCAGGGTCACTATGACAACACTTACCAACAACAGCAGCAACATATATATATATATATATATGTTGGTTTTGTAATGTTCTTCAGACTCAGGCAGACATAGTTTTCTCATTGCTGTATATGACACATAAAATCTCTTTTTCTTCACTGCTTTGTGGTAATTTTCCCCTAGGACAGTTGGTGAGAAGATAAGTTAATATAAACATTTTAGGAAGCAAATTTGGCTTTACACATCCATTTATCCAGAAATTCAACACCTACTAATTTATCCAAAATAAATAGTCAAAAGAGCCTACAAGTTATGCTCACGCTTAAAAGTTTTGACAAGTTATGTCATCCAATTTTTATATATAGTAGTGAAAACTTAGAAAGATTATAAATAACAGACTATAGTTAAATAGGAGTCCTGGTGTGGTACTGTGGGCTGATGCGTCAGACTGAAAGTCATTTGAACTGCAAGGTTGGTGGTTCAAACTCACCAGTTGCTCCTTGGAAACCCTATACAGGGTCTCAATGGGCTGTAATAGACTCAATGACACTTCACAACAACAACAACATAGTTAAATAAACTATTTTATTCATGTACTTGAATATTATGCAAGTACTAAAATTATTTGTTGTGAGAATTTAGTGATATTGAAAAATATTCATTACCCAAAGCTAAGAGAAAAAATGCTATGTAATATTGCATACATAATATAATTTCAATGTTCTGATGATCTCATAGAACAAAGATTAAAATAATTATGGAAGTTGTAATTAAAAGAAAAAATAATACAAAAATAATTGAAATTTTTAACTAACTGAAAAAGGAGCTTAAAAGGCACTTCTTTAGAAAGGTCATTGCTGATACCCAACATAAAATAGTGTGCCTTCATACCAGCCTTTGTGTCCATCACTGTATCTTTTTCCATTCTTCTTCTATTCCATACTTATTGCCTCCTGAAATATCACACAATTGTTCATTTGTATTTTGTTTTACTCCCTAAGAACAAAGGCTTTTTAAGAAGTTTTTATTTTGAATTGAAAGATAGTTCACATGGGAGAACACTGGTTTTATACTCATCGTTTCATTGCAATGATTACAATTTCCTTCGTGTATCGTCATTCAACAGTATTTGCTTCTATTCCCTCTTGTGTTATTTTGGGGGGATGGAGGGGTAAGGTATAAAACAATTCTCAGCATATAAATTTAAAATTATTTAAACAACCCAAGGGCACATTCTGCAAGTCTGCCTCCTGGCCACCAGCTCTCAGTCTTTCTTTTTCCATGAGTCTAGAGTCCTCAGCTGCTCTCTCTCTCTATGTCCTCATCTCTGCCTCCATCTCTGGTGTTACACTGCTTTCTCTGGATAGGGTCCCACATTCTGCTCATGTTCTCTCTTGATGATTCTATGGTTCTCTGTTCCTGGATTGGAAGATTAACAACTCCCCCCTTTTTGTTACAAAACTTCTACCTTTACAGTTGTGACAGTTGCCATTAGTAATGATAATAATTACTCACTATTGAATCCTTGGAAACCCTATACAGGGTTACTATGTGTCAGAACTGACTGAATGGCACTTCACAATAACAACAAATTGAATCATGAGAATCTTATCCCCATCTCTTTTCACCAGACATGTCTAGACAAGATATGAACTATTCAGTGGGGATTCTACATTCCCCACACACACTCTTAAACTAAACTCCCTCTTGGAAACTTGTAAGCCAGTCGCTTCATGCCTTTATCACCCCCTGATTTTAGGTAGTTAATGCCTAAGTTGCCTGTCCCTATCAACCCTCTATACAGAGGAGATAGGATTGATACTTGATGTGAAGACTCCTTCCCTCTCAGTCAGTATTTTAAGCTACTACATCCAAAAGTATAGGTCAACTTCATCTAATTGTAGCAATTTATACTTGTTTCCTTTATTAAAAATTGTTTTTTTATCTTCATCTTTTCGAGTTCTGATCATCAAGCCATCCAGGATAGTCAAATGGGTACTATCTGCAAGTTTGGGCATTCCTGTATGTCTCCCCTCACTTCATATCAGATGGATGCTGCACTCTCATCTCTAGCCCTCTGTGGCTATGCCCTTGTCCATGGGCTCAGGAATTCCCAGATCTCACCACACTTCAGACCAACCAGTCCTTCCCGAGAGCAAAGATTTTGAATGATTTGTTCACTGCTGTGTCTCACCAATATCTGACATAGTGTCTGAACATAATGTTGATTTTGTTCTTGTTGTTAAGTGCCTTCAAGTTGATTCTGAGTCATAGCAACACTGTACAGGGACTCAGAGGAGCAGCTGGTGGGCTTTATCTGTTAATCTTTGAAATCATAGTCCAGCGCTTATTCAACAGTGCCACATAAGGAGTCACTGAGATTTTCCGAACATTACATGGCTGAAAAGTAATGCATTCATTGTGTGATTTATCCATTCATTTATTTATTAAATCATTAGTTGTTTAATATGTACCTACTGTTTCAGTTAAATAGAATAAATAAGTGATTGGATGAATCACACAATGAATGCATCACTCTTCAGTCACATAATGTTGGCCAAATTTCTTACTCCGTTGGAGTCTCAATTTCTTGATATTTGAAATAAGGACAATGATAGCAAGTCTTCAAAACAGTTTGCTCCAGTTTGATCCCCTGCTGAGCATTGGCAATTCCACTCCCAGTTGCACTGAATCAGAATCTACATTTTAAACACATTCCAAAGTGATTACATAAGGTGTACACATAGGAAACAAGGAGATCTATAACAATCACCTGAGGATCTTGACTGATGGGCTATGAATACCTCAGGATTAAGTGGATTAGTCACTTTCATATTTTCCACATCTTTTTACAGAGCTTTGTACACAAAAGGTATAATGTTGTTGTATTTAAGGGCTGTCAAATTGGTTGCAACTCATAGGAAGCCTATGTCCAAAACACTTTCTGGTCCTGCACCATTCTCACAATTGTTGAAATGTTTGAGTCCATTCTTGTAGCCACTGTATCAATTCATCTTTTTGAGGATCTTTCTCTTTTTCATAGACCCTTACTTTCCCAAGCATGTTGCCTTTCTTCAGCAACAGTCCTTCCCAACAACATGTCCAAAGTACAAGTAACTAAGTATGACCACTGCCACTTCTATGAGGCAATTTGGCCATATCTCATCCCAAACAGATTTGTCCATGGTATTATCTATATTCTATGCCAACACCGTAATTCAAATGCATCAATTCTTCAGTTTTCCTTATTTATTGTACAGCTTACCCATGCATATAAGGTGATTAAAAATGTGACGTTTTGGGTCATTCACAATTTAGTCCTCAAGTAACAAAGTTTCTTTTAACACATTAAACATTTTGTTCTTTCCTTGCCAATATTTTTTTACAACATGGTTGTCAATGCAATACAATGTTTGATTTTTTGACTGCTGCTTCAATGAGTGTTGATTCTGAATACAAAAAAAAAAAAAAAATTAAATCTTTGATAATTTCCATCTTTTTCCATTTATTATGATGGAAATTATCAAAGATTTCATATTCCTTGGATTCACAATCAATACTAATTGAAGCAGCAAGGCAGAAAGGCATTCATGAAAAAGAAACTAGCAGCACCACAAACAACAACAACAAAAACATAATGAGAGCATTTAATTCATTTGTGTTGGAAGCAGTACAGCCAGAGTGCTCCTTGGAGGTCAAGATGGCCAAACTTCATCTCTCGTATTTTGGACATATTGTCAGGAGGGACCCGTCACTGGAGAAGGATATCATGTTTGGTAAGGTAGAGGGTCAGAGAAAAAAAGGAAGACCCCATCAAGATGGATTGGTAAAGTGGCAGCATCAATGGGCTCAAGCATGGCAACAATAGTGAGGGTGGCCCAGGATCTGGCAGTGTTTTGTTCTGCTGTGCATAAGGTCACACTATGAGTTGGTACTTACTCGATAGCACCTAACAACAAACAACAACAAATTGGTAATTACACTGAGTGACAGTGATTTAAATGTACCTGTCAAGAGACAGAGAATGGCAGAATGGATAAGAAAACAGGATCCTTCAATATGCTGTTTACAAGAGACACACCTAACACACAAAGACAAAAATAGATTTAAAATTAAAGGCTGGAAAAAATATATATATACCAAGCTAACTGCAATTAAAAAATGAGCGTGTGTGTCAATACATTTAAGTTCTGATAAAATAAACTTTAAGGCAAAACCCAGCATAACAGACAAAGGACATTTTCTCATAATTAAAGGGTCAATTGAACAAGATGACATAAGCATAATAAATATCTATGCTACAAGCAAAAAAGCCCCAAAATACTTAAAGCAAACCCTAATAGAACTGAAGAAAGAAACAGACAAGTCTACAATAATAATGGGAGATTTTAATACACCACTTTTGAAAAGGACAGAACAACTGGAAAGAAACTCAGCAAAGACAAATGGAACTAAACAACATAATCAACCAACTTTACCTAATAGATTTGTACAGACATTCAATCCAACAATAGTACAATTCTTCTCTAGTGCACAAGGTACATTCTTCAGAAAAAAAAAACCCATGTATTAGGATACAAAACAAGCCTCTATAAATTTAAAAAAACATCAAAATACTGCAAAGCATCTTCTCAGATCACAATGCTATAAAATTAGAAACCAACAATAGGTATATCAAGAATATAAAAATCAAATATATGGAAACTGAATAACATGGTGCTTAAAAGCTACTGGGACATGTAGGACAAGTAAAAAGTGAAATTAAATAATTCCTAGAAAAAAATGAGAATGAAAACACAACATACAAAAACCCTTGGTATACAGCAAAAACAGTGTTGAGAGGACCATTTATAGCAATAAATGCATACATCCAACAATTAGAAAAACACCAGCAAAGTAAACCTGTAGTCACCAGAAGAACAAAATAATAAATATTAGAGTGGTAATAAATGAGATAGAAAACAGAAAAATTATAGAAAGAATCAAGAAGACAAGAAATGGGTTCTTTGAAAGAATTAATAAAATTGACAACCCATTGGCAAACCTAACAAAAGAAAAGAGGGAGAAGTACAAATAACACTCAGAAGAAACCACAGGGGTGATGTCACAACATAACCAATGGAAATAAAAAGAATAATAACAATACTATGAAGAGTTGTACTCCAACAAATTTGAAAATCTAGAGGATATGGATATATTTTTAGAAAAACATGACCTACCTAAACTTACACAGAGTGAAGTACAAAAGTTGAACAGGCCTATAACAAATAATAAATTGATCAGGTCATCAAAAACTCCCAATCAAAAAACTCTAGGCCCAGATGGTTTCACCAGTGTATTTTTACCAATATTCAGAGAAGAGTTGTCACAAGTTTTACTCAAACTATTCCAGAATATAGTAAATGATGGAAAACATCCTAATACATTTTATGAAGGAAGTATAATCCTCATACCAAAACTAAGAAAGGACATCACTAAAAAAGGAAATTATAGAGCAATATCCCTCATAAACATAGATACAAAAATTCTTAACCAAATTCCTAGCCAATAGAATTCA
>NW_006408549.1:17893188-17901187 GCF_000296735.1 Chrysochloris asiatica | reverse complement strand
GTAATTATAAAATATAATGATTGTCAAAATATTTAATTTTCTGGTATACTTTAGAATTTTTATGGATAATTTATTAAATTATCTAATGTATTTCAGTCCTATGGTCACAATGCTATACTAAAAAAGGTACCTATTACAACACACATATACCAATAATGTATATATGATCATTCCAGACAATATTTAATAGGGGATTACTGATGGTGGTGGTGGTGTGCCACCTAGTCAGCTCTAACTCATAGCGACCCTGCATAGGGTTTCCAAGGCTGTAAATCTTTACAGAAACAGGAAGCCTCATCTTTCTCCTGTAAATCTGAACTACTGACCTTGCAGTTAACATCCCAGTTCATACTCCACCATATTACCAGGGCTCCTTTGCTGTTTTCCTAGGTTAGCTGAGAGCTTCCCAAAATGATGAAGTGTTTAGTTGCCTCCAGGATATTTATGGAGTCCTGGTGTGGCTCCGTGGGTTAATGCATCAGACTGCAAAGTCATGTGAACTGCAAGGTCAGTGGTTCAAACTCACCAGCTGCTCCTTGGAGAACCTACACAGGGTTGCTATGGGTTAGAATTGACTCAACGGCACTTAACAACAACAGCAACAGGATATTTATATTGTTATTGTTGTTAAGTGCCATCGAGTCGATTCCAACTCATAGCGACCCTGTATAGGGTTTCCAAGAGCAGCTGGTGAACTTGAACTACTGACCTTGCAGTTCAAGTGACTTTGCTGTCTGATGCATTAGCCCACAGCACCACACCAGGACTCTGGATACTTATATTAGAGGCAGATAATTTGGAAACTTTCAGCATGCTTTATGAAGGGGTGAGAAATTAAATAAGATTTAAAATTAAACATGCCAGGACAAATAGTGAAAATATTAGGGCTTAAAAGTACTTGATATAACTTAACAGCAATAACAACAAAAGTACTGTCCACTGAATTTCTTTCAAAAATATGTACCAGTTGTAAGTGCACCTAGCTTTGAAAGCCTTTGAAGATCTAATTTCTCAATAGACAACGACCTTGTCCAGCAGAGCTGTCACCCCAATTCTATCTACTCTTTCAAATTTGAACACACTGATTACACACCTCCCTTTTCTAATGACAATATACTTAACTATATAGACTGTGGTAGCATAGTCTATCAGAATCAGGATGTGAACCGCAAGGACAGCAGTTCGAAACTACCAGCTGTTCCGCCAGAGAAAGATGAGGCTTTCTGCTCCCATAAAGATTTACAGCCTTGGGAAACCCTGTACAGTGTCGCTATGAATCGGAACCAACTCCACGGCACGTAACAACAACAACAACAATATAGACTTGTGGGGATGTTTCAACCTGCTGCTAAAAAGTGTGCAACTTTAATGCTCTGCTTCCATATAGCATAGGAATTATGGTTTAGTTCACAACATATGTGCCCTAGAATTAGATGTTTGCTTTATCCTAAGCAACACGTTGATAACTCCATGACCATCTGGTTAACCTCCTTCCTTTGTGGGAATTCTATAAGCTTATACAAAATCTCTTAGAATACATTTCCCAATTTCAAGACAGTGTTTAGCCTTGAATGCTTTGTTTCTTTTCTTTTTTGTCATTTTGAGAAAGAATCATAGTGAAAGCGTAAGAAAAAACATAAATATTGCATTTCCATTTTGCTGTGATTTTTCTTTCATTGCCACTTTATTTTGCATAATACATGTTCTGCTGACAAAACCAATTTTTAGTGCCATGAAAACACTAATATATATTTCTCTAGATTTCATTTAAATAAATTCTTCTAGCTGTTCTTTTTTCTTTCTTTCTTTCATATTTCTACTTTGTTGATAAAATCCATTCCATCAGAACTAAAAGTATGCCATTCAGCAACTGGGTCTGTTCCTACCTGTGCCTAATATTATGAAAGAAATCTTTAACTAAATAACCTTTTATGCATAGGGTCATTATGAGTTGGAACCAACTTAACAGCACTTAACAACAACATATGAGGCCAGATGTTAAATAAAACTTTATACAGTATACTGATAGAAAGTGTATTTTTGTATTTACCTTAAAAGCAAGAACAGCTGTTGTATTTCTAATAAAGATAAATCTTATTATAAACAATTCTAGAAGACACCTGAGTTGTTCTGTTTCAGGGAAATTTTACTAAAAGCAATACAAGTCTATAAATCACATTATAGCCTTCATTAACAGGCTATGAAAGGAAGCAGGGAACAGTCTCTCTAACTAATGGATTAACACAGGAAAGATAAGCTTCAAAACAGATTTTTAAAATTAGGAAATAAAGATGATGTCCAATACCCACTCTATTTCTTTCTCTCTGGCTTTTTGTCTTCTCAATGATTTTTGGTGGGTTCTTGAGTAATGCTTAGAGTTTAAGCTGATGAGATATTTGTGCTCAGAAGAAACTGGGCAGAAGTCATTGATACTTGATAGAAGAAGAAAAAAAGAGGAAAGGACTTAACTACAAGAGACCCAGTTCCATAGCCTGACCTTTATGTAGTAAACTACTGAATAATGCATTTTGGTTTGAATAAGAGCTGTCATTTATAAAGGAAATCAGATAAAGCCCAAACTATTCTTTGCAATGAAACAATATAGTTAAACAAAATACTACTGTCCTTATGGGCTGATATTGTTTGACTGGGATTTTACCTGTAGTTTCTCTGAACTTGCATGAAAGCAACATTCCTTTATCTGTTTAAAATGTTATGAACAGAGGAAAGCAAGTCTTTTGTGAAGTACTTTTATTTACCCAAGGGTTGGTATCATTTATATAGATCATGAATTTGTATTCGCTGGACTATTACAAAGAAATCAGAGGGATAAAATGGAATGTAGGTTCTGTCTACTCCATGTCATTATTATCTAATTGTCCATATCTCTACTGTGATACTCTTGTTACATTGTTCAGATTTGTCTTCTCCAGAACTGTGGTCAGCTTAAGAACTATGCTCAGTATAGTGGTTGGTACATGGATCATCATCCCACTGCAAGATTCTCTGGAAAGAGTAACCACAGTGTTCCTACAGCTAGAATCAGATCTGAAAGCATGCTTAGTCCATATACTAGTGTCTTTCAACTGATCCCAGACCCATGAATCTCTGGAAGGAGCATATTATCTGACTTACAATCCTTTAGCCCCATCTTAGAAGCAAGGGGCGTGCCTAGACAATATCCAGGAGAATGGACCTCTGTTTATTGACAGAGGTGGATTACTGTGGCACTGTAGGATAAGCACTGGACTGCAAACCACACATTGGCAGTTCAAACCCACCAGTTGCTCCTTGGGAACACTATACAGGACCACTATGAATAAGAACCAACTTGACAGCAGTTAACAACAACAAGAAAGGGAGAGAAGTAAGAATCACTGAAATCCAAGGGTATAAAGAGCCAGATGTCCCCAGTTCTGGGACCCCTGAAAGATTTTGGTCATGAGACCCACATACTTGTCTGCATAGGCTATCAAATTCCTTTCCATTTCTCTTACACCCCAGTGTCTACTTTATTTCAATTGGCTAATTGAGCAGGACAAGAAACAAAGATTGGGAGATGACACTGACACCTTTTGTATGATTAATTGCATTAATTGTTACAACAGTTCCATTAATTGTTGATATGTGTTGTAGTATTGATTCCAGTTCAGTGGCAGAAGAGGACAGATGCTGTTGCTGTTGTTAAGTGTCATCAAGTTAGTTACAACTTGCAGAGACCCTGTACAGGGTTTCTGAGGAGCAGCTGGTGGATTTGAACTGTCAAATTTGCAGTTAGCAATCCCATGCTTATCCAGAGGGTTACACCAGGACTCTAAACTATAAAAGTGTGTATTTTTGGTATTTTAAGACATAAAATTTGTGATAATTTGTCACAGTGGTAATGTTGTTGTTAAGTGTCCTGGAGTTGGTTTGACTCACATAGACCCTGTATAGGGTTTTAGAGGAGCAGCTGATAGGTTTGAATCACCGAACTTGTGATCAGCAATCCAGTGCTTATCCTACAGTGACACACCTGGATTCCACAGTAGTGACAGAAAATATAAGAGTAAACTGTGTCCTATCTTCTCTTGTGAAATGTGGAAACGATGCAGAGAAAGAAAGTTAGCAAAACTTAGTTTCTTCACAAGAGTCATTTTGTCCTAAAAAATGGTAAATGCTCTGGATGAAGGTTTTTTTTTGTCAAAAATAGCTTCAACATATTAGATGTAGTTCTAAAATGCCTGTTCCTCTGACACTTGAGATCCAGTCTTTTTTCCATTTGCTGTTCTTGTTAAGTGCCATGGAACTGTTTCTGACTCATAGCAATCTTGTATAGGGTTTTAGAGGAGTGGCTGGTGAACTTGAACCCCAAACTCAAGCAGATCAAACCGACTTTGCAGTCTAGCACAAATGAGAGTAATACAATGCACTGACCCACATCACCAAAGAGCTGTTTACCTTCATTTGTTAACGCTTGTAAAATGCTGTGAAGATAATAAATACTGATCTTTATTTAATCAACTAAGCAAGAAGACAATTAAATGAAAGACCAGGCATGTGCCTTGCAGCACAGTATCTGATGTGTTTTGTAACCAACAGAGACCTATATTTAAAATACAATTTCCATAATCTGTCCTATCAGAATGATAAATTAAGGTTTAGGGTTTCCAATTCCTTGTTTATCTCAACTACTTAAATTAAATTGCTTTAATTAAAATTGTATTGAAAAAGTATTTTCCAATTTAGACTTTCAAAGGCCATTGGGGGTTTCTTCCACTGCATTCTTTTCATGTTATAATATTTGAAGAATCATCACTTAATTTTCTCAACAGTAAAGGAAATTTTCTTCCTTGAATTAAAAGGTATTGTTTCAACTAACAAATCAGAAAGCAGATCACAAAATTGACACTTGTTAAATTAACAACAGAGTCCTGGTGTAGCCCGGTTGGAAAAGCACTGGACCTCAAAGTCGGTTTGAACTTCAAGGTCAGTGGTTCAAACTCACCAGCCACTCCTCAGAAATTTTAAATAGGGTCACTATGAGTTGGAAACAACTTAACAACAACAAAATTAGTAATAAGTAGAAACAGAATCTACTCTAGGAAAGAAATCTGAAAAGTACACAGAAACCTCTTGAATAAGTCAAAGATTTGCAACTAGACTATGTTCCAAGAGTCAGTTGCTTGGAATTTGTATGACTGTTTCCAAGAGACAGTTTTATAAATGGAAGTTAAATTGTCTGCTTGGTGGCAGGATAGGAAGAAAAGAGGAAAACGAAGATAAAGTGCTTCTAATTAGTTGTAAAATTGATTTAAAAAAAAAAAAATATATATATATATAGAGAGAGAGAGAATGTGTGTGAGAATACTAAAAATAGGAAAAGATCAGGTTTAATTTAAAAATATGATGAAGAATGTATTGTACTAAACGTAGAGATTCTGAAGGGAACCACAATCACTTACAACAGTCTTTATAATAGTAATATATTTCATAAACCATATGTTTTATTGTATCTCTTTGTATGATTGTTGTTGTTGCTGTTGAGTGCCATTGAGTTGGTTCCAACTCATAGTAACCCTCTGTAGGTTTTCTGAGGAGGAGCTGATGGGTTTGAACCACCTACCTTGAGCTTAGAAGTCCAGTGTTTCTCTTACAGCACCATATAGTGCTGCTAATTCATGGTCTGTTATTTTAGAAAGGTATGAGTTGTTCTTCCTCCATTGATAAGAAACTATAGAAATGAGAAGAAAATAGGTAATAATAAACAGGATGGACATGTTTATAGCTGGAATGCTTTAGTTTGAACCCTGGCTCCATCACATTTCGATGTATGACTCTGCATAACTTAGGACCTCAGTGTACTAATGCTTAAGATAGAGATAATAGTAATACCAAGTGCCTACCTGTTGAAACTATCATATTAATATGTGTAGTCACATTCATTCTGACTCTGTAGCAATAGAGGACAGAATAGATCTGCCCCTTAGGTTTTGTTTTTCTTTCTGTCTTTTAACTTTTTATTGTTACTATAGTGAAAGTTTACATAAAAAAAAAAAAAAAAAAGGTTTTCCATTCAACAATTCATATACATTTCATTTTTGACATTTATTGTAAATGTAACAGGACTCTTCCTATTTCACACAGCATTTACTGTTTCTTTCATATCCCTTTGTATCTTCTGAGTTAAATTCCTGGACAATTTGTTGTTGTTGTTGTTGTTGTTGTTAAGTGCCGTCGAATCAGTTCCGACCCATAGCGACCCTGTACAGGGTTTCCGAGGACAATTGCTGACCTTTTTATCTCGTGCGGTTAATTGCTCTAAAGAATGCATACCAATCTGATCTTGGGGTTCACGCTTTAGGCCTGTCTATCATTTGGAAGGAATCCTGGTGTGGTGCTGTGGGTTAATGCACTGGACTGCAAAGCTGGTTTGAACTGCAAGGTTGGTGGTTCAAACTCACCAGCCATTCCTCAGAAACACTATACAGGGTCTCTATGGGTTGGAATCAACTTGATGGCACTTAACAACAACATCGTTTGGAAGAAAGTTGAGCCATGAGGTGAATACAGCTTCAAGTTTAAAGGTGTTTCCTGTAGGATTACATAGCCTTTCCTCTTTATGGCCCTCACTCATCTGTCAGCTTGTCATACAGGTGTGGGTTACATGTTGCTGTGATGCTGGAAGCTGCATCACTTGTATTTTAAATACCGGCAGGGTCATCCATGGTGAACAGAGACAGACCATTTCTGAATGATCTCTGAAAACCTTACGAATAGCAATGGAGTACTGTCAGCTATAATGCCAAAAGATGAGCCCCTCAGGATGGAAGACACTCAAAAGATGACTGATAAACAGCTGACTCTTCAAAATGGAGTTGACCATAATGACATGAATGGAGCAAAACTTCTAGGATTTCCGTTTGATGATGGGGCACAGATTAAAATGAGAAGTTGCAGCTGAAGGCATCCATTAATAATTAGAACATGGAATGTAAAAAGTATGAATCTAAGAAAACTGGAAGGTACCAAATAGGAAATGCTGTTGCTAATTACCTTCAAGTCAGTGCTGACTCATAGCAACTCTGTATAGGGTTTCCGAGGAATGGCTGGTGAGTTTGAACTGCTGTCCTTGCAGTTCAAACCTACCTTGTAGTCCAGCGCTTATCCTACAGTGCTGCATGAGAACTCCAAAAAATAGAAAACATAAAGATCGATATACTATACATTAGTGAGATGAAATAGACTGGTATTGGCCATTTTTAATATGACAGTCATATGGCTTACTATGCTGGGAATGACAAATTTAAGAGGAATTCTGTTATATTTGCAATAAGTGTCAAAAAATATATCCTTTTTGTAATTCATTACTAAAATTAACATTTCAAGACCTATCTTCAAATACAATGCTGTGATAGGATAATAACCATATGCATACAAGGAAGACAAGTTAATACTACTATTATTCAAATGTAAGTGACAACCACTAAAGCCAGAGATGATGTCATTGAAGAAATCTATGAACTTTTCAGTCTGAATTTGATCAAACAAGGAATCAAGATGCAGTGATAATTACTGGTAATTGGAAAGAGAAAGTTGGAAACCAAGAGAAAGGATCAGTAGCTGGAAAATATGGGCTTGGTGACAGAAAGATACTGGAGATAGCACGATAGAATTTTGAAAGACCAATAACTTATTCATTGCAAATGCCTTTTTTTAAACAGAAAAATTCTCACCAGATAGAATCAAATTGACTACATCTGTGGGTAGAAACTATAGAGAAGTTCAAAATCATCAGCAAAAACAAGTGTAAGGGCCAATTGCAGAACAGACCATCAATTACTCATAAGCAAGTTTAGGTTAACGTGGAAGAAAATTAAAACAAATTCACAAGAGCCAAAATGTAAAAGGGCTGAATAGAAATTTTCAAAGGTCAGTTGGAGAAGACAAAGTCAATTATGATAAAGAAATACACAAAATATGCAGTTATAAAACCAGAAGGAGAGAAAACAAACAAGAT
>NW_006408549.1:17875043-17889429 GCF_000296735.1 Chrysochloris asiatica | reverse complement strand
AAATACTGTTAACTGATGGTACATGGAGGGGATTATAATCAATGTAATGAAACAAGGTATATGATTTGTTGAATGTAAAACTGAAGATATGCCCTGTAAACTTTCACTCAATCCACAATAAAAACCTTAAATTATATATATATTATAAGAAGGAAAGAAAAATTTCAAGCCTTGACCTGCAACACTGATGGATTCTATGAGCAAAATAGAATGCAGAAAGCATCAAATGAAGATGGAAGGAATACATAGTCACATAACTAAAAAGAAATGGTTGCTGCTCAGCCATTTTAATACATAGTATATAGTCAGAACCCATTGGTACTGAAGGAAGTAGTCTAAGCTACACTGGAGGTGTCAGGATAGATCATAAGGGCTCCAAAACGGTCACCCTGATGTCAACCAAAACCATATCTCCTATCCCTTAGCCCTGTTTCTGCTATTCATACCAAAACGCGTTGTATTCATGCTTTAGTTATACATATGCTAGGAAGGGACAGATGACTTGGCATTTGTGTTTTCCTGCAGTCCCATGTTCCACAGACCACACTGCCCTGGTGCTTTATTTACCCATGATATAAAA
Organism: Chrysochloris asiatica; assembly: GCF_000296735.1. Classification (NCBI taxonomy): domain Eukaryota; kingdom Metazoa; phylum Chordata; class Mammalia; order Afrosoricida; family Chrysochloridae; genus Chrysochloris; species Chrysochloris asiatica. The sequence goes on along the minus strand of NW_006408549.1, from coordinate 17,888,849 downwards.
ACACCCTAGCACATGTACCTGGCTCAGAATCTTGACTGACCAATTGTCTGCCATTAGATGCAGTACTGCTGTCCTTGTCAGTAAGTTTCCCTTTGGAATAGAAAATGTCTCTCAGACTGTCTCTATATCAGTTTTTCAGTCTCTCAGCAACTATCTATGTGGAAGCATTCTCCCTTCTGGGATTAAACCCAAACAGAAAGCACTGTCAAAAAAAGGGCTACAGTAATTGGCAGAATATCAATTGAAATCTTTCAAAACACTGATGTAGTGTTGGAGGTGCTCACTTATCTATAACAAGAAATTTGGAAGAAAGTTACCCGGCTAATTGATGGAAAAGGTGTATATTTGTTTCCATTCTAAAGAGAGGTGACCCAAAGTAATGTGTAAGTCATTGAAAAATATCATTAATATCACATGCAAGTAAAATTTTGCTTTAGATAAGGCAAAAACTATTAGAAGACTACATTGATAGGTAACTGCCAGAAATTCATGTCAGATTTATAAAAGGACATAGAGCTAAGGATATCATTGCTGAAGTCAGAAGTATTTTGCCTGAAAGCAGAGAGTACTAGAAATATGTTTACTTGTGCTTTATTGTCTACACAATGGTGTTTGCCTGTGTGGATCATGACCAACTATACATAACATTGCCAAGAATAAGTATTCCAGAATGTTTAAGTGTGCTCATGAGGCACCTGTACATAGTTCAAAGGGAAGTTGTCAGAACAGAGCAAGGGAGTATTGAATGGTTTAAAATCAGGAAATGTGTGTGACAGGATTGTATCCTTTCACCAGTTACTCAGTCTGGATGCCGAGCAAATATCTAAGAAACTGGATTACGTAAAGGAGCATATTGCATCAGAATTGGAAGAAGAGTCATTAATAACTTGTGATATGATGATGATACAACCTTGCTTGCTGGAAGCAAAGAAAGCTTAAAATATTTACTGATGGAGAACAAAGACTAAAGCCTTATTTTGGATTATATCTCAAAGTAAAGCAAGCAAAAATCCTTATAACTGGACCTTATAATATTATGTTAAATGGTGAAAAGACTGAAGCTGTCAAAGACTTCATTTTGCTTGGATTCACAATCAACACTCATGAAAGCAGCAGTAAGAAATCTAACAGTGTCTTGCATTAGATAAATCTGCTGAGAAAAACCTCTTTAAGGTGCTCATGAGCAAAGGTATCAGTTTGAGCACTAAGATGCATCTGACCTAAGCCATGGTATTTTCAATAGCCTTATATGCATGTGAAAGTTGGACAATAAATAAGGAAGACCACAGAACTAATGCATTTGGATTATGGTGTTGGTGAAGAATATTAAAAGTACCCCTGACTATATATTTTTTTAAAGATGTGTCTTAGAAGAAGTGCAGTCAAAATGTTCTTTAGAAGCCAGGATGGTGAGACTTTGTCTCTCATGCTTTGGATATGTTATCAGGAGGGGACAGTCCCCAGAGAAGAGCATCATTCCTGATAAAATGGAGGGTCAATGAAAAAGAGTAAAAGCCCCAACAAGATTGATTGACACAGTGACAGCAGCCATGGGCTCAAATATAACAATTGTGGGGATGGTGCATGTCCCAACAGTGTTTTCTTCTGTTATTCATAGGGTAACTATGAGTTGGAATTGATATGGTGGCACCTAACAGCAACAGTTTTTATGGGGAGTCCTGGTGTGGCACTGTAGGATAAGCACTAGATGCTTACCTCAAGGTCGGTGGTTCAAACCCACAAGTCACTCCTCAGAAACCCTGTACAGGGTCACTATGAGTCAGACATATATACATATCACATATACTATGAATATATATGTATATACATAATCAATAGAATCTATTATGATTAATAGTGATAAGTGGTTGACTGAGGTCACAGTTTGTTAAATTCCAAATTGTGGAAAGCTAAGTAATGGGAAGAGCAGTATAACTCCTAAATCAAGAATAAAACATGGTAAGGAAGAAATGTGAGGCAGGTGTCTGCTGTACCAAACTGCTTGTTTTTGTGGAGGAGGGAGAACTTCCTTATGTGAGGATGTAGAACACTGATGAAATAGAATGTGATAGCATGTGCTCCATTGCTTGTGCATGCGAAGCATTTCAGAGAGTCACAGAAATTTCAGGGTGAAAGATTCCTCTCAGAGGCTATAAAATAAAAACTCATTCCTTTAGTGATTGAATCACCAATACACATCTCTGCCAAAAAGGTAGTCTCTTGTCCTCTAACATAATCACTTTAAACTTTGACAATTTTAGGTTATTAAAAGACGATGCCTTCTATTGAGCTAAAATTGACTTTTTTTTAAGCTAGTCCATTCATTCCCCTTTCTATATGGGAACCATATAGTATAAATCTAGAGCCTCCCCTGCATGCCATGCTTGTATTTCCTTTATGTATCAAATCGCAAACATGCACACACACACACAGGTACACAGTCCTCTAGGACTAACAACTTCTGGATATTTCAGCTAGTATACCACTGATATGATTTCAATATTTTACTTTTGGCACACTTTCCTCAGAGAATTTAGGAATTTGATTTAGTCTTAGGTTATGTACAGATCTATGGGTATTACCATCATACTAGCATGGTCTGATCAAGGTAATGCAGAAGACTATCTTCTTCAACTTAGTTTTTGTATCTCAATTGTTGTTGAGTACCATCAAGTCAGTTCTGACTTATCAAGATTCTTCCTGTGTAGAACAGAATGAAACACTTCCTGGTCCTGCACCATATCCACAATCATTGCTATTTATGACACATTGTTGGAACCACTGTATCAACCCAGATAGTTTAGTCTTCTCCTTTTTCACTGATGCTCCATTTTACCAAGCATGAGCCTCCTCTCCAGGGACCCAGTGTCTTCTGATAATATATCTGTTGTTAAGTGTCTTTGAGTCACTTCTGACTCATAGTTACCCTCCATAGGGTTTCCGTTAAGAAGCTGGTGAGTTTGAACTATCAACTGTGTGGTTCACACCGGCCTTGTGATAGAATGCATATCTTACAGTGCCACACCAGGATTCTGATAATATGTCTAAAGGACATGAAATTAAGTTTTACCATCTTCACCTCTAAGCACATCTTCATTATCTATGCTGGTTATGTCAATTAGCACAGTTTAATTCACATTGCCTTTTGTTTCCCCATCACAATAAAAACTCTTTATGTTTGGTAACTGCTCACACATGAGAGCAGAAGAAAGAAAATGAATCAAGGAACTGGGATTCTCTAGTTTCAAAGACTATCAGTGTAGGGTGACAGGAATGTCATAAGAAATATATGAAGTTGGGATGGGTGGAAAGAGAGGTAGATAATGAGTTAAGATCAGTGCAAGCTGACAAAGAAAGTTCACACAGAAGTAAACTGGAGGACCATGTAAGTGATACTGTCCAAAATTCACAGGGATGGATATAGACAAGAACCAGTATCTATATTTTAACTTGAAGCTCAGAAGTAAAGTTAAAGCTGGTGACACATATTTTTTAAAAATCCTTTGAGAATAGGTGATGGTCAGAAATGGATTTCTCAGGAAGCTAAGGGAATTTAACCTTTAGGTTCCCTCACTTGTTTGCCACCTTCCAGAGCTGAACTATATTCTCCTGTTACAAAATTCAGAAAGGCAGTAGCAGGCCCAGCCTCATGTATAAGATATGCAGCATGTCTGAGATAAGCAGTAATAGTCTGGGGTCACTCTCTAAAGGAACCGCCATCAAGGCAATTCTGACTCTTTGTGGCCCTGATGGACAGAGAAGAACTGCTCTATAGAGTTTCTGAGGCTTTACATCTTTACAGGAGCAGACAGCTAGTGGGCTACAACCATTGACCTTTTGATTAGCAACCCAGTGATGAATCCACTATGCCAACAGAGTTCCTTGAGTCTCTCTCTAGGCCCTAGTAAATATCACTGAACATCTAGACCCTTGACTCCAGAAGAAGGTTTTGAATGAGATGCTTCTTTGTTACCTACTGAAAAAACACAATGACCCAGGGGTTATGGATTATGAAGACAAGACCTGTGAGAGCGGGCAGGCGAACTGAGATCTGGAGGTCTAGCCAACACAGGTCAGGGACTTTTAGATTATGCCCAGCAAAGTCTACGATTGGGATTCCTTGAGGGCTTGCCCCAGGCATAAATATGAATCACTACTTGAGCAGGAAAATGAATGGACATTTTCCCAAATAAATAAAACAACAGAAATTAGTTACGAAACTGAAAAAACTATGTTGACACTATTAAATATATACCTGCTGTTGTTTTTGTTGTTAGATGCCCTTGAGTCAGTCCTGACTCCTAATGACCCTAATGACCCTATATACAACAGAACTAAGCACTACCCAGTCTTGATCATCCTCAGGATGCTGTTTGAATCCACTGTTGCAGCCAGTGTGTCAACCCATCTGTCAAAGGTCTTTCCCTTTTTCAAGACCCTCTCTCTACATGTCTTTTTCCTAAGACTTGTCCTTTCTCATAATATGGTCAAAGTATTTGAAATGCATTCTGATTGTACTTCTTCCAAGACAGATTTATTTATTCTTCTGACATTCTATGATATAGTCAATATTCTTTGTCAACACCATAATTCAAATGAATCAATTCTTCACTTAATCTTCTTTGTTTTTGTCCATTTTATACATGATTGAAAATGCTATGGCTTGGGTTAGTCACACATTACACCTCAAAGGAACATCTTTGCTCTTTTATACTTTAAAGAATTCTTTTGCAGCAATATGCCCAATGTGATATATTCTTTGATTTTCTGCTTGCTCCTTTCATGGGTATTGGTTTTGGCTCCAAGTAAAATGAAATCCTTGACAACTTCCATCTTCACTCTGTTTATCATGATAGTGTTTATTGGTCCAGTTGTAGGCATTTTTATCTAATTTACATTGAGGAATAATCCATAACGAAGGCTGCAGTTTTTGATCTTCATAAGCAAGTACTTCAAGTCCTCTCTCCCTTCAGCAAGCAAAATTATTTCATCTGCATATTGCAGGTTGTTAATGAGGCTTCCTCCAATCCTGATGCCAGGTTCTTTCTCATATAATCCATCTTCTCAGATTATTTGTTCAGCATACAGATTGAATAAGTATGGTGAAAGGATGCAATCCTGACAAATACTTTCTGAATTCAAACCATTTTGTAACTCTGTTTTGTTTGAATGGCAGGTTACTCATGAGCACAATTAGTATTCTGGAATTCTTTGATCCACACAGGTGAATGCCTTTACATAGTTAACAAAGCACAAGTAAATGTTTTTCCGGTATTCTCTACTTTCAGCCAAGATCCTTCTGTCATCAGTCATGATATCCCTCTTTCTATGTCCTATTCTGAATCAGCCTTTAATTTCTTTCCGTTTCCTGTCAATACTGCCACAACCATTTTTAAAATTATCTTCAGCAGAATTTTTCTTGCCTGTGAAGTTAATGACAGGGTTAGAAAATGTTCTCATTCTGTTGCATCAACTTTCTTTGGAATAGAGACAAACATGGACCTCCTCCAGTATGCTGACTATCCTCCAAATATCGTGGTATAGATAAGCGTGCTTCTAGAGCTGCATCAGAAATTTAAGCATGTCCATTGATATTGATCAATTCCAGGGCCATTGTTTTTTGTTTTGTTTTGTTTTTTTTCCAGTGATGCTTCATGTGATAAGCACTGGACTGTAAACTACAAGGTCTACACTTGAAGCCCCCCAGCCACTCTGCAGGAGAAAGATGAGGCTTTCTTTCCCCACTAAGTTTCAAATCCTCCAAAAGATCATAGAAGATCTGAAACCATCAGGGCAGCTTGGAATTCTTCCTTCAATATCATTGCTTCTTGATTTATGCTAGCTCTTGAAAATGTTTAATGTTGACCAATGTTTTTTGATACAAGATTCTATGTAATCCTTCTGCTTTCTTTTGATACTTCATGGGACATTCACTGTTTTGCCCATCGAATCTGTCAGTATTGCAACTCAAGTTTTGAATTTTTTCTTCAATTCTTTCAGCTACCAAAATTGTAAATTACTGAGCTAAACTCTGAGAAAATCAATGTTTAACATCTGTGTTGAGAAAAATAGTAGAAAAAAAAAAAAAACATAGTGGAATATTCACTGAAGTAGAAATAGAACCAGAAGAATGAATATCATCTAAAGAAATTACCCCACCACTCATCAGTTTGTCGTACTGTACAGATGTGTGTGTTGCTGTGATTCTGGAAGTTAAGCCATGGAAAATTTAAATACCAGCAGCGTCACCCACAGACGATAGGTTTCAACTGAGCTTCCAGATGAAGATAGACTAGGAAAAAGGAGAGATGGAGAGATGGACTACATCCTTTTCAAATTATTAGTCACTGAAAACCTTATGAATAGCAGTGGGAAACTGTAAGCACCAGAATACTGAATACTGAAATACGAGGAAGAGCATTAGAATACTGCCAGGGTTGAATTCCTTCACCAAATTTATTCAGCATGTATGTTGAGCACATAATCCGAGAAGCTGGATTATATGAAGATAAATGTGGCATCAGGATAGAGGAGGAAGATCCATTAACAACCTGCAATATGCAGATGACCCAACCTTGCTTGCGGAAAGCGAGAGGACTTAAAACTCTTACTGATGAAAATCAAAGATCAAAACCTTTTCTATAGACTGCACCTTAATATAAAGAAAACAAAAATCTTCATAGCTGAACCAATAAATAACATCATGATAAATGTAGAAAAGAGTGAAGTTGTCAAATATGTCATTTTGCTCAAATCAACCATCAACACTCATGAAAGCAGCAGTCAGAAAATCAAACAATGTATTGCATTAGGCAAATCTGCTGCACAAGACCTCTTTAAAGTGTAGAAGAGCAAAGATACCAGTTTGAGGACTAATGGATACCTGGCCCAAGCCATGGTATTTTCATTAACTTATATGCATGCAAAAGTTGAACAGTGAATAAAGAAAACCATAGGCGGCTGCCAGACGCCCAACTGTCACCAGGAAGTTCAATCCCTTCGCGACCTCAGACCGCAGCAGGAACCATAAACGCCACTTCAATGCTCCCTCGCAAGTGCACAGGAAGATCATGTCATCCCGGCGTCCAGGAAGCTGCAGTGAAGTATAACGTCCGCTCCATGCCAATCTCTTAGGACGATGAGGTCCAGGCGGTTCGAGGACACTACAAAGGTCAGCAGATTGGCAAGGTAGTCCAGGTGTACAGAAATAAGCATGTCATCTACATCTAGAGGGTGCAGTGTGAGAAGGTTAATGGTTCAACTGTCCGTGTGGGCGTTTACCTGAGCTAGGTGGTTATCACAGACTCAAACTGGACAAAGATCGGAAAGCAATTCTTAAACGCAAAGCCAAATCTTGACAAGTTGGAAAAGCGAAAGGCAAATAAAAGGAAGAAATTATTGAGAAAATGCAAAAATAAATATAACCTGTAATGGAACCACAGTTTAGCCCTAGATTTCTAGCCTATGGTGTGTTTCTTGGAAAATCTTCCAGATGACTTTGGAATATTTCATTTCCATTTTATTCTGTTATTGATATGTGGCTCTGTAAATCTTCCTTTGCAACTCTGATTACCAATATTATGAATAAAAACTGGAAATTTTTCCTTAAAAAAAAAAAAAACGGAAGAAGAAAATCATAGAAGAATTGATGAGTTTGAGCTATGGTATTGGAGAAAAATATTAAAAGTACTGTGGACTGCCAAAAGAACAAACCAGTCTGTGTCAGAAGAAGTATATCCAGAGTGCTCCTTGGAAGCCAGGATGGCCAGACTTCATCTCTCATACTTTGAACGTATTGTCAGGAGGGACCAGTCCCTGGAGAAGGAGGAGATCATGTTGGGTAAAATGGAGGATCAGAGAAGAAGAGGAAGACCCCCAAAGAGATGGACTGGCATAGTGGCAGCAGTGGTGGGCTCAAATGTAGCCACAATTGTGAGGTTGGCATGGGACCAAGCAGTGTTTCATTCTGTTGTGTATGAAGTAGGTACCGACTCGATGGCACGAACAACAGCAACAACAATGCAATTAGCATTCTTTCCAACTTTCTTGGAATTCCACAATCCAAGACTCACAATTGGGCTCAAAATCTCCAGCCCATACCACAGATACACTTCTAATATAAATTCCTTATGTTTCCCCCATCACTATTTATTCTTTTTTAAAGCAAAGAGGTGATGAAGCCAAAGTTTATTTTATATGTTAATATCTAACATACTGTGAGGATGGTGCGGGATTAGGCAGTATTTCATCCTGTTGTGCATAGGATCTCTATATATCAGAACCAACAACAATATATGACAAAGGGCTGCATTTCATATCATTTTCTAGGACTATTAAAAAATTACTGATAATATCATTTTCTTATTCATTCCCTGACACTGACGAGAGGCATAAGTTTTAGTCTCAACTGAGTTTACTTTGCTGTCTTATTTCCAACAACTCTGAAGTGATATTACAGAGTACCTTTTCCACATAAATATTCCATAGTCATATTTGATGCCTTTCTGTAGAACAAATATGTTCTCAAAAATGGGAACTATGTGAATAGACTTAACACACATAGCACTATCTCTTGTTTTCATTTCATCTACAACACAAGAATACATTCACACCTGTTTCAACGAACTTTCACTGGACTAATTTAATGAAGCAGCAAGTGTAACTCTGTTTCTTTGGAAAGACTCTAGAAAATCACGGGCGAACATAAATCACTCATCACAGTTTCTCTTCAACACATAAAAATTATTTTAGGGTTTCCCGTGGCTCTCAAAAGTATCTGACATCTTCTATTAGCTATTGTACTATTTGTGCAAACTATCAACACAGCTCAGTTTTTACATCCAGATTTCAGAAGTTTTTTGTAACTGTTAGCTTTATTTGCTTGGGAGGCTGTTGCAAGTAGATATTTGAATTCGATGCTGGAAAACTTTCTAGGAGAACTCTGGTAAAACAGAGACTACAAGTACAGAAATTCAAACTGAAGGTTGTGAAAGGAAGAAAAATCTGTATGCACCCTTCACACTACCACAGTGAGCAACACAGAGAAAAAGGCTTCTGATTCTAGATTAGGTGCAGACATTTTCAGAAGTTAAGGTTCTGTATAATAAATTTACTTGTGATTAAGCATTCCATGCAACAGTAGTATAGAAAAAAATAGTTATAAACACACAGGATATTTAAGAGAACTATGAATATGCAAGGAAAGAGAAAGAGATGGAAATTTTCTCCATTTGTATGAAAGAGCTGAGACAAGGAAAAGAATAATCTGCCTCATCCCACCATGATCAGAGAAGAAACAAAATTTGATTGGTGGAAAGCACAGAAACATAAAGAAAGTACCAAAAGAAAAGAAAAAAAAAAAGAAACCCCAAAACACAGTTGCTGTCAAGTTGATTCTAATCATGGTGACTCCTAATTCATGGAGACTCCTTGTGTCACAGTAGAACCTCTGTGTTCCACAGGTTTCAAATAGCTGATTTTTTGAAAGTAGGATGCCAGACCTTTTTTTCAAGGCACTTTTACATAGACTCAAACTGCCAAACCTTAGGTTATCAGACAAGCACATTAAACATTTTCAGCCCCCAGGGTCTCTAAATGAAAGTATTTTGTTGTTGTTAAGTGCCACTGAATTGATTCTAACTCATAGTGACCCTGTGTAGGGTTTCCAAGGCTATGCATCTTTGTGGGAGCAGAAAGCCTCATCTTTCTCCCGTGGAGCACTTGGTGGGCTCAACCTTGTAGCTCACAGTCCCGTTTTATCATGCAGAACCACCACACCCCAATGAAAGTATGTTTTTCTATATGTTGCCGTTGTTAAGTGCCATCAAGTCAGTTCTGACTCAGCAACCCTGTATTCAGTTTCTGAGGAGCAGATGGGGGTTTTGACCCGCTGACCTTGTGGTTTGCAGTCTAGTGCTCATCCTACAGCACCACACCAGGAGTCCTAATGAAAGTATAAGTGCATTCAAACAGGGCTAGACTCATTCTTTAGCCATATCATAGACCTGGGCAATAAAATTCTATTCAGGACCTCTTGTTTTCATGTCTTGTGGCTGTGTTCCTTTTCATGAGGTTAGAAGTCAACAGGACTAAGTCCACCCAAAGACCACACTGTACTCCTGAGCCCTGGGGATCTCTGACTGAGTCCTAAACTTGCTTTTATAACCTGTGTGAGTTTAACCTTTTGAGGATGGACCCATTGAGATATGTTATTTGTGCATTGGTGGACTCGAACTTGTGGACCCTAGAAATGCAAAATTGATCTGGGGATGGAAACAGAAATGGGCAGTCATGGGTCATATTTCATGTGTTGGTTCCCTTCGTGTTACCCAAGTCTGGAGCAAAATACTGAGAAATCTGAGAATTCTAGATTTAAGCTTATCTTCTAAGCTCTTATGAAAGTATACATATTTGTCAAGGTAGAAGTATAGAACGTATTAATCTTGGCTAAATTTATAAATTTTAGTATTTAGAGATTTGGTAAGTGAACATTTTTAGTATTCTTGCCTAGTTGTTGGGATAAGGTGTGATTTGTGTAATTTGATGTTTAGTATTACTAATCTCCTAAAGAAATGGTATTTCTAAAAAAAAAAATACCAGAGCAAATAATAAATCATTTGCAGTCTGGTATATATGCATCTTTTTGTTTTAGCTTTGAGTGTATTGGTGTACTTGAGTAATCACTTAAATCAACTTTTCATTCACACTATATTTGTTATTATAAAGACAGACTATTACATATTACCACTATATGCTAGAACTAACTATATTCAAATGTCAAACCCCATAAAATCTCTAGGCCCCAGATTATGCAAATTAGAGGGTCAGTCCCCTTTTATAGACTGGAAACGAGTAAAGCCTAGTTTGTTATGACCATGTCCCATCTAATGCAAGAAAAAGGAAACTTGCTTTCTTAAGATCTTGAAACCTAGGATCTGAAAGTGACTTTGAATAATCAAATTTAATATTCCCTTTTCACAAATTAGGAAACTGAGCAAACATAGGTATCATTTAACACTACACTAATAACCTCACCTACATCAAAATGACAGTAATTTACTTGTTCTGAAATACAGAAACCTCTTTAAAAATACTAGAGTTTTTAAACAGTAATTTTAAAAAATTATACTTCATAAATGTGTCTGAATTTTGAGGTTGGATGTGTATTGATTTTCAAGGTTCTGTTTACAGAGGTCTATAGAAGACTCCTGGTGTGGTGTTGTAGGAATGTGAACCACAAGGTCAGTAGTTCAAACTCACCAGCTGCTTCTTGCAAACCCATTGGAGGGTCACTATGAGCTGGAACCAATTCAACAGCACTTAACAACAACAACAACAATAGGAGAATAGAGTCCTATATATTTTTAAATAATCTAGTTGGAAGCCGAATCTTGGAAATTGAGCAGAATTCAGAAATGTACAATATGAAAGGCAAGAAGTAGGTGCAGTTTGAGAAATATGCTGGAGGAGTGCTGAAGGTGAGCTGAAGGAGGTCCACAAAGGTTTGCCTACTGGACCCTTTTGCCTCAAGGCAGCCTTATGTGTAGGTAGATGCTGACTGGAGATAAAATGGTCTGGCTGTTGAAGTTGCAGCATATAGCATGCTTTGTGGCAAACAGCAACTAGCAAAAATAACAACCTTTTCAAAACACTACTTGCAGATTTAAATAGTGCACAATGACTTTTTCATCTATCCTTTAGGTTGAAAACTAGAAAGTCATGGATAACAAGGATGTTTCCATATATCACTTCAGGGGACCGTTTAAAAATAGAAAAGTTCCGGAAAACACAAGAAGCATAATCAATACTGTGATTAATGGCAGTAATTTCACACAAACATCTGGACAATCAAATATGCTCTTTAGGAGGTGTTTCTCCTGGTGACTAGTGAAGGAATGAATGAGTTTCAAATCAAACATCACTGTCAATATATTGAATAATTCACAGCCACAAACAAATTCAAATTGGAACATTTCCAGCTGTCAAATCTATAACAAGTTGTCCTTTATTTAGAAGAAAATATTCTCTGGGTCACCTTTTTCTGCAATCTTTCTTCATTAAATTAAAGGCACCCTAATAAGAATTGACTTGATGGCACTTAACAACAATAAGTATGTACATACCCACTGTCCACTGTGTACCCAAACTTTGGCTATGCATTATGGGAAATGACAGAAATGTGTTACATGACTTCTGCTCCCAGGAAAATTAATATTTTTATTAGATAAGCAGAAAATATGCTCAGGAAACAATTGGCAAGTAATGATAAATGACTATTTTTTAATCTGGGCAAAAAATCAAAAATATTTTGTATGTTTGTTAAATGTAATTCAGCAAGTCTGAGGTAAAACTCTAGAATCTCTGTGGCAGAAAATCTCAATGACTCAGCAGGAAAATTATTGAAACTTATTGAAAGATTCAGCAAAGCGAAAGGGTACAAGATCAACATACAAAAATCAGCTGAATTCTGCTACAATAGTAAAGCGCACTCTGAAATAGTAACCAGGAAAACAATAGTATTTACAATAGCCACTGATAATATGAAATACTTAGGACAATTTAACCAGAGAAACAAAAGACCTTTAGAAATACATAAAAAACTACTACAAGAAACCAAAAGAACCTTACATACATAGAAAAATATATCATACTCTAGGATAGGAAAACTTGTTAGGTGTCATCGAGGTGGTTCCGACTCACAGAGACCTCACCTGCAACGGAATGAAACACTGCCTGATCATGCGACCGACAGCCACACAATTGTTATGCTTGAGCTTATTGCTATTGTCCTGTGCCAATCCATCCTGTTGTGGGGGCCTTCTTCTTTTTCGATGACCCTCCACTTTACCAAGCATGATGTCCTTCTCCTGGGACTGGTCCCTCCTGATAATATGTCTAAAATATGAAAAACTAAGTCTCTCTATCTTTCCTTTTAAGGAATATTATGGCTGTACTTCCTCCAACACAGATTTGTATGTTCTCTTGGCAGACCATGGTATTTTTAATATTTTTCTCCAACATCATAATTAAAATGCATCGATTCCTTTAAAGTCTTCCTTATTAATTGTCCAACTTTCACATTCATATGAGGCAACTGAAAATACCATGGATTAGGTCAGGCACACCTTAGTCCTAAGACTCATATCTTTGCTCTTAAACACTTTAATGACGTCATGTGAAGCAGATTTACATAATACAATACAGTGTTTGATTTCTTGAATGTTGCTTCCATGAATGTTGTTTTAAAAGGTATTTGCAATGAATAAGTCTTTTGTCTTGCACAATTCTATCACATAATTTCCACCATCATTTCTATTACCAATGTTGTATGTTCCAACCTTTACATTCCAATCACCAATAATTACCAACGCAGCTTGATTGCATGTTTGATCAATTTCATACTGAAGAAGTTGGTAAAATTCAAAGCTGCCATTGGTAGTTGGTGAGTAAATTTGACTAATAGTGATATTAACTGGTCTTCCTTTTATGTTTATGGATGTTACCCTATTGCATACCATCCTGTACTTCAAGATAGATATTGGTATTTTTTTTTTGGTATCACAGTGAATGTGATACCATTTCTCTTCATTTTGACATTCCCAGCATAGTAAACCATATGTTTATCTGATTCAGTATGGCAATACCAGCCTATTCCAGCTCACTAATGCCTAGACTATCTATCATTATATGCTCCATTTCATTTTTGACAACTGAAAATTTTCCTGGATTTGTACTTTGTAAACTGTGTAAACAGTATAGACATAAAACCAAACGGCCACCACTCGTCTGTCTGTCGTGCTGTGGTGG
>NW_006408549.1:17854348-17870019 GCF_000296735.1 Chrysochloris asiatica | reverse complement strand
ACTAAGACTAGAAGTTTCCATTGCAATATGTCTTCTAGTTGATTTCAACTCATAGCAACCATATATAGGGTTTCTGAGGTTTTAAATCTTTGCAGGAGCAGAAAGTCTCATCTTTCTCCCAAAGACTATTAGAGACATATTAAATAATTTACTACACCGTAGCTGGGAAAGAAGGAGGAATGAAAACAAGAAACATAGAGGAAGTGCTGGTACACTGAAGGAATTGCAATCATTGAGATGAAATGAAGCGTATGATTTCTTGAATGTAAAACTGATAATTTGCGATGCAAACCTTCACTCAATTCACAATAAAAAGTTTGCAAAAAAAAAAAAATTTTTATGACATCGCTAAGCTTTAGATGTTCATGATAACCATGTTTGTGAATCACTCTAATATTGTTATTTAAGGAATTATGATATAAAATCAATATCTAAATTATATGATCAAAGAGTTGATATTATTTTACCACAAGCAATCCCAAATTATGTATTTCTGTTGTGGTGTTATAGGATAACCTCTGGACTATGAAACACAAGGTTGGCGGTTCAAAGTCACCGGCTTATCCTTGGAAAGCCTATACAAGATCACTATGAGTCAGAACTGACTCCATGGTACTTCACAACAACGACCATAACAAAGTCCCAAATTGAACTGACATATTAACATCTTATTTTGGGTAAACTAATAAGAATAACATGGCCATATGATTTTTTAAATGTTATACAGAGAAGTTAGCTGACAATACCATAACATATTTTCAGGGAGAAAATAGCTCTTACTTTTAAACTGTCATTATAGTTTTTTTCTTAGCTGAAAAAGTGAATTTATTATATAAATGCAAACTCTATGTGAACTCTATAGTGAATTATTAAAGGATTAACATTAAGCTGATAGCCTAGTAACAATAGGAGACAAAATTTTTTCACATTACTTTCAAAATCTCAGCATCATTTCTTATTGGCTTGAAGCAATATACAACTTAATAATTCCTTTCATCTACATTCATATGTCTTTTATATTTGGTTGGTTTCCACACTTATTTTAACAAGAACTTGATAATATAAATTCCTCTCATTTACAAATTTTCACAATACAAAGTCAGTTTTATCTATTATATATGAAGGAAGGCTGGCATGCCTGTGAAACATGAGCTCATGTAGAGGAAGTGTTTTTTTTCAAGGTCAAACAGATATTACATAAATAGTGAAGCAGGAATGGGAGTTCAGACCTTAAACGTACAATAGGTCTTTTAATACAGTAAATGCACATGAGAACTTAAAGTCCTTGATACTTAGCTTTCTTTCACAACCTTAGAACATAGGTTGTGTTGTCTGAACTAAATGGAGCATGATTTATTGTTGTTGTATTGGTCAATATGCAGGTTAAGTCAATGATGCTGAATGGAGAATAGAAGCAGTTAAAACTCAGTGAATCAGGGGTTTAGTTAGATTGGAAGTATTTGCTGCAGGAAGGATGCAGTACTTCCGAGGAGATGGTATGAGGTCTTATGCACAGTCAGTAAGGTCATCATACGTTGATGATACTGGACACTTGTAGGAATCTCTAGAAGATGGCACTTAATCACCCTGTGTTATTAATGATGGTATTCACATGGCCTGGTGTTCGAATTGTGAAATTCATGTCTGGGGAGACTTGAAATATAGTGTAACTTGCTGACACTAGGTAGGTCATTACAGAGAGCTTGTGGCATGACAGCAAGAGAGGAATGACGCCACTCAGCAGTATAGAGTCCTTGGCCCATTGACTAAAGTAGTAAATACGCTGTGTGCATGCATGCTGTTATAGATATGCTGGTGACAATGGTAGGCCCTCTAGAAGTTAAGAAACAGCTTCACATTCATCATAGCAAAAAGCCTATGATTGTTTGCAAACCTAAGAAATTGCTTAAAATTGTACGACTGTATAAAACTATGTGTCTTTGAATTTATTTAGCATGAAACTAGATATCCATAGACGTATCCTATATATTCTGTCTGCTTGAAGGGAATCGTCGTAAAAAAGGTGTTTCATTGTCTTTATTACAGTTAGGTGTTGTATTGATGTGGTGTTCTGGAACATGTCATCCTTAAACGAATAGTTAGCATCTTGAAAATCAGTCACTAGTAGTTGCAGAAGCAGTGGTAGGCATGTGACAAGGAGGCTCAGTCACAGAAATTGGATGTGGATTTGATTCCGATGGAGTGACTTCAGTTGTTGAAGTTGGAAGTGGATTTGATTCCGATGGAGTGACTGCAGGTGTAGAAGTTGGAGGTGGATTTGATCCCGATGGAGTGACTGCAGGTGTAGAAGTTGGAATTGGATTTGATCCTGGTGGAGTGACTTCAGGTGTAGAAGTTGGAAGTGGATTTGATTACAATGGAGTGACTGCAGGTATAGCAGTCAGACGTGGATTTGATTCCAGTGGAGCGACTGGCACAAACACAGGGGTGCCTGTTGATGTCTGTAAGGTTAGGAAGGTAACATCGGACAACAGCTTATCCATTTTTATATTGAACGATTTTAAGCTTTTGTTAAGAGCTATGATAATAGCTATAATGTTATCAAAGTCTTCTTTAATATCATTTCTAATATTTCTAACTTGATGGTCTTTGGGGAGATCATCAGAATCCTTGGGCGCTAGTTCTTCTATTTGCACTCTTCATGCTGCTCATGGGTCCTTTGTAGGTCACGTATCTGGCTCTGTTACGAGATTTGGTGTTGCAAGTACCATTTCTTGGCTTTCCAAAGCTAGAGGTGAATGCTTCAGCACAGTGGATTCTGTTGACATTATTAGTGCTCTAAGGTGGTGACTTGGGCACGGTTTTATTGATCCTAATAGTTGTAAATCTTCTTAGAACCTTGTTGAATTCTTCAAAATGAGATCTTTTTAATGTGTATTTGTTAATAGTATAGTTTCATATACAGCATTTGCTCTAAAATCCACGTCACTCAGTCTTCAGTCTTCACCAGCTCATTAAAATCACTCTTGTTACGGTCAAAAACTCCTCCAGTTTCCAACCCCAATAGGGATTTTTCAGTCTTTGCTTCCTCAAAAGTGTCATTATATTTTATAGCAGGAAAATTCAAACCATGAGCAATGTTATCAGTTAAGTGGATATTGATTTTAGTCATGGGAAAACACTGTTGTGAACAGAGTCTATTCAGTTTCTAAAAATAGAGACAAAGAAGAATGTACAGCAGCAAATTGGTGCCATGATTTCAATCTTGTCCCATTCGACTCCCAGACTATGTAGCTAAACCATTAGCCAAAATCTATGCATAAAATTAAAAAAAAAAAAAAAAAAGAGTGTAGACACTGATCATCTCTCCTTGCAGACAGCAGAAATTTGTCGTGTAAAGTATTTATTTTTCCCACTCTTTTCAGAGCCATCCCTGAATTGGTCTCTCATTGCAATAACTCTCTCAGTTGGTGTATTTAAAGCAAACCATAAAACAGACTTGACTGTTTTTCTCCTCCGTCTACTGTTGTGACTTTAGAGAATGGTGGGCTTGTAGCAGGTTCAGGACTTTGAGCACGTACAGTGTTTTTTTGTGGAACTTGTGCATTCAGGACCTGCATGGGTCTCATCACTATAAACCACTTCCACTGGATAAAGGATTCCTACTGGCATGCTACATTTCTTGGAATATTAGATTAGATATTACACAGCTTATTGGAAGTGTAGACTTGCATTGTTCAATATAAATAGAGCACAATAACAACATAATAGCTAGTTTTCAACATAAGAATAGTTCCTTGCTGAAAAGTGAATGCTCTTATTCCAGAACACTGACAGTCTTTCCTATCATGGGCTGCTTTGTGTTAAATCTACAGATGGTTGTGTTAAATGCCATAGATAGTTTTGCACATTAGTAAATACACTAGGTAAAGAAAACCAGGTGGCAGAATTGTTCACACAACAAAGAAATTTTACTTTCTCTGGACTCTAGAAGTATTTCAATTATTGAGCAAATGACTAGAAGAATCATATCTAAATGTAGCAATATATGTGCTTCTTTCTGGATATTAGTATCTGAAAGGTGAAAGAACTTATTCTTCAATGCAGACACTTCTTTGGAAGAGGTGGAGATCCTTGTGACATTCGTTTCCCATCTTTTGTCTTGTATATATCTCCATCTCTACTTCACCCTACCCAGGTCCAGCAACATGCTGCCATTAGTGAATTTGGAAAACAATACATTGATTTGGAAAGCATTCATTCATGGGAAGGTAAAAATGATACATTTTTCTTCAAACTAAATTGTGAGACATATCTGACACAACATAGTGGTAGTATCATAAAGGTATATTGCTATCCTTTCCAGGTGTGACAACTGAGTCTGGTATTATGTACTTACTGGAATAAACAAAAACTTCATATACCAGATCAGTAGTGGTAAATCAAGTGACAGGGACCTTGAAATTTATTTCAGTAAAGTTATCACAGCTGGAATGTATGTGGCAATTTAAATTACCATCTTATTATTAAGACACCCACCATCATTCTCTGAGATGGATTCATATACAGCACTGGCTAAAGTGAAGAGTTAAATTGTGGTGTGAGATCAGTCCTAATCCTTGAGTTTTTCAAATCTTTGATGATGAATCTAATTTTGCTGCATTTACTCAAGGAAAGTAACAAATGATTAAAGGCTCAGCTATTACCTAAAATATTAGAGTTTCAAATCCACTTAGAGGCATCTCAAAAGAACAGTCTAGTCATAAGAACCAGTATGTACCTGATTATCACTATCAATTGCTCTGAAAGGGATCATATTAGAAGGTCCAGAAAGAGTGAGAAAAGATGTGGGAAAAATCCCTCAGAATTGTAAAAAAAAACAACACCAAAACAACCAGACTTATTGGTCAGAAAGAGACTGGAGGAGCTTGAGACTATGGAATTGAAGTCACCTTCGTGGTCCAATTTTCAGCCAACCAGTAGTTATGAATATGTTGTTGTTAAGTGCTTTTGAATCAGGTATGACACATAGTGACCCTGTATAGGGTTTCTGAGGAGTGGCTGGTGGGTTTGAACCATAAAACTTGCAATTCAAATAGACCTTGTTGCCCAGCACCACATCAGGACTCCAGATAAGTACAAAGTGGGAACAACACCACCAGTAAGGTATGTTCACCATGGGATGGTTAATCATACAAATTAAAATGGCAACATTTATAGAAAGGCAAAGTTGAGAAGGAATGGATTGGAAATAAGAACCACAGGGAGGAAGTGGAATAACTGATGGTGCATGGAGGAGATTGCAATCATTGAGTTGAAGCAAAGTGTTTGATTTGTTGAATGTATTATCTTTTCTGTAAACCTTCACTCAATTCACAATAAAAATGATTAAAAAAGAAAGGAAGACCTAGTGATTTACTACTTCATAGTCAACGAAATCCCTACGGAGTACAGTTAGGCTTTGACAAACATAGGATCACCATGAGTTGAAATCAGCTCAAGCACAACTGTTTTTTGTTTGATGTTTACTCCAGGAGGTTGTTTAATTTTGGAATACAGAAGGAATCCTGATGGTCTTCATTTGGCCATATTTAATTTCATTCTGTTTTGCATAGGGTCACTATGAGTTGGAACCAACTTGATGGCACCTTGCAAGAACAGCAACAAATTATAATCGCCTTTCACTTGTATGGGCCCTCAAGATTCTACTAGATGTTGGATATAATATTGAATTTTCACTAGATCTCGGTGTGATAACTTGTATTAAAATCTATCTCCATATGTAATCTGACTAGAAGACTACAGCTGTTCTTTGAGTACCTAGAAATTATAGTCAGTATCAATTCAGTATCTAAATTTATACTCTGATGTATTTATATCCAAAAAGCTCTGAAAACTCTGGGCAGACACATTACCTTAGAACATAACTACCTTGAAGAATGGCCAAAGATCCTTTCAGAAAACATGAAGATAAAGATAAATGCCACAGACAATTTTGATAATATTGAAAGGTTCTTTCTCCAGGATAACCAGACCCTTATTTTATTTTTTTTCAATGGGTAATAATAGGACTATGAACTGATTCAAGTCTGAGAACTCGAGAATTCTGATTAATAAAAAAGAGCTTAAGTTAGGCCTCTGTTCACAAGATTGAGTGTTTTATAAGCTGTATAATTCAGTAGGACCATATGTGATGCAATGTTTTGGACTCAGAAGCTCCAATGATTAAGCAACCACCTCCAAAAAATACTCTGATTCCCACACTAGATCTGACAACTATAATGACTATTACACACCTTTGGCTCTGTTGTTGTGTGCCATTGACTTGGTTCTGACTCATAACTCTGTATAAGGTTTGTGAGAGTGACTTGTTGGCTTAAATTGTCAACCTTGCAATTAGCATGGTTAGCAATCCAGTGCTTCATTGCAGGGCCCTCCATGGCTCTAGTGACCAATTACTGTTATGCTGGATTTACATTCTTGAAAGCTGTCAACCTCATTGAAACAGTAAGCTCTTCTTATGTGTTGTTTCTTTTACTAGTCTCAGTTATCAGAGAATAACCACTAATGGGTTATTTTAAAGAGGATAATTCAACCATAGAAACTACTATCTGGGACCTCATCTGGGGACATTGCTATGTCTAGGTGAATGTATTAAATGTGATAGATCTACTCCAACATTCCCACTTCAGTAAGTCTTGGAATTTTTTTCATCTTTATTATTACAAGCAATTTTTCTATCTAATTTTCAAGAAGTCCAAGCAACAGTAAAGGCATAGGCAATAAACAAGGCTCCAGGAAACGTAGGAAAACAAATTGAAATCTTTCAACAAATTGATGTGAACTAGAAATGCTCAATCACTTCTACCAAGGCATTAGGAAGACAGTTTACCTGGCCTGTTGTGCCCCTTTCAAAGAAGTGACCCAATAGAATGCAGAAATCATCAAACAATATCATTAATATCACATGCAAGCAAAATTTTGCTTAAGAGAATAAAATAAAAAAACGTTGAAAAAGTACATTGACAGGGAACTACCAGAAATTCAAGCTGGTTTCAGAATAGGATACGAGAACAAGGATATTGTTGAAGTCAGATGGATCTGGGTGAAGCCAGATAATACCACAAAAGTTATTTACTTGTGCTTCATTGACTATGCAGAGACATTTGACTGTGTGACTCATAACAAATTATCGATAATACTGCAAATATTGGGAATTCCAGAACACTTCATTATGCTCATGATGAACCTGTAAGCAGAACAAGAGTGGTCGTTTGATCAGAACAAGGGGATACAGAATGGTTTAAAATCAGGAAAGGTGTGTGACAAGGTTCTTTTGCCCTAATTATTCAATCTGTATGACAGACAAATAACCTGAGAAGTTGGATTATATATGTTGCATTGGGATTGGAAGAAGGCTCATTAACAACCTGTTTTATGCAGATGATAGATACAACCTTGCTTGCTGAAAGCGAATAGAATTTAAAATACTTACTGATGAAAATCAAATACTACAGGCTTTGTATGGCTTGCACCTAAATGTAAAGAAAACAAAAATTCTCACCAAACTGGACCAATAAATAACATCATGATAAATGGGGAAAAGATTGCAAGTATCAAAAATATCACTTAGTTTGGATCCATAATCAACATTCTTTGAAGGAGAAGTCAAGAAATTACATGATGTATTGCATTAGGCAAATCTGCTGCACAAGATGTTTTAAAACTGTTCAAGAGCAAAGATATTAGTTTGATGATTAAGGTGTATCTGGCCCAAGCAGGGCATTTTGAACTGCCTCAAATGGATGTGCAAGTTTAACAATGAATAAGGCAAGCTGTAGAAGAATGGGTACATTTCAATAATGGTGTTGAGAAGAATATTAAGAGCACCATGGGAGAGGACAAGAATCATTGAGACAAAACAAAGTGCATGATTTGTTGAATGTATAACTGATGATCTTATTTGTAAAACCACTCAACTCACAATTCAAAAAAGAAGGAAAAAAAGTACCACGCACTGCAGAACACACAAATCTGTGTTGGAAAAAGAATAGCTAGAACTCTTTTTAAAATCCAGCATCATCAGACTCTGTCTCTCATATTTTGGACATTGTGTGAGGAGGGATGAGTCCCTGGAGACGGACAACACGCTTGCCAAAGTCAGCGAAAAAAAGGAAAAAAATCCAATGAAGTGGATTGACACTGTACCAGCAACAGTGGACTGAAATGTGGCACTTGTGAGGGTAGTGCTGAACTAGTGTTTCAATAGCACCTAACAATAACTACATTATTCCAAGTTGTTGTTGTCAGGTGCCAGTGAGTCGGAACTGACTCATAGTGACCCCATGCACAGCAGAATGAAACAATGTCCGATCCTGGGCCAACCTCACCACCACTGCCACACTTGATGCCATCAATGATGCCACCTGGCTGATCCATCTAGTTGGGGGTCTTCCTCTCTTTCTCTTACCCTCTATCTTACATTATTCCAAGAGATTTTGCTATTTCATTTTCAGTTATGTGAACCCAAAACAATTACTGACTTGAAATGATTTTTAACCCATCTCATTTATTGCAGTCTCTAGTAACTAAACCCATTTTAAATTTAAAAAATTAAAATATAGGTCCTTTCTTTCTTGGCCAGTATCATTCAGAATCCATTCCCGTATATATTTCCCAGAATTTGGCTGATATAAAACAGCTAAATTTTGCAATATGCTTCAGTGTTTGACATTGTAATTAATTCTTCCTCAGGGCATGTTGAAATATGACTATAGCCTTAGATTTGGAGACAATTCAAAGCATTGAGAATGAAGCAAGAGTTTTATTGACTTTTGTTTTCAAGGTAACCCCTTTGATGAAGTTACTTGTTAGGTGCCTTGAGTAGGTTCTGACTCATCACAACTTTATGTACAAGAGAATGAAACATCACCTGGCCCCACACCATCCTTACAATTGCTACTGTTGAACACATTGTTTTTGTCACTGTGCCAGTTCATCTGTTGGAGGTCTTTCTTTTTTTCACAGACTGTTTATTTTATTAGAGGATCTTTAAACAAGGCAAAAACAGTCTCATGAGAGTCAGAAAAAATAGATACCTAAATTCATAGTGCACTAAGTATTTAAGCATGTAATGAATCATTCAAATTCTCCCGTGTTCCCCCAGTGTAATTAACAAATTCTTTCCCAGTGCAAATCTGACATTTAGTGGACACCGAAGTTCATTAGCTTGCAGAATCAGATGAGGGTTTGTTTTTAGCTCTCTCAGTTCTATGACTGCAAAAATTAAGAAATTTATAAAATTTCCTTAGTTTTCAGTCAATGACTGAGTCAAGAAAATATGAATCTAATATAAAAATTTCTTTTCGCTTACTTGGTCTGTTAGAAGTAATGCCTTCATCACAGTCTTTGGCACCCTCTTGTCTTCCATACAACTATGTAGCTGTAGGTAATGAGTCACCTAAAGCTTTTCCTTCAATTGCACCTGATTGCATGAAATGATAGGTAATAATTATCTGTTTTGTCCCTATGTGCAATTAGGTATCATACCTTAAAGATAGTCAAAATGTCACCATCCAGTGTCTAACCAAGATAGATATATATTTCTTGTCTGTTCTATTCCCCTGAACTTCTATTGACAATCACTTCATCCAGGGACCTTAATTGCATGCCCAAGAAACCAATTATGCCTGACTTTAGCCCAAAGCAAATGCATTAAAAGTGTATTGGCACTTGAGATAGAATATCCCCCATTGTACCTTGCCCTGGAACTGAAATTTGAGCTCACAAATGAGAAATCTATCACACCAGTGAATTTGATCTGAAGTTACTGCTTTTTGACATTACTGGCTCCTTCTTTTACATCTAGGCTTTTTATGTCTAATTGAGTTTAAAGTACATGTTCATTCTTTAGGGTCAGGAGTTCGCAAACAATTCATGGGCCAACTGTGGAGTGTTTTTGAGTGGTCCATGAGCTAACAATGTGATTTATTTTTATTTTTATTTAAAGGACTGAGGAAATCAAAAGAAATTTCATGGCATGTGAAAATCACATGGCATTCAAATTTGGTTTCTATAAAGTTTGGAGTCGTGGTGTGATGCTGTGTGATAATGCCCTGGACCACAAGGTCAGTGGTTCACATTCACCAGCTGCTTCTTGGAAACACGATACAGAGACACTATGAGTTGGAACTGACTCAATGGCACTTAACAACAGCAACAAGTTTTGTTTAAGCATTTTATCTGGTTACATTCTCATTACAACAGTAAAATTGTGTCGTTTGTAACAGAGTTTGCTTTTGATACTCCCATCACTTTGCATTGCTTCTTCAGGCACTACAAATGCCAGTCATACAATTTTAATTTGATTTTGCCTCTTGGCCTATAAAAAATAAAATATTTATTATCTAACTCACTACTGAAAAATTTTCTGACCTCTGCTGCAGAAACAAGGGAGGTTGGGAAAGAAATCATGGGCATTTTCAGTCTTCCTCTTCTATTGTAAAGGATCACAAAGATGTGTCTTCAATAACACACTCAACAATGATTACCACAGAGACAGAAAGTACAGTACTATATACTATACACTTCTATTGGAGACTTGAATGTCTAAAAACTCTGCATTCCTCATCTATTTAATTCTATATTCTAATGTAATCATATTATGAAAATATAATGGTTTATTTTGATTATAATATAGATTAATAACATGTCATTCAAAATGAGAACATTAGTACTAAAAGACTTAAATGCCTAGATTTTGGTGCTACATTCATTGAAAAATATACAGAGTATATGCCTTTGAGTTATGGTGTTGGAGGAGAATACTAAAAGTGTCATGGGCTGCCAAAAGAACCAATAGATCTGTTTTGGAAGAAGTGCAGCCAGAGTGCTCCTTGGAGGCCAAGATGGCCAAACTTCGTCCCTCATACTTTGGACAGATTATCAGGAGGGAACAGTCGCTGGAGAAGGATATCATGTTTGGTAAGGTGGAGGGTCAAAGAAAAAGAGGAAGACCCTCAATGAGATGGAATGGCCAAGTGGCAGCATCAATGGACTCAAGTATGGCAACAGTAGTGAGGTTGGCCCAGGAATGGACATTGTTTCGTTCTGCTGTGCATAAGGTTGCTATGAGTCGGTGCTGACTCGATGGCACCTAACAACAACAACAACAACGTATTTTCAAAGAAGCTTTGGCATTAAGTGGCCTGAGTTAAGTCCTGGGACCCACTGTCTGAGTTCAATATAAGCCTGGGAAATTCACAGAGCTTCACTTTTCTTTAACTTCTTATCTAAAAATTATAACTTCTAGTAAGAATACACACAGGGTTGTGGTTCATCACATAAGATAAGATTGGAGAAATTGTTCTGTAATTCTGTAGGTAAAAAAATTAACAGTATATCCTTTTTCCTGATAATTTTTCATTATTTTTTGTTTTAAACGTTTCAAATAGGGTATCCTGGCTGAACTCCAAGTTCAGTTTGAAGTATAAAGTCAGCAGTTCAAAATCACCAGCTGCTCCTAAAGTCCTATTCAGGGTTGCTATGAGTCGGAACCAACTTGACATCACTTAACAACATTAACAATATATGAAATATCAAGAAACATGAGCTCTCCTAATTGTCTCATGATATGGAACAATACCTGGGTCCTGATAATAAGATTGCTACGCACAGATACAGTTTTTCTAGATTCCAATAGATATGTATTATGGTACTTTGTGGAAGCCTGGTGTGGCGCTGCATGATAAAGCACTGGACCACAAGGTCAGTTTGAACTTCAAGGTGGGCAGTTCAAACCCCCCAGCCAGTCCTGAGAAACCCTATACAGGATTGCCATGAGTTGGAACTGACACAAAGGCACTTAACAACAACAACAATTGTACTTTGTAGATAGAAGATTGTGTATTCAGTCAGGGAACATATCAAGAGTCTCCTGCTGTCAAGAGTAGGGATAAACTTAGTGTAGATTCCATCCACATTTTTCCTTACTCTTTGGTTATGTCTTCAATGAATGCTGATATTTGTCATATTTCTCTTTGAACCCATAATACCCAGTGTTTTGGGTGCCTGGAACACATCTAGGGACTCATGGAATTTACAATAACTTAGCTTCAGTTCCTCCAAAAGCAGAACCTGTGACAAGTATTTCAGTGTGAGTATAATACTCCTGGTGTGGTACTGTGGGTTTATACCCTGGACTGCAAAGTCTGTTTGACCCGAAAAGTAGCTATGGATCAGAAGTGACTCGATGGCACTTAACAGCAACAACAGCAGTTCTACTTTGGAGGATTCCTGGTGTGGTCCTGTGAGTTAATGTGCTGGACAGCAATGTCGGTTTGAACCACAAGGTCAGCAGTTCAAGCTCACCAGCAGCTCCTTGGTAATCCTATACAGTATTGCTATAGGTTAGAACCAACTAGATGACATTTAATAAAAGCAACAATACTACTTTGGAAGTTATCCCAGGAAAAGCTAATAAAGAAGTTATACTGGAAAGTTGTTCAACAAATGTGTTTCCAAACAAGTTATCAAGTAAGTAAATCTCACGGAGGTACTCTGGTAGTTTGTATAAGGTGTATCTTTTCATTATCCCACTGAAATAGTGAAAGAAGACAATGTTCTACATTCTACTTTGGTAAGATGTCTTAGAGTTATTGGAGTCTTAAAGTTCTTGAGCAGCCACCTAAGGTGCAATCTCTTACTGTCCAAAGGAAAGAATAGTGAAGAAATAAAAAACACATGCAAACAATTAGTCCAGTGGACTAATGGACCGTGCAAACATCAGTCTTCAAGATCCTGGGACTAAAAGAAGTAGCACAACCACCTTCTCTAAAAGGGATCACATTAGAAAGTCCTGGATAGAGTGAGAGAAAAATGCAAAAACAAAACTCAAAATCTTTGAAAAGACCAGGGCTGTTGGTTGGATACACACTGATGTAACCTCCAACACTATGGTCCTTAGTAGCCCTTCAAGCTTGGAAATGAGCTCACCCCATCAGTCAATTTCTAGCCAAATATTCAGGTCTGTGGTAGGAGGGACCAGTCGCTAGAGAAGGATATCATGTTTGGCAAGGTGGAGGGTCAGAGAAAAAGAGGAAGTCTCCCAGAGAGATGGATTGACAAAGTGGCAGCATCAATGGGCTCAAATATGGCAACAATAGTGAGGTTGTTCCAGGAGCAGGCAGTGTTTCATTCTGTTATGCATAGGGTCGCTATGAGTTGGTACTGACTCGATGGCACCTAACAACAACAACATGGGGAACAATAATACTTAGGAGGTAGTTAGTCACACCTTAGAATCATCAACAATTTGAGATAAAAAAGGCACTATTTACCCAAAGATAAAATTCAGAAGGGTTAGGAAAAAAGGAGGAATGGAAATGGAAAACAGCAGAAAAGTGGGATAAGTGATGTTGAATTATGGGGATTGCAATAAATGACATGAAACAAAATGTATATGAATTATTGAACAGAAAACTGATCTGCTCTGTAAACCTTCATCAATTCACAGTTTGTTGTTGCTGTTGTTAAGTTGTTGAGTCAGTTCCAACTCATAGCGACCCTGTATAGGGTTTCTGAGAAGCAGCTGATGAATTTGAATGACAGACCTTGTGGTTTAAGCTGACCTTGAGTTCCAGTGCTTATCCTACTGTGCCACACCAGGACTCCTAATTTACAATAAAACTTTAAAAACTAAAATTATGAAAACCAGTCATTGGTTTAGGACAGTTGCCGGAGTCTTAGTTTTCTGATACTTCTAGTCTTTCATGGATGGGCTGAGATGTATCTGGAAGCCAGAGAAAACCTTTAGGTAAAGAGTGTTAGTAATTAATGTCAGTTTCCTGTGCAGAGAAATCGTGAATTCCAAAAATACAAATAGTGGTAGGGGAGGGAGAGGCAGCAGCACCAGTGGTTTCTGCAAGAGGTAGCAATTCAATAGAAAATGAATATGAATCCTCACAAAACCAATTACTGTACTTAGCAGATAGCCATCTCTAGCTCAGAAAGCCCAAATGGAAACTCATCATTTTCTCCCCAAAATGTTTCCTCTTCCGATGTCCATCATAAAAATTAAAATTACCATCTTGACAGTTTTCAAACACAGAAATAAATCTTTAAATCCTCTTTTATAACCATTTCTATAGCTATTCAGTTAGAAAATCCTGCTTATTTCTCCTTTTAAAAAAAATTAATGTCCATGCACTTGCAATCATTACTTTAGAAATTACAATATCATGGAAATACATCGTGTACTCATAAACTGTAAGACAATATTGTTAGGATGTCAAAACTACCCAAAGCAATCTATAGACTCAACACAATCTATCAAAACTCCAGTAGCATTTTATTTTCTCATACTTTATTTTTTTGAGAAATGAAAACACCTGTTCTGAAAATTCACACTAAATTATAATGGACCTAACATATTCTAAATCATTTTGGGGAAAAAAAGTAAGAGGAGTCCCACTCCCAATTTCAAAATGTAATATAAAGTTACCCACCACGTGTGTGTTAGTTTGTCATACTGTGGTTGCTTGTATGTTTCTATGATTCTGAAAGCTATGCCACCAGTACTTTAAAAACCAGCAGGGTCATCCATGGTAGACAGGTTTCAGATGAGCTTACTGATTAGACAGAGCAGAAGGAAGGAGAGACAGACTACTTGCTAACATTTAGTCACTGAAAACATTATGAGTAGCACATAGT
Source organism: Chrysochloris asiatica (assembly GCF_000296735.1). Taxonomy (NCBI): domain Eukaryota; kingdom Metazoa; phylum Chordata; class Mammalia; order Afrosoricida; family Chrysochloridae; genus Chrysochloris; species Chrysochloris asiatica. The sequence goes on along the minus strand of NW_006408549.1, from coordinate 17,855,349 downwards.
ACCAGAATAATGTGTATTGAAACATGATTAAGAATATTAGCATATTGTCAGATCTAGTGTCAGAAAATGAGTTCCTCTGATTGCAAGACACTCAAAATATGACTAGAGAAGCGTTGCCTCCTCAAAGTAGAGTGGACGGTGATGATGCGAATGGAGTAAAGCTTCTGGGGCCTTCATTTGTTGTTGAGGCACCAGTAAAAATGAGGAGAAACAGCTGTAACATCCATTAATATTCAGAACATGGAATGGATGAAGTATCAATCAAGGAAAACTGGAAGATGTAAAAAATGAAATGGAACACATAAACAGAGCTAAAATGGACAGGCATTGGACATTTTGAATTTGACAATCATATAGTTTACTATGCCAGGAATGACAAATTGAAAAGGAATGGTATCTCAATAATCATCAATAAGAACATTTCAAGACCTATTTTGGATACAGGACCAAGAAGGCTCAGGGGATGGTCCCAGTACTCTGAACCACATAGAAAGGAATATTTAGAAGGTTGGAAGACTTACAGCCAGGGAGTTTGTGGCAGAAGCAAGAAATCCATTGCTTCTTGGTTCGGGATGCTCAGCTGCTCCAGGAGCCGCCATTTTGTGTGGGGCCAAGCGGTGAAAGGATCAGAGCGGCCACGGATGCCTGACAGAGCCGCAAAGATAGGGGTGTGGACATTCTTTTTTTTTTTTTTTTGGTATCTTTTTGTCGGTCCCTTGCTGTCTGAGTACTTCAATTATGGTAACTATAGGGGTGCCTGAGCTAGTGGATACTTCAGCCCCACCCTCGTAAGGTTCTATTCCGCATGTGCATAGATCTCCTCCAAATTTAAAGAGACAGTTTCCACTTAAAACCAAACGTCCGACAGATACTCAGCCCAAGAGCAGGCCTTGAACTTTTCTTATTTGCTTTTTGTTCTGTTTTTTAAACACGGGAAAGAGAAGGAGAGGGCTGTAGGGAGGGAAAGACAGCTCATATTAGGCTACAGATTTTTTTTTTTT
>NW_006408549.1:17836906-17853896 GCF_000296735.1 Chrysochloris asiatica | reverse complement strand
GAAGTCCACATCCTGGTCACATTTTCCTGGAAGCAATAAGAAAGCATAAAAAATACCAAAACACACACTCAATTAAGTATTAAGGCCACAGATACACATTCAACATCTCCAAGAAGCAAAAGCAGATGACTATATCAGCACATGTCCAGAAACAAGATAAAGTGTCTGAGACAAATGACCTGGAAGTAGACCTGGACTCCGTTCTGGAAGGAGGGCAGGCCTTGGAAATGCCTGATAAAGAATTCAGAAAAATGATCATAAAATGTTTCAAAACACTTTACAATGGAGTTGAGAAACATAAGGAAGAAGCCAGGAAAGTACAACAGGATCAATTAAATAAAATAGATACAGCATCTACGTACAGCCAACTGATTTTTGACAAAACACCTAAATATCTTGCATGGGGAGGTGATAGTCTTTTCAACAGATGGTGCTAGCAGAACTGGAAAATGATATGCAAAAGATTGAAACAAGACCTTCTTCGCCTCACACCTTATACAAAAACCAATTCAGCATGGATTAAGGACCTAAATGTGAATCCCAGAATTATGAAGGTCATCATTGAAAAAATCGGGACAAATGTGAGGGCACTAATCAGGTAATAAACAGACTACAATACATTTTGAAAACCACACAAAGTAGACAAAATAGATGAGTGGGACATACTGAAAATTAAAAACTTATGTGCATCAAAAGACTTCACCAGAAGAGTAAAAAGGGAAGCCATAGAATGGGAAAAAATTCTTTTGCAATGACATATCAGACAAGGGACTTATTTCTAAAATATATAGGAAATTACAACACCTCTACAAGAGAAAGACAAATAACCCAATTAAAAAGTGGGCACAGGATATGAACAGACACTTCACCAAGGAAAGAGATCCGGGCAGCCAATAAACATTTGAAAAAATGTTCATGATCACTAGCCATTAGAGAGATGCAAATCTAAACAACAATGAGATATCATCTCACACCAACAATAACAGCAAAGATGAAAAATGTAGAGGACGATAAATACTGACGGGGATGTGGAGAGACTGGGACACTTCTGCATTGCTGGTGGGACTGCAAAATGGTCCAACCATTCTGGAAAGCAATATGGCGTTTCCTCAGAAAGGCTGAAAATAGAAATACCTTATGATCCAGCAATTCCTCTACTTGGTATTTACCCACAAGAAAAACGAGCCACAATCCGAGAAGATATATACACACCAATATAAGAAAACAAAGCTTAAGATCCAAGACATTGCTTTTGACAATGAATTCTGAGATACAACACCACAAACAACTAAAGAAAACAAAGATAAATTATACTTCATCAAAATTAAACACTTTTGTGCAGCAGAGGACTTTATCAACAAAGTGAAAAGACAACCCATAGAATAGGAGACTATGACTGAGAGTCATACGCACAGTACTGGTTTAATATCCAGAATATATGCAGAACTCTTACAACTCAACAACGGTAAGACAAACACCCAAACAAAACTGGACAAGATATTTGAATAGACATTTCTCAAAAAATATACACATATAAACCATCAATTGTTGTTGCTGTTGTTAGGTGCCATCGAGTCGATATAGACTCATAGTGACCTTATGCACAGCAGAATGAAACACTGTGCTCAGTGTAATTTTTATTAGGAAAATATAAATCAAACCCACAATGAAATACAAATCAAAACCCTCTTATCACACTTGACATGGCTATTATCTGAAGATAGAAAAGTAAAAAATATTGACATTAGTGTGGAAAAATTAGAACACTTGTACATGGTAGTGAGATTTAAAAGGGAGGAACTTCAGTGGAAATGGTTTGGCAATGCCTTAAAAAGCTAAATATAGAATTACAAAGTAACCCAGCAAGTCTACTCCAAGGTATATATCAAATAGACTAGAAAGTAGTGACTTATGAAAGTGTTCATCAACAGATGAATGGATAAACAAAATGTGGTATTGCACCAGGGTTGTATCCTTTCACCGTATTTATTCAATCTGAATGCATATTATTCTGTCATAAAGCAAAATTAAGTCTGATAGGACAACGGATGAACCTAACAAACATTATGCTGAGTAAAATAAATTGGTATTCTCTGCTTTCAGCATTTTTGTTGTTAAGTGCTCATAGCGATACTTTATAGGGTTCCCAGGGACCGGCTGGTAGATTTAAAACACTCACCTTTTGATTAACAATCCAGTACTTATCTTACAGTTCCTCACCAGAAGGCCTATCATTGTTAATTGTCATCAAGTTGATTCGGACTCATAGTAACCTTGTTTCGATTCAAAGTGACACAAAAGTACAATACTATATAATTTTATGGACTCTACAACATGGAGATTAGAAAAAGGAATACAAACCAAGGTAGATTAATGGATATTAGTGGCTGGTTAGATTAATGGGTACTAGTAGAGTCCTGGTATGGCGCTGTGGCCTAATGCGTCAGATTGGAAAGTCTTTTGAACTGTAAGGTCGGTGGTTCAAGCTCACCAGCTGATCCTTGGAAACCTATACAGGGTCGCTATGTGTCCGAATCGACTTAACACGATAGCAGAAGTCCCAGCGTTCTGGTATGGTGCTGTAGGATAAGCACTAGATGGCGGCTCAAATGAACCAGTCACTCTGAATTGGAACAGGGTCACTATGAGTCGGAATCAACTCGATGACAATTAAAAATGAAAAGCTCGGTGGTTTAAACCTTCCAGCCAGTCCCTGGGAACCCTATAAAGGGTCACTATGAGTTGGAATCGACTCAATGGCACTAAACAAAATTGCTGAAAGCTGAGAATACCAGAAAGATGTTTACTTGTGTTTTATTGATTACGCAAAGGCATTTGCCAGTATGGATCATAAACTATGGGTAACCTGAGAAAAACGGTAATTCCAAAACACTTACTGTGCTCACGAGAAACCTGTACATAGACTAGGAGGCAGTCATTAAAACAGAACAAAGGGATACTGAATCATTTAAAATCAGAAAAGGCATTGCACCAGGGTTGTTTGTATCCTTTCACTGTATTTATTCAATCTGAATGCTTAACAATGGTTAATATGGCAGTTTTTGCTATGTATGCTTGAGCACAATAAAAGTTTCAAAATTACAATAGGTTTCTACCTTATCAGCCTTCCTTTTTCTATCAGAGTGATCTTTATAATAACTAGCCATTATCCTACTTCTTCTAATATTCAATAGATTCCTAAAATCTTCAAAATTAAATGCAAAATCCTGAGCATGACATTTAAATCTCATGAACTAGCCTCTGCTAATATTTTTGGACTTCCTTTTCACAGCCCTCCTTCTTGTGCGTATTCTAGAGTAATTCAGTTTCTAAAATACGCTATGCTCTTTCACACATGTATGCCATTGCATATCACATTATCATATATTATATTTCATTGTTAATAGTGTTACTTTATGCTATGTAGGTTAAAAGTGTTTCTTGAAATCAAAATTTTCTTTGAACTTAAATCTAACCTCTCTTCAGGGTTCTCACTTATTTCAGGACTGATGACTTTTGACATCTGCTCCTATTTAATTTTACTGACTATTGCTTACCCTACTGACACTTTCTTTTCAAGAATATGAGAGGTGTAGAGTTGAAGGGAGATGAAAGTAGAAGGAGGAATACACTAAGAAATAGGGGGCAGAAGCATAACAATATTATTACTAATGTCCAACGGCAGAGGCAAAGCAGTTGATCATGATTATTTTTGTGCTTTATTTTGCCAAAGCAATATAGCCACATCATTTAAAACATCATATGACACTGTAACACAATACTGTACTAAGTGCAATATTGTGATAAAATGAAATAATTCCCAATCCAACCATTTCTAACCCCATTCTCAGCTCTCATAGTCCTCCTCCCCCAAATCACTGACCTTTGTGATATTCCTTTTTGCACTCATACCAATCAATTTTGGATATTTTCACTTGATTTCCCATTAAGATAGATGAAAATTCAGCTTCCCGAGATATTTTCTTTGCTTCCTCTCTCCTATCCTCTTAATCTATCTTTATTACAATTTTGATTACTTTTATACTACCTTCCCCCTAGTTATTTTGAACTAAGCATTACATTGTACTTTTATTATGATTTATGTATCTTAAATTATCAATTTATATTTGCTTAATTTTAATTATATTTGTTGCTGATTCTATATCTTCCAAAAACATGTAGGTAAAATTTTTCACAAAATTAATCAAGTAACAGTCTAACTTCTATGTGTGTACAAATGGCATATATGTGCACATATATACATTGTTCTATGTATGTATCATTTACCTATTTATCTCCTGGAATCATCCTTTCTATTTGGACCAACTGCTTTTATTTGGACCAACTGCTCCTTAAATCTGCTGTCATAGGATTGACCTTTATTATAATTTTAAGAAATTTATTTGCATTTCTTGATAGATCCTCTAGTGCTTAGTTCTTGTGTTTCTAACATCTTCATCATACATAAAAAAGAGAAAAGATTAAATAATGGCAAACATTCTGAAGATCAACATCATTGACATGTTCTTTCTTCTCTTGATAATACTGCCTCAAATATAAAATGGTTTCCTTTTCTGCCTGGTGCACATCTTTAAAATGTCTTTTACTATCTTGTTATTTAATCCCCTTTACTTCTTCTTTTTGTCATAAGTTTTTTTTTTTTTTCCTTTTCTAAGTTCAGTATCTATTTCTAGGATTGCTCATCACTTAGTGGAGCATATCTTATAGATGAGGGATGAATGACACTGCTGGAAAATTTTTTGAGAACTTATTTAACATTAGTCAAGCACATATTTAATTGATATGTCTGAGTACAGAATTCTAGGCTGAAAGGTGTTTTTATTAAAAAAAACTTGAGGATATTATTCTGTGATGTTCAATAAAACTTCCAGTGCCATTGTGGAGAAGCTGAAACCATTTTAATTCCTTACCCTTTGTAAGTAAAAATTTCACCCTATTTCTTAGGGCTTGGAGAGTTTTTTATTTCCCATATTCAAAATTTTCACATCTATATGCCTTGGTATGTAACACATTTCATCCATCATACTGGAGATTAGACTCTTTTAATCTGGAAATTTTTTCCTGCGAATTTTTGGAAATTTTGGCGAATTGTATGATGATAATCTCGCATTCATTTTCTTTGTATACTTTCTTGGAATTCAAATTAGTTTAATATTTACCTCCTGGATTTGTGGACTTGTCTGTTATTTTCTAATCATTTTCTATAATACTTTTTAAATATCTTGTTTTTGTGGGATTATGTAAGGTTTTTATCTTTCAACCTCTTTATTGTATTTTCATTGCTCCTGTCAAGATTTTAATTTCCAAGTAAGAGAATTTTTCCCACTCTGAGGAGATCTGGTAGCAAAGTAGTTACGAATTGGGCAGCTAACCTCAGGGTCAGAAGTTTGAAACTACCAGCTGTTCCGCAGGAGAAAGCTGAGGCTTTCTGCTCCCGTAAAGATTTACAACCTCGGAAACCCTGTACAGGGTCGCTATGAGTCAGAAGTGACTCCACAGTACATATTACCATGGATATTAAAGGTAGTGTTAAAACTTACTTCTTCCTGTATAATCTGTTTCTTCCAAGTTACTTTTGCTTGCTTGTATTTTGGTCTCACTCTATTTAAAGTTGTCATTGGATGCCTAGAAATACTTGGTTAGCTGATCCTGGTTAAAAGGTAGTAACAAAAATCTGATTGGAGACACTGACTACATTGGAGACAAATGTTGATTTAGCCTTGATGTTAAGTGTCATTGAGTCGGTACTGACTCAGCAACCCTGTGAGTGACTGGTGAGTTTGAATCACCAACCTTACGGTGCAAACCTTAGTGGAAGATTATCTTATTGATTGCTTATTGGTGAAATCCTGATTACAAAATCTTAATGTCCTTTCTCTTCGGTTGGACACATTCACATTCAGTTGTTCCATTTTCTATCCTAGAGGGAAAAACAAGAACAAACAAACCAAAAAACAACATTGCTGTTGACTTTTTTTTTTTTTTTTTTTTTTTGTAAAAAAACATTTAGCATTCAAAAGGTAGAAGTTCACTTAATCCTGTTCTTGGTTTAGAACCAAGCATTCCTCCATTCACAGATTCTTTTGCTTTCTCCAGAAAACCAAGCCTAAATTTTCTTCTGGTAAAAGGAGAAGTAGCCCAAAGTCAGGATGGCCTGGAAAAGGTCTGGTGTATTTAACTGTTCCTTAGGAATGATTTCCAGGTTCTCTTAGTCAACTCTTCTTTATTCCCATTTCTACATGTTCTTGGTACTTCCACTCATCCATCTTTTAGTATACTATGTTGGGTTTGTACTCTGCTTGCCCTTGACAGCATGTAATTTAGTTTCCTTTGCTCTGCTAACCAGTTATAAGGTGACTTTTTGCTTCTAGTTCCCCACATTTTGCTGTTATTTTCTTTTATACTTCCTTTTCCTTATGTTTTTAACAAGAAAGTAAAGAAAGTCCATTTTCTGCAGATTTTGAAGAGCTTGAGAGAGAGTAAATTATATGTCTCTACCTATTTGACCTGAAAGTGCTGCTGTACCTATCAGATGCATGTCACATGCTAGGTAAAAATCTATAGAGTTCTCAAGGGAAAGTTCTTATAAGTTTAAAGTTTCAATAACAACTGTTTAAAAGCAACAGATAACTTTTTAAAAAACTGTTTGTCTCTTTTCATGCCCTTGAACTGTTCGTTTGTATGATAACTTTTGTTCTTGACCTGATTCTTTCCCTTTTGAATTCTGCTACTAATCTCTTAGTTGATTCTGAGATTTGATACCGTGATTAACATTTTGTCTTATAGACCCAACACTAGATCTGTAAGAATTCAGACTGGATTTTTTTGTGGCTACTCAAAATGATTGACCCCTGCTTCAAATCAATCTCTGATTGTTTCATTTATAAGGAAACCAGCTGTACCATTTTATGGTAAGCAAGCTAATAACTATTTATTATTATTTTTTTAATGCATACATTTGAGAAGGGGAGACCTGAGCACCTGAGTTATTATTTTAAATTCTGATTAGTACTCTCTATTTATTTTCTCTACAACTCAAGTCTCCCCACTTCACTTCAGAAGAATTTCCTCTTGGTTTAAATGATAATTGTTACAAGTAGAAGATTAATATGAAATTAGTCTAAATTTGAAATTTTCTTTATGATTTGATGATAACATTTTAAAGGGTTTAGGGAAAAATTAAGTTCATAAACATTAAGGACAAATGTTTAAAATATTTTATCTTGGAAGTAAATGCTTTTAATAATTTTTATTTATTGTTGCTGTTGTTCAGTGCCATTGAGTCAGTTATAACTCAGAGTAACCCTTCATAGAGTTTCCAAGGAGCAGCTAATGGGTTTGAACCGCCAATCTTGAGGTTAGCAGTCCAATGCTTATCCTACTGCACCATAGTAGGATTCCTGACTCCTAAAATTGGGTTAGAGAATGCATAATACAACAAAATGAAATTTATGTCATGGCAATCATAGTAGCAAAAACACAATTTAATTTCATACTATAAACATTTATGAAGCAACTTCTTTATGCATGGCACTATATTAAGTGTTTCCAAAGAATAGAATCATTGGACAGATACAAAACTCGAGGAGTTTAGACATTAACAAGGATTCCCAAAAGTAAATTAACATAAAACTATATACTTGGTCTGAAAATAGCATAAGAATATGGACATATAATTTTTAATTAATCTAGGACACTGTTAAAAAGAAAGGGGCAATACCAGTTACACTTGGAAATAGTCATAAACTTGACCTCAATTTCAATCAAGAAGGTTCAAATGTGGTGGGGTTTCTTTCTATTTAGTGAGATCAGGAAAGACAAGAATCAAGAAGGTAGAATTGAGCATGAGTTAAACTATGGGTAAGGGTTAACTATGAGGGGGATTTGAAAAAGCTTGTATAAAAATAGAATTAAAAGATCATGGATTTTTTCCATGAACTTTTTACAGCCCTTTTGTATTTGTATAGCACAGTGGTGGAAGCAATGCATTCAGGCATAGCAAGAATGAAGTTGGTTCAGGACGGGCAGTATTTTGTTCTGTTGTGCATAGGGTAGCTATGAGTCAGTACAGATTTGATGGCACCTAACAACAACAACAATAGATATAAGAATATTTGCTAGGTAAAAAGCTTGAAAGAGAAGTTTAGAATAGGTTTTGGAAGGACTGAATATAAAACTTTTGCTTTTAAGAGAGGAATGATATGATTTAAACTGTAACTTGAGAAGATCATTTTGCCAAATAGGCCAGACTAGAGAAAAAAAAAATTTTTTTTAAAAGAGAGATTTATTTGAGTTAGGGAGACCAATTATGAAGTAAAATTTTATAATGCATAAAGTAATCCAAGTCAAAATAGGTCAACAATGTCAAGAAGAAAATAGATGCTGATGATAATGTGGGAGAAAATTATAGAATTGGCAAATGTCTAACAGGGGAGGGTGGATTTGTTAGGAAAAAGGAGAAGAAGATTAAGAACACTCACATTTTTAATAGGTAGGTAACAATATTTAGTCCCATTAGTAGAATTACAGTAGAATCTGGACATAGACCAAGAGCTAGTCATTCCAACAGAACAAGGGATACTTCATGGTTTAAATTCAGGAAAGGATTGTATCAGGGTTGTATCCTTTCATCATAATTTATTCAATCTGTATGCTGAACATAATCCAAGAAGCTAGAATATATGAAGAAGAATGTGGCATCAGGATTGGAAGAAGTCGCATTAACAACTTGTGATATGCAAATGACACAACCTTGCTTACTGAAAGAGAAGAAGACTTGAAGCACTGACTGATGAAGACCAAAGATTACAGCCTTTGGAATGGACTACGGTAGTCACATGCTGCAGAGTTGCTTCCAACCCACAGAGACCCTGTATAGGGTTTCTGAGGCTGTAATCTTTACAGGAGCAGGAAGTCTCATATTTCTCCTGAGGGACAGTTGATAGATTCAAACTGCTGACTTTGTGGTTAGGAGTCCATCTTGTAACCCACTATGCTACCACAGCCCCTTCGGTATGGACTATACCTCAGCAGAAAGAAAACACATATCTTCACAGTTGGACCAATAAACAACATCAAGGAAAACAGAGAAAAGATTGAAGCTGTCAAGGTTTTCATTTTACTTGGACCCACAATCAATGTCCATGGAAGCGGCAGTCAAGAAGTCAAATGGCATAGCACATTGGGCAAATCTGATGCAAAAGACCTCTCTAAAGTGTTAAAAAGCAAAGATATCACTTTGAGGACTAATGTGGGCCTGACAAAAACCATGGTGTTTTCAACCCCCTCATATGTATGTAAAAGCTGGACAATGAGTAAAGATCTAATAACTGATGTCTTTGAATCATAGTATTGGTGAAGGATACTGAATCTATCATTGACTGCCAGAAGAATAAACAAATCTGTCTTGGAAGAAATGCAGCCAGAATGCTCCTTGAAAGTTAGGATGATGAGATATCATCTCACATATTTTGGAAATTCTATCAAAAGGGACAAATTTGAGGAGACAGACATCATGACTGATAAAGTAGAGGGTTAGTAAAACAAAAGGAAGCCCTTTAATGATATTGATTGACACAGTGGCTACAACAATGACTTAAAACAAGACAACAATTGTGAAGATGGTGCAGGACCAGGAAGTGGATTGTTCTGTTGTAGATGGTGTGAGGAGAAGTACGAGCCAACCTGATAGAACCTAACAGCAATAATACAGTCAGATAATTCAGGAGGAAGCATGTTTACTTTGATGGGAGAAAAGGCATATTGATGAGTTCTCTATTTGACATAGTAAGTCTAGGAGGCTACAGAACCATCCAGATATATCTACCAGCAAGTGGGTCAAAAAATATAAATCTGGACTTCAAGACTGTTCACTTCCACAAAGGAGAGACTATAGACTAAAAGAGGCTAAAAATATACAAAAGGGATATGTAGAATCATAAGTGTAAGACATTAGTCATGGTGGAGGAAAAAGAAGAAAAATTGTAATGTCTAGAAGCAAAACATTCACTAGGGGCTATTGTCACAGACTCTACCAGAAGAGCAAACAGAAGTGGGTCTGATTTTCAAGGCGCTACCTAGAAAAATTAACAATGGCAGAATAATATCTGTAGTAAATACTTTTAAAAAGCCATGTTAGAGAATGAGAAAAGACTAGATTTAATAATTAGCATATTAATTGCTTTTGAATGAATAGATGCAGAGAAGTGACACAATTGAAACAAAGTAAGATCTAGAGTACACTTCGTGGTAGCAGGCCAATGTTCAACTCATGACGCTACCAGGGCTCCTTTGAAGACATAAAGTTGTTATTGTTATTAAGTGACAAAAGTAGGAGTAAAGAAGTAAAAGGAGCAGATTATAAACTTTTCATTCATGAAAATTAAGGGACAGGGAGATAACTTGCCATAACTTCAGGGGACTATCAGAGGGTATCAGCCTGGGCTGAAGTTTTGTCTGTTCACATATAATTAAAAAAAAAAAAAAAAAAGATTTAAAAAATTTAAAATATGCATACATTTATCTCAAATGAAAGATGATTTTGATTCATACAATATTCTAGGCATGCTACTAGGCTCTCATCTTCCCTAACTGGATTTTTGTTTTTATTTATGATTGACTTTTAAATTTGGTACTTCATTATGACAAAAATAATGATATGTAAAAATCCAACTATCTAAAACATACAACAGTTTCTTTTGGCAAAATAAATGAAAAAAATGAATATAGATATATGGAGTTCTGGTGTGGCACTGTGGGTTAATGCATCAGACTGCAAAGTTATTTCAACTGCAAGGTCGGTGGGTCAATCTCACCAGCTGCTCCTTGGAAACCTTATGCAGGGTCGCTATGGGTTGAAATTGACTCGATGTGACTAAACAACAATATATATTTATTACTATATAATATATATGTACATATGTATAGTATATAGTAATTGGTCTACTGGGTCAGATTGGTAATATTTCTAGTACACTTTGTTTTCTCTTTGATAATAAAAACTAGGGGGACTTTTATAGTTTCATTCATGCATTCAGTCTGATATTTAGGAATTCACATCAAACACTTCCCCTTAGCAGCCTTATAGAAGTAATTTTTATCTTTTGTTTAAAGGACTTGCACAAGAAAACATATATTTATATATATATTATTGATTGACTAAACTTTCTAGGAGTTCTGGTGTGGCACAGGAGTCAATGTGCTGGACTACAAAATCAGTTTGAACCTCAAGTTTGGTGGTTCAAGCCCACCAGTCGCTGCTTGGCAACCCTATACTGGGTTGCTATGGGTCGGAACCAACTCATCGGCATTTAACAACTACAACATCCAAAGTAATTTTTTATTTTCATGAAGTGGTGGTAGAAGTATTAGCATATCTATCTGGAATATTAGCATATTATATATTCTATCCAAGAAGCTGGGTTACATTAACAAAGAATGTGGCATAGGATGGGAGGAAGACTCATTAACAACCTGCAGTATGTAGGATGATACAACTTTGCTTGCAGAAAGCGAGGAGGATTTAAAATACTTACTGATGAAGATCAAAATTCACAGTTTCACAGTCTTCAGTACAAGTTGTACCTCAATGTGAAGAAACCAAAATTCCTCACCACTGGAACAGTAAATGACATCATGATAAATGGAGAAAAGATTGAAGTTGTCAAAGACTTCATTTGGCTTGGCTCCACTATCTACACTCATGGAAACAATCGTCAAGAAGTCAAATGACATATTGCATTAGGTATATCTGCTGCACAAGACCTCTTTAGAGTATTCAAGATAGGGAGTATTCAAGAGCAAAGATGTCAGTCTGAGGACTAAGGTGCGCCTGACCCAAGCCATGGTATTTTTAGCAGTGTCATATGCAAGTGAAAGTTGAACAATGAATAAGGTAGACATTAAAAGAATTGATGCATTTGAATTACGGTGTTGGAGAAGAATATTAAATAGTATTTGTTGGTTCTAGAAGAACAAACAAATCTGTGTTGCAAGTACAGCCAGAATGCTCCTTAGAAGTTAAGATGGTGAGAAATCATATCTCATACTTGGGATGTATTATCAGGATGGACCAGTCCCCAGACAATGACAACTTGCTTGACAAAGTTGATGGTCAACATAAAGGGGGAAGGCCCCCAATGAGATGAATTGGTACAGTGGTAGCAGCAACAGGCTCAAGTTTACCACCGATTGTGAGGATGGTGTAGGACCTTGTGTGCAGTATTTCACTCTGTTGTGCATAAGGTTGCTATGAGTCGGAACTGATGCAATGGCACCTAACAACATCTATTAAATTTGGGAGGATGTACTTATCTATATTAATTTGCCAGAGAGTAGGGAGAAATGTGAATCATAATCACAAAAGACTGAGTACAGGATTGTTGCTGTTGTTGTTAAGTGCCTCCAAGTGGGTTCTAATCCATAGTTACCCTGCATAAGATTTCCAAGGAGCAGCTGTGTGAGCTTGAACCACTGACCTTGTGGTTGAAACAGAATTTGCAGTCCAGCCCATTAACCCTCAGTGTCACACCAGGACTCCAGGATACAAGAGGTTAAAAAAATACAGAAAGAATATATTAACTCACTAAACTTTTAGACTAGTATTTGTCTGAAGTACAGTTGAATGCTTCAATGCTTTTTGCTCCTTCCCTCAATCACTATAAGCCTCTAGTTCGTTGCTGATTCTCTAGTTTACTAGCCCAATCTAGTATATTTGCTAAATTCAAGCAAACTATTAGAAGATTTTGTCCTAAATTACTTGAGCTTTCATTTTCTGTTTCCTATTGACTGGAAGAATACAGACAGTAGGACGACTGCTAGAGATCATGTCCTAGATCTTAGTCATTGTTGTTAAGTACTGTCAAGTCAGTTCCAACTCATGCTGACTCTGTATAGAGATTCTGAGAGCTGCTGATGGATTTGAACTGCCTGCCTTGTGGTTACCTGTCCAATGCTAATCTTACAGTACCACACCAGTCATAAATGTATGTAAACCATTCATTGAGTAAAACCACAATGTCTATGAACCATTTTTCTGTTCTCTTATTTATTGACAGTTTTGTTTTAATTACAACACAATGATGAGTTGATGGTAAATACAGAAGATGCAATAGTATAAAAAGCCATTTAACCCTTCCCTAGGTTAAGACACTTACAGCAGACAAAAAACTGCCCCACCCCAAATCCCCTCCATGAATGGAAACAAAATAAATATAAATTAATAAATACAAAACAAATCACTGCACAGCCCTTAACTCTTTGATTACCATGACAAGAACCATGCTGATGATTCTAGCTTGTGACATTTGTGTAGTTAAAGGTTGCCGCAGCAGTCAAAGGGTTATAGCATTGTAAACATAAGTACTTTGTGGAAAAGTTCAGTCATGTTAATGGTCTACAGCAATGAGATTAATAGCATGACCCCTTGACCTTTAATGACACAACATTAGAAGGATTTAAAGAGATAGTAGCTTGGTGAGCTGTTACAAAGACTAGTCAACCATTTTATTTAACAATGTGCTATGAGGCCTTGATTTACTAATAAAAGACAACTTGTGAGTAATAAACACTGTTAAATGCATTGATCAATAAAATCAATGAAAAAAAATTAATTTAAGCACCACAAAATTTTGCCTGATTATATCTGACAGTCATTATACACTTTAGCACCATTTATTTAGCCTTATATTTGCACACAGCAAACTTTGTGTTTGTCAGTAGAAGTTATCTGGGAAACAAACAAACAACCAGATTTAAGAATTTAAGATGGTATGAATATACAGAATCCTATCAGAGCAAAAACAAAAAGCAAAGCAAAACAACATAAAAACCACTAACAACTTGCAAACCCTTAAAACTCATTCAGCAATAACCAAAATGTTATTTCTTTCTTTCCTTGCATATGGAAGACACATATTACCAAAAATGTAAAGAAATAATGTTGATTGTATGTGCACAATCCATAAACTAAAAGTCAGATTTTATTACTCTCTCCATAACTGAAAACCTCATAGGGAATTCGAATAAACATAAAGTATTATCAGAAGAGCAAAAGATAATGGCCAAAAGATTTAATTTCCTGGTGTTTCTCTCTGCTTCACAGTTTAATGTTCTTTAAGTAAAGTTGACTTTCATTTTATTTTTTCAATTTCCCATAACTACAATATAGAAAGGAAAAAATGATTTCCATAGAAAGCTGTAAAATGAGTACAGTTTACCCAAGAGACAATTTTCCTTTGTAATTGCTTGCATCTCTTTCTTATTCTGAAAGATTAATGTCTGCAATTTTTAATAATTAAATATATGGTATTTAATTGACAAACTAAATTTATGGGAAATTTCCCCTTAATCTAGCTAGTAAATATATATATGTTCATATATACTATATATTTCCAAATTTATATTACCAGATAGCATATATGGATGTCATAAATGTAGCCATTCATTATCATACTGATCCACTAATTGAATCAAGATAATGTTAATAATATAGGTGTACAAGTTTTAAAACATCTTGAAGTTACTATACTGATGAAGCAGGCAAATTTCTCAATGTCAATAACTGGTTCTTTTAAAAAACCATTAACAGACTGTGGACTGATTATATTTTATGTTTTTGTTAAAAAATTAAGCTTATTAAAAGTTATATTAGCATAAAATTGAACTAGTAAACTCCTTTTATTTCCTTCCTATAATATAAAAACAAGAAATATTTGTTTATAATTAGATACCTAAAAAAACCTTTCAAGACTTATAAGCCTGAAGCAAATTTTTATGGCCAAGATTCTAAAACCCCTGAAAATAGAGGTCCACAATAGAAATGCTGATGCAGTCAAAACCAATGCAGCGAAAATCTGCCATTATAATACCCCTATTCCTTATTCTTTCTTTCTTATATGTAATTTACACATAAAGGAAACTAGACCAAAGAATCAAGGTTTTAAGTATTCATGTACCCTTCACATACCTTAAACAGAAGACTACATTCTGGTATTTACTTTCCTGTAAAATTATTTAGGATATGCTCTCCAAAAGCAAACTTCCCTAGCCGTCTTATCAACAAACAACAGCCATCGTAGTCAGCATTTCGCCTTTCACAGGGGACTAGCTCTACAAAAAGTTAGAACCCAATGAGAGAGATTCAGAGGTGTGTGAAATTTACAGGAACCAATCTTTGCATGAAATGTGTGGAAGAAAATACTGTCGAGCAAAGACATATTTCCTGGGTACCACCTCTCATGCACGATGCTGCTGAATTTGAGTTTCCACCAAAGGATGGTAAAATAAAATCTGTTAAAAAGGGACAAGGTAGAAATTGAAAGGAATGCAAATATAGGCACAGATTGCATAAGACAACATAAAATGATATATCCCTCCCAACCATCTGCATTTTCAGGCGACAAACAGAAGGCAAACAATTTCAGAATTGGAGGAGCAGAAAACCATGCACACAGTCACCTTTGTTTGGAAACTGTGTTTGTTTGGAAGCAACAAAGTAATCATTGGTGAAATTCTGTTTTTATAAACTTTCAAAAGAAAACAGATTCCATATAAAATATAAAAAAAGTAAGTGACAGAACTAAAAATGGAATTTTACCCAGGTAATAAATACTATATACTAAATAGCAGTGACAAGCTAGGCAAAAACATGGCCTCAGTGATGTTATTTCAGTGGTAACAGAAATATGACATTGATTTAAGGATAACCCTCATGCCACCACAAAATCATTCATTTCAAAAATTTACCTCTTACCTTAACAATTGGAGTGTCAATATATAGAGAGGGAACAAATTCAAACTGGCATTACCAAAACAGCAGATGAAACATGCATTCTAGTGACTTTTCAACTAGACAGCTCACATCAGGCTTTAGTCATCCATATTGGCAAGAGAGGCCACGTAGCAACACACATTCATTTAAAGGGTGGTGAGTACAAGCAGTACCATATCCTATCGTAGGAAAAGGCATCCTACCACGCAGTCATGTCTCACCAAAGTTTCATCCTATGTGAGACATGTATAAAAGACCTGTGTCAAAAGTATGACACCTGGGAACCAGTCTACCTACAAAGCAAGTGGTACAGAAATGTCTGTATGATGAGCAATATATTTTCATGGATACAATAAACTGGATAAAAGACTCAAGAAACAGCTTCCTAAGTCAAAATGTTCAAAACTTTATTCTTGGTCACCATTCTCTCCTTCTGGTTTTTCTATGTCAAATAAGGGTTAGTAGCTTAGAATGATACAAGTATTGTATTTTCATATTTATATTTGATTTCCTTCTCCCTTCTTAAGGGCATATAAATCCAGCTCTATAGCAGAGCACATGGCAAAGTTATGTGAATGAGCACAACATTCTCATTTATGATGTATTCGTCTCATGCACTCTGGAGTGTGAGAACATTTTGAGTGCAAACTTGAATATTAGTCCTAGTCCAATGTTAATATAAGATAAATTCTAGGACATGTCACTCTTTAAATTGAAAAGGTGTAAAACTTTAATAAATCTATAAATAAATATCTTTCCTTTGTAAGCTTTTATATTTATCTTTCACTGACCATGAGTCACTGGTTTTGCCCTCATTTTCCATAAGGAGCTTTAGTTAAAGTGCTTGTGAAATCTTTTTTACTGCACTAAGCTTCTCCTGCCTTTGTAGCCTCGCTTAAGATAAAAATTCACATTGTTCTAAGATATGCTGCGTGCAATTTCCAGCTGTATGCTCACCATTGTGCTTAGAAGTTGAAGACTGTTACTTCAGAATTCCGCCAGAAACTGACAGGACTTTTACAATATCACATCTGTTATTCACTCAATTTCTGTGATTATGTCAAATCAATGTTCATTCTTAGGCATTATATACTATTGTTTAAATTTCAAAGTGTATATATCCCAGTGGAGACCACCCTTGATAGGAGTCTTATTTTTAGGTGTGAATTTTAAACCAAAAACCACTTCCTCTGTTAGTTA
>NW_006408549.1:17810404-17836806 GCF_000296735.1 Chrysochloris asiatica | reverse complement strand
TATCCATAAAACAATGAAAATGATATTTGTAATTGGATGTTATTAATCTGACCTGAAACATCTAAGAATCATTTTAACATTATGCCAGTGGAACAGATGACAATGATTTGAGTAGTACACTGAAAGACAAAATTTATAATCACATGAGCCCGGAACACTAAGGCAATTTCTTTGTTACAATGCCAAGTGTTTTTGTTATATGATAATTGAAGTAAATGTCTATGGCAGGAAAATGGCTTTTCCCAGGGGATTCTACCAATATCTTTCCAGTTGAGGTTACCAAACACCTAACTCTGACATTTTTAGCCTATAAGGCAGAACATAAGCACTGGATATGTTTAAGCAGGATAACATCTAATGACCCCTGGCTAATTATGTACATTGATAGATCACACACTCCTCACAAGATGAAGAACATGAAGTTATAGTTTTCTGTACTATTTTAAACTTGCTAATGTAAAATTTCCAATTGTATAATTACATCTTATCGTTATTTTAAAAAAGACTCATTTCCTCTTTTTCACCACTTTACATTATATTAACTTTCATTTATGGTGTGGAACTCTCTTGATTACATATATATACAGTTCTAATTTTTAAACAGACACATAAGCTTCAGTTATTTCCTATGGTCACAATAAATCTGTATTATGAAAGTGCATGAAATGCAATGATATAGCTAGAACCTCTACTATGAGTGATTTGATACCATTGGTGGGATGATACAATGATTGTGATTGTATTTACAGCTATTTGTAATAGCTCATCTGAATTTACCTTTTTGGTTTACAAAGCATGTTCTGTTTGACATCTGTGAGAGTTTGAAATGCGTATGTCTCTGAGAGCATCAAATTAAGTGAATTGTTTATTATGTTTTCAGAAAAACATAACACCATCAACAAGGTGGTTTCAGTATATTCTAAAAGAGCAGATTTGATACTATCAGCAAGTCAGTCTTTGTTAGTTTCTGTAAATAATTCTGAAACCTCAAAATATATTTTTATAACTCTATGTTAACTCAGTCTATGTGATTATAACAGATACTCTTCTTCAGATAGCACATTGAGTTTAGTCAATATGACCACACAAATTACTGTAACACCTACAAAGTGGGTATCTGTGCCATGATAGAGATATCAGGATAATAATATGCAGAAATTGCAAGCATTACATTACTACCCTAGGATCCAGAATATAGTTCACAATCCATGTACTGGAAATACCAGTGATGTTTTGGCAATGTTCTCATTTACCACATTGTTTTAAAATAATTGACAGAAAGGGAATAATATGTATATAGTATATGAAACCACCAAATTATGTGTTAATAGAAAAAGATTACAGACAATCTGACCATTAAAAGTCACATTTGCATATTTCATTAAACCAGTCTCTATCCTTCATTAGTAATAACTCAATTTATACGCTGCTCCTCAGAAACACTATACAGGGTCGATATGAGTCAGAACTGACTCGACGGCACTAAACAAGAACAATAAATCATTACTTAGTAATTTATGATGTCTGATTCAGAAAAGGCTTGTCTTCTGATTTATAACAGAAGTTATTTTTGTTACTAACTAATTCAGTTATGCTGCCTGTGCAATTGTGAAGAGACTGTATTGGTTCACAGCGATGACATTCTTTGCACACACTTGGTTCTCGGGTTCACAGTTAAATTCATCACAAATTTTATGTATGTTGCAGACAAACTTTTGTTTAGGTCTGATGTAGAATTACTGCCTTCTAAAGAACATAGACTAATCAGCTAGTTTAATGTTTCATTCAGGGCTGCTAACAATATAGAACATAATATTTGACTAAGTTGTAAACTGTGTAGACAACTTACTTAAATAACATAGCCTTGTTTACATTAGGGTTCATATTAAATAATGACAAATAATGAAGAGAAATACAACTTTTTTTGTGTCTGTGTGTGACCATGGATAGGTTTTCTTTTAATTTGTCAAATTCTAGGTCTATGGGAGTTTTTCATGTTGCCGTTACTGTTGGGTGCTATCACATCGATTCCAATTTATAACCAAACCATGTGACAGAGCAGAACTGCTTTGTATGATCTTCTTGGCTGTAATCTAATCAGGAGCAGATCACCAGGTCTTTCTTCCATGTAGTTGATTAGCGAGTTCCAGCCACGAACATTTTAATTAGCACCTAAGCACTTAACCACTGTGCCACCAGTATTCTTTGCATGTTATTAGTGGTTATTGTTAAGTGCCATCGAGTCAGTTCTGACTCATAGTGACTCTGTATAGGATTTCCGAGGAACGGCTGATGAGTAAGAACCACTGACCTTGTGGTTCAAACTGACTGCAGTCTAGCACATTATCCTACAGTGCCATTCCAGGACTTCATTATTAGTGAGGAGATTTTTTTTTTGTTTTTTTAAAGATAGGTTGTGTGTTTCCACTGATACTGGATTGGAACATTATGTTATTGACCCATAGAAATATAATCTGCATTATTTTTGAATCACTATTCATATGTGTTAGAGCTATTAAGAGTCACTCTCTCACTATTTCATGAAAACTCGAAGAGGCAGAAGAATCAGCAAATGTACTCACAAAGTGCCTGGTGTATAATAAACAAATGGAATCCCAGTGTTTGTGATTATGTGTCATTCAATTGTTTTTTTATCTCTTGTATTCTCAGTCTGATAATTACATAAATATTTGTCAAGAGAACAGTTGTATGTGCCGTATATAAGTCTCATCTCATATTCAAGTAAATATGACCCTTATCCATGACATTTTCCAGAATTCAAGCAGAATGATCGTCTCCTTCCTTTTTAATGCCATGAGTATTTTCTAGCCCTTAAATACTTACAGGGTTGTGATGAATCAAGATATATTGTAGCAAATGAATAATGAAGCAATAGATTGCTTATTAGCTATCTTTTTCATTTTAGAGTTTAAAAAATCAGTTTGAAAGCAAGTTGATGGAGTCCCTCCATGATTTGCACATGATCCAAAATGACACCAGTCCTCATTTCTATCTTTAGTAAAACATAATTGCCAGTCACTTTTTCTTGACATCAGGTCCTAAAAGACACTCCACTCACAAGCAAACTGTGTAAATGGGCTTATGTATATAGTCGTCCATGCTCAGCAGCAGTGAATAACTTTTTATGATATCAGCAGCATCTAGAATCAAAGCACTTAAGTCAAACTTCAGGGCTGATCCTGCTCCTTTCTCCTTGCTTTCTTGGCCTGCGTGTACACAATTTCTGAAACCTTGTCAAAATACAGTCTGCATTGCATAATGTTTTGCTATAAAGCCATACCGCTTTTCTAACTGTTCTTTCTTCTTAGCCTTATATTATATATGCTCAGGTAGTAAGAAATGACAATCTGCAGGGCTTTTGCAGCATACCTCCCATGGTTACAAAATATTTTCCCCGACCAAATCATAAACATGTAGTTTAACCAAAAGGCATTCTAATTTTCATGCTATGTTGAGTATAAATATAAATTCAAGGCAGCCAAACTATCCATTTCCAAATAAGAATGTATACTTACACTCATTAAAAATCATCTGGAAATGTGTATTATTAGCAAATGAGTAAGAAATTTTTACTAGTATAAAATTCCTGCTTTATATAAAAGCCACACTGGCCATTCAAGTATTTGAGGGTTGTTGGTTTTTTTGTGTGTGTGTGTGTGTGTTTTTCTTCCCCTTTAGATTTTGCAATTTGTAGTAAAAGGATAAAATTGGATTTGAAATTATATTAAAGCTAAAGGAAAAGTCACTTCTACCTACAGGGCATTTTTAGAGTGTGCATGTAAAGAACAAAGTGTATATCTGCAAATTTGCCATCAACACTCTTTCTCTCCCCCCTCTAAGGAAACAGCTCATACTTACTAGTTTTTTAGAGAACAGATTAAGCAATCCAAATGGAGAAGTAACACCAGATTTCCTCAGTTTGTGCCAGTTTGCAAGTTAAAGGTCAAAGGACAAAGACATAGAACAGGACTCTTCAAGGAAATTTTTCACAGAAGACAATGT
This sequence comes from Chrysochloris asiatica, assembly GCF_000296735.1. Lineage (NCBI taxonomy): Eukaryota > Metazoa > Chordata > Mammalia > Afrosoricida > Chrysochloridae > Chrysochloris > Chrysochloris asiatica. Next base: position 17,832,783 of record NW_006408549.1, on the reverse strand, counting down.
TTAAGTTGTTGTTAATGACAGTCAACAGATCAATAGTCAAGTTCAAGGCAAGCTGTTCATTGTTTCAAAAGCTAATCCCCTTAAAGGCTGGCTTTCACACAAAGCCAATGTCTAACTCATGGGGTGCATTTCTCTGACCATCTCTAAAAAGTTCACAGCCCAGTGGCTGTAAAGCCTTTCACTGCAAGAAGCAGCTCCTAAAAATCAATAAAGAGGTCTGTCAGTTGCTGACTTTTCTCTAGGAAAAAAATATTGATACAGACCTGCTCTGCAGGTCACATGAAAATGACAATACTGCTGTTAGGACAAATTACACTCAACAATGAAATGCTTTGGTGGTCTCTTGGCTGTCAGTGATCAAATGTATGGCTAAATGCCAGAAGCTACACTAACCCTTTGAGAACTATGGTTGACATGCAATAGGAAATGCACTGAACGACTGTCATGCAACCTCAGAGTCATCATTTCTGCTTATATTTTAAATGGTAATGCTAACTGCATGTACCAAGTCAAATTGAATTCTCATGCAATGGATTTTAAAACAGAAATTCAATACGTCTAAGGGGAAAGAAAAAACAACAAAAAAAGACTTAGGCTATTACAACCAGTTGTTCAAATAAAATTTCACTCTTACCAGATACTTAATAAAATACCTTTTATTTGCCAGAAAACTTTTGGCAAGTAACACCATTTCTCTTTGTTATAAATGCATTTATGTAGTACTATAAATCATTTAAAAATTACATAGGATTACAGGATATCTGTTTTAAAAACCTGAACTTCTTGAAACCTGTGCCCTGTTTTAACCATTGCCCAGTTCTATAATTTACCAGATATCAAGGATGACAACCCTAAGACTCTGAAAGTTGATCTGATAGTTCTCAAAGGGTTACACCAATGTATTACTAGTGTCACATATCCTTGTAAAATAACTGTCACTTTAGTCCACTTCAGAGACAAACTGCTTCTTGCTCCAGCTTTGTAATGAATATTCCTGACAGACCCATGAAAGGCCTGGGGCAATGGCCTAATACAATCTGGGGAGATATCACAATGATGTAGGGGAAGGTGGCAGGAGGCCTTTAGAAACACTTCAAAACAATTAAAAGGTCCTGTTTGTATATAGCTATGAATATAACTGTGATGAAACATTGAGGACATAGCTGAGAACAGCTGTAGAAAACGAAAAATGGATGTATCATTAAGGCTGTTACTATATTGCAGATATTTTGGCCCCTTGTTTGTTGGAAAATGGCTGTCCCAACAGTCTAAAGTCCTGCATGTGTATTCCAGATCTCCCACCTGATAAAAATGGTGAGTAGGAGGCTATTCGTAGAAGTCAGAGAGCTATCTTCTTTGGAGACAAAGCTGTTTTGGGTCTTCACACTTTCCTGAAAGTTCAATGGTGGGTTGTTGGTTTGTTTAATCTTTTATCCCCCCCTTGTTTTAAAACAAAAAAAGTGGGTTTTCTCTGTTTTGCTTCCTCTCCCCCCCAAAAAAAATGGGCTCAGACTTCAGAAGGAAAATAATATTAGAAACCTTTAAGAAGAATCTTTTCATCATCTTCTTCTTCTTTTTTTTTTTTTTTCCTCTTCTTTAGTAATCCTGAAAATTTACTGGGCATTGAGCGTGCAGAGGAAAGGCCTAGAACTGAATGACAAAGAAAGACAAAGGACTGAAGAACGGCAGATACTGTGCATCATGGAAGCTTCCCCATGAGTGGATTTCCACTCATGTGCAGGACCAGCGACCCTCTGGTTTGAAAGGTCAGCCCAAATCAGGCTGCCACAAGCCTGCTCCTAGCTAGGAAACAGCAATAACAGCTCCTGTCTTGAATCTCAAGTTACCACAAACTCCTGGAAAAGAAAGGAAAAGAAAAAAACAAACCCTACATCACACCCACTCTTGCATAGAGCGTTTGCAGTACAGTATGTGGCGGGGTGTTCCTTTCCTCTTGAACTGGAACACAGTGTAAACCAATACAAGGAGGCATAAGGCCAAGATGCAGGGAATGACAATAGCTATGGCTTTCACAGTGCTGGCTGTGTTGTCCAGTTTGATGACAATGTCTACATCATCTGGTGGGCTGTGTCCTTCTTTATTTCTGTCTGTTGGTCCATCACAGCCCATAAAATCCTTAAGGATGGATCTGGGATATCCAGGTTCTACTTTGAGTATTTGGTTGTTGAATTTCCAATATTCCTTTCCTTTGTAGAAATACGTAAAGCCTAGGGGGGAAAACACACACACACAGGTACCACTTATTCATGAAAGTGCATATGTATAGAAATTTTCATTAAATTGCCTACTTTTAAAAAAAGATTTCTTTTAAGAACCTCTAATTTTCGTAGAAAGAAAACTCTACCCTCAGCTCAGCTGACTATTAAGTGTTAGAAATTTTCATTAAATTGCCTACTTTTAAAAAAAGATTTCTTTTAAGATCTCTAATTTTCCTAGAAAGAAAACTCTACCCTCAGCTCAGCTGACTATTAAGTTGGCTCTGGAAACTGTGTTGCAGACCTGAAATGGTGACTTGGTGTCCTCTATAGGTAAAGCTCATCCATAAAAGAGAACTATTATCTACAAAGGATTGTTATAATATATATTTATATATGAATATATTAATATACATCTCTTTCTCTTCATCCATTGTAATCTACCCTAGTCAACACCAGAAAGAGAACTATCTTCTTGCTTGCTTACAGGATCCCTGTTACAGAATCACACAGTAGTGTGACAGTAAACTAGATTGACAGACACTGAAATAGACTAAAACACTGAGCCCTCAGGCCACTATTGAGAAGGTTTTCAATATATTATAAAACAACTTTTTCATGATATACCTCAAAGGAAATTTCTTACCATTTTAGTATCAGGAATAATGTGTTTCTGCCTAGTAATAGGTTTGCTATTACTGTTTGAACAATACATCATAACCATGGAGATGTTTTCCTTTGTCTTTTAGGAAGCTTAAAAACAAACAGATATTTCTGACTGTAGGTTATGCCCAGTTTATGTCCCTTCTCATTTTGCTTTCTTGTTTACTTGATTTGTTAGATATTTATCAGTTAGTTATATTTTATAGAACTTTCAAGTCATCATTAATCCTAAATACCACTGTATCTCTATGACTGATAAGTAATATATCATCTCTTAGGAAGGAAGGGGTCTGTATTTTTTCTAGGAATATTCTCCAAGCTTTTGGATGTTGTTGAGCACATAGTCAAATGTTTCTTTTTCTCAATAGTTCTTTTTGGTCTAGCTTCTTTGTGACTATACTATTTGAATGTAATTCTTATCTTGAGATAAAATTTAAGAGGCTAAGAAGAAATGTTTAGTACTATAATTATTTTAAAAAACTACATTTTGGGAGCTATCTACCTTGAGGTTTATAATTGTGATGAGGCTTTTAATTTTTATTTTATGAAACATGTATTATGGAGAAGGCACTGTGTTAAAGCATGGTATATGCAATTTTACTTACTTCTCACAACTACTCTATGAGGTAGATTTACCCATAATTTTTAGGAAAAGGTCTTGAGGCTCAGAGATAAGATAAAATTCTCAAGTTCTGGATGAAGTAGAATTTACATCTTGGTTTCATTTTATATCCTGAGTACGTCATGATTTTTTAAGGCTGGCTCGCTTAGAGACTTCATACATCTTTTAACAAGTTCAACTCCATAAAACATCAGTCTGCTACAGATGCCATCTAGAAATGAAGAACTCTGATGTCTCAGAAGAACTTCAGCTTGGCTGGATCATCACTTCAGGTCATTCCATTCTGGGAAGGATTGTTTTATGCCATAAAATTCTGCTGTTGCTTTTAGTTTAGAAGGTCAGTTTTGCAATCAGGCAACTTGTTAATAAGTAAAAACAGGTGTACCCAGATTTAAATTTTTCTGCTGAGAGCAGGTATTTTATCATGTAAATGAAATCTAGTGTAATTACTCAACAAGCTTGGATGAAGAGATTTTGAGTGCCTGCCAAATAACAGTACATTCCACAATCACAGTTGAAAAACACCATTGATCTAGAATTAAACAGACCTTCAAAATAGGTAGATGCACTTCTATATTTACAAATTAAAAACCAACAGCTGAAAGTGTCCTACTTACCTTTAGATTTCAGCCAGAGCTAATTACAGTAAAACTACTGGGCAATGCAGAAAGGTTCAGAAGTTTCTGTTTTCATCATATTAATACAGTTTGCAGGCCAAGTTTTACAGTAACATTCTCCATATTAAGGAATAGAATTACATTTTAGTGAAGGCACTTGTTAGAAATAAGGACTCTGGTCAGTAAGTGTTAAATAGTATAAATGTTTGAAAAGAAGTAACCCAGAATCTTTTGTAAATCAAAATCTGCCACACTGTGGCCCACAAAATGTATCTTTCAATATTTTAGCTTTCTTATTTATTTTTTAATTTTAAAAATTTCTTTTATGAAAGGTCAGTTGGTTGAAGAAATGCTTGGGTACTTGAATTTTCTTTTTCTTTTTTAAGAACAGCTTTTATGTTATACTGTTATAAGTATTATGGTTATTAAGAGTAACAACTTCAGATAAATTCTTGCCTGCATTATTTAAATTTGAGCAATTCTGAGGAAGAAATCAATGAGACTCCAGTGTTTTACTTGATGAATATTTCTGTTATATTAAGCTTCATTTTACTGCTGACTTTTATAATGATGTTGTTGTTGTTAAGTGTTATTGAACTGGTTCCAACTCACAGCAACTCTGTATAGGGTTTCTGAGGAGTGATGGGTGGGTTTGGCCTGCCAATCCTGTGGTTAGCTGTCCAGGATGGTAGCGTAGTGGTTATGAATTGGGCTGCTAATCTCATGCTCAGCATTTTGAAACTACCAGCTGTTCCCAGGAGAAAGGTGAGGCTTTCTGCTCCCATAAAGATTTACTGCCTGGGAAACCCTGTACAGGGTTGCTATGAGTCAGAACCGACTCTAAAGCCCATAACAACAACAACAACATATCTTAGGTTTTAAAAATATAATAAAACATTGTCCAACATAGCTGTCTTACTACAGTTTAATACTTTTCAAATTATTCATTTTCTTAATGATTTTAAATTAGATGGTAGTTTTTATTAGATGCATTTTATTGATTAAAACAAAACATTTATCATCATGCTACTATCTTCACTAACAAAATGAAACAGTAAATTTTCAGTAATTTGAATGTATATGCAAACAATTCTCAATTCATTTAAATTTTTTCTGCAAATCTACATTAAAAAAAAATTATCTAGCAAAGACTTATTTTGTAGTACAAAGTTTTTCTAAAATGTCCCAGTATTTTTAAGTAAAAGAGCATCAAAAAGGAACTCTGGTAGCATAAGGAACTTTCGCAGCGTAGTGGATTACAATTTGGGCTGCTAACTGTAAGGTCAGCAGTTTGAATACCAGCCACCCCACAGGAAAGATGACTTTCTGCTCCCATAAAGATTTACAGCCTTGGAAACCCTATACAGGGTCACTATGAGTCGGCATCGATGTATCAACGGAGCCTGTAATGTTTACTTTAAATCTATACTTTAAGGAATGAAAACTAGGATTCAACAAAGTATTTTGAGTATGTTTTTGATATATAAAATATAAATTAAAAAATGTTGAGTACATTTATGTGTTGAATAAAGCATACACAAAAATGCAAGAGGGCTTCAAAAACTTCCTGAAAAATGAGATTACTGGAATTTTTCCATGAACTTTTTAAAGTCCCCTTGCTTGACATGAGTGTAAGTCGAAGACATTATTATAAAAAGAATAAAATTATATTGTTGCTGTTAAGTGCTGTAGAGTCGGTTCTGATTCACAGCGACCCTGTATAGGGTTCCCCAGGCTTTAAATCTAGAGCAGAAAGCCTCTTCCTATTTCTGCGGAGCGGCTGGAGGGCTGGAACCACTGACCTTGCGGTTCGCAGTTCGGTGCTTATAGTACGGAGCCACCACGCTCCCCCAAATAATATTAGAGTTAATCATTTATAAAATTGAGGAGGTGAGGGTTTGCCTGATTTTAATCTAAATATTGAGTTAAATAATATGCAAGTTTTACATGTTTACATCTTTTTCCTATAACGTAGCTTAATTTATAAACTGCAAATCTGAACACACGTGTATGTCATTTTTCCGAGCAGGATAAAATGTTCTGCAAATAAAGACGATCGTTAGCCTATCTAATAGTGTAGGGAGTCCTGGTGTGGCGCTGTGGGCTAATGCATCAGACTGCAAAGTCGTTTGAACTGCCAGGTCAGTGGTTCAGGCTCTCCAGCTGCTCCTTGGAAACCCTATACAGGGTCGCTATGGATCGGAATCGACTCAAAGGCACTTAACAACAACAACATACATGACTAGTATTACTTACAGGTAGTATGCAAATTGACATAGAAGATTGTGGTATGGTCATGTTTAACTCAATAAATTCATTTAAAATTCAGCTGAAATTTATATTAAATATATTTGAAATTACCTCAAATATATTTCAAAGTATTAGAAATTTTGCAATAGAGGTATGTCATAAGAGTGAATTCTTAGCAGTTTATGGAATGCAGCAAAAACACAACGCAAACATTGGGACAAATGGTTTCTTATTTTGAAAATCATGTCTGATATTGCTTTGGGGCATGGAATGAGTTTAAAGGGCATTTCCCAATCTGTGCTCTAAGGAAAGTGAATATACTGATTGATTTTATGATATTGTATATAAAAGCTTCCTTTAAATAAATTTGAGAAAAGAACTCGGTTAAATTATATATGTTGTTGTTGTTAAGTGCCGTTGAGTCGGTTCCGACCCATAGCGACCCTGTACAGGGTTTGCGAGGGTGTAAATCTTTACGGGAGTAGAAATCCTCATCTTTCTCCCGCGGAGCGGCTGGTAGTTTCGAACCGCTGACCTTAAGGTTCGCAGCCTGATTCGTAACCACTACCCTATATGTATATGAGGGGGCTTCAAAATGTTCATGGAAAAATTTCATTATCTTTTTTTTTTTTAATGTTTTATTGTGAATTATATGATAGATTTACATGGGAGAACATTTGCTTTACATTCATCCTATCGTACATTGCCATGGTTACAATCCCCTCTATGCATCATCAACCAACCAAAGGGTACACCCTGTAAGCCTGCCCCCCGTCCCACCCCCATCAGCACACAGCGACTCTCCCTCTCTGGGTCTAGGGTCCCCAGCCGCTCCATCTAGCCATGTCGTCATCTCTGCTTCCATCTCTGGTGGCACTATTTCTCTGGGTAGAGTCCTGCACTCTGCTCTTCTCCCATAATGGTCCGAGGGACCTCTGCTCCTGGACTACAAAGTCAACCACTCCCCTCCTTTTGCTACAAAATGTCTACCTTTACATTTCCAATCCTCACAGTCAGTCCTGATAGCAATTATTCACTATTGTGCCACATGAGTGCTATCCCCATCTCCTTCCATCAGCCCAGCCCAGACATATTGGTTACTACTCAGTGGAGATTCTGCCTTCTTCTGTGTCCTCTGGATCTAGGCTCCCTCTTGAAAGCTTGTAAGCCAGTCACTTCTTGCCTTTGTACCCTCCCCCCCCTCCATTTTGGGGAGCCAATGTCCAAGATGCCCATCCCTGTCTACCCTGTGTATGGGGGGTGGGGAGGCAGGGAATGATCCTTGCTGTAAAGATGTATTCCCTCTTTTAAGCTACTGCATCCATAGGTGTAGGTCAAGCTCATCAAATTGTATCAGATTACTCTTTTTTTCCTCTTCTTTCTTCTTCTAGCTGAGTTCTGATCATCCAGCCATAGAAGTCAGGTCAAGTGGGTATTTTCTGCAGGTGTGGATGTTCTTGTGCATATGTCCTCTCTTCTTATCAGCTGGACACTTCACTCTCCACTCTAGTCCTCTGTGGCTATGTCACTGACTCTGGGCCCAGGAGTCCCCAGGTCTTGCCACACTGCTGGCCAACCATGTCTCTACCTGGGTTCACAGGAGTCTATTGAATGTGGTAGGGTTTAGTTTGCAGCTTCATTGCTGTTTTTCCCTCACTTCCCCTTATAGGTACCAATGTGGTCACCAGACAGAGCACATATCTGCTTGTGTATTCCCATTGAGTCTTAGTCTTGGAAGGGGGTTTCGTTATCTTTTAACACCATTTTTCCATGAACTTTTTGAATCTCCTTCATATACGTACTTTATATGACCTCAGAAAGCCTATATAGGGTCACTATAATTCACAATCAAGTCAACAGCATTTAACAACAACATGCATATATTGTTTCTTTAATGCAACAATTCATAGAGCCTTAGTATACTAATGAATAGTTCATACCTCAAAAGAGAGACTATAATACACAGTCTTCCCAAATGTATTTAGCCAGCAATTTTTTTCCCTCACAGAATTCTTATGGAAATATAACACTGTTTCTCTGAATGTAGTATGATTTGGGTAATTTATTCCTTCTGGGTATCTTCTTTCACTGACCTTACCTTATTGATTACTACTCTACACTTACTCCTAATGAAATTAACTGGTACACAATGAATATTTTGCTTTGATAACAGACACCTATCTGTATATATGTGTGTATGTGTGTGAATGTATAGCAAGTATTCATTGATAACAGTGTCTGTGTGTGCTCTCTGTTTTCTATCCTTTCATGCTTATTAATAAGAAGATATTAATATTTGGTAAATGTGAATGAATACACTGAACCATGTGGAAATACTATTTGCTTAAATAATACTTGATGAGTTTAATAAAGAGAGTGAATATGGGAAAGGAATGTTGATACACCAGATCAATAGAACCAAGATTCAAACATTTCAGGTTAAAAGCTGGGCTGTAATCAATTAATATGAAATTCAGGAGTGTTCAAAAATAGAATCTTATATTTATCTTAAAATTGCATCTTCTAAAGAGACAATGTAAAATATCTGGGAGGTATATCTTGACAGTAATTAATGTAGAATCATTCTGGGGGGTGGGAATGCAGTGATTCTTTAATTCTTTACCACAATTGCAAACATGCAGTTACTTAAAATCACAGGCACTTATTTAAAAGGCTGTTGAGTAATGAATGTTAAGAAGAAAGTATTTCTATGTATTTTACATAAGTTGCATATTCTTATTTGGAATAGTATAGTTAGCTCTGGTAGCGTAGTGGTTACGAATCGGGCTGTGAACCGCAACGTCAGCAGTTCGAAACTACCAGCTGTTCGCGGGAGAAAGATGAGGCTTTCTGCTCCTGTAAAGATTTACAGCCTCGGAAACCCTGTACAGGGTCACTATGAGTTGAAACCTACTCCACGGCACACCACCACCATAGTGATTTACAGGGGCTAAAAACAAATGATATAATTGTTCTATTAATTGTTGATTATATGTGCAAAGTTGGAAAATGGTAGCTGGGAAATGAACTTCTGAGACAGCTTTGGTTTTTTGGTATTACCAAACACAAATTTCTGTAAGACATGACATAGTTTTGATTATTTTAGTGACTATCAGATAGAAAAAGACATTAACTTTTCCTCTTTGAAGACAATTTAGTTTTGGGGGAATAGTGTATTCTCATTTCAAACCCTGGATATGTATCTACTAGTTGTATGAACTTGAATAAATTAAAGTAGCTAAGTTTGGTCTTTCCATTTGTAAATAGTAACAAATGTGTTGAAGAGGTATTTGTGCCAGATAACTAAATTGGACAATTTATGTGACACACCAATAAATGGTCACAGTGGTACAAGTAATATAATTGGTCAATGTTATAGAGAGGTATATTTCACGTTAATATGAAAAAAAAAATCTGTAAAAATATGTAGTGGAATTTTAAACTTATAGACTTCTTTTGGGAAATTACCATTAGGTGGTAGTGGTGGTTATGTGCCGTGGAGTCGGAACCGACTCATACCAACCCTGTACAAGGTTTCCAAGGCTATAAATCTTTACGGGAGCAGAAAGCCTCATCTTTCTCCCATGGAACAGTTGGTAGTTTCGAACTGCTGACCTTAAGGTTCTCAGCCTGATTCGTAACCACTATGCTACCAGACCTCCTAGGAGTTGTACCACTAGGAGTATATTCTATTAAAATAATTCCTACATTGGTAGAAGAGTGGACTAGAAGAAATTTATCAGTGCTCTCTCATCTCTGATTTTATCATGTCCCTGGGATCATCCTTGTAGGGAATTATTACATATTTTTATTATAAAATTTTTCATACTCATTTAAAAAACAAATAAAATACAGACAAGAAAAGGGAAATGAGAGTTAATCACTAAGGAGCTCTGGTAATGTAGTGGGTTATGCGTTGGGCTGTTAACCCAAGGTCAGCAGTTTGAAACTACCAGCTGTAAAGATTTAGACTCAGAAATCCTATATAGGGTCGCTATGAATCGGAACCAACTCCAAGGCACACCACCACCACCACCAAAGTTAATCATTAGTAAGATCTTAGTTTAATTTTCTCTGTATTTTTAAACAATGTGTGAGGATTATCATTGAAGGCAATCTAAAAGTTGGTTTGAACTGCAAGGTTAGCAGTTAAACCTCATCAGCTACTCCTCAGAAACCCTAATCAGGGCTGCTATGGATCGGAACTGACTCGATGGCAGGAAGTTAACAAATGTCAGCTAGCATTGGCATTATCTGGGACACAATGGCAGAGTACTGGTATGGTGCTATAGGATAAGCATTGGACAGCTAACCACAGGTCAGCAGTTCAAACTCATCAGCTGTTCCTCAGAACCCTTTATAGGGCTGCTATCAGTCAGAACCACCACCACCACTACCACCAACAAAGCAGTGGTTTGAAATCAACACATGTCAGCTAGTGTTGGTTCGGTCTGTGATACAATAACTCTTTTTGGTCTTACTTTAGAAAATATCCTTCCTTGCACAATTATGTTCAGTTTTAGTGTTTTAAAAAATATTATTCATACAATTATTAAGGAGGTGATATCAGTTTTCTGTCTTCAGTTTGATCTTTCACGTTTTTTCTGTTGTTCTTTTTATCTGTATTTTGAGAGTTTCTGTTCACATTTTTTTTTTTTTTAATCTTACTTTACTACCTTCATTATGACTGCAAGGGGAGTGTGGTGGCTATGTAGAATGAGCACTGGACTGTGAACCACAAGATTAGCTGTTCGAGTCCAGCAGCAACTCCATGGGACAAAGATGAGACAGGCTTTCTGTTCCCACAAAGATTTTAAGTCTTATAAACTATCTACAGTGTCGCTGTGAGAAGGAACCAACTTCACAGTGCTTAACAAGAAAATGACTTATATGAGAAAAAGATGAGGCTTTCTGCTTGTGTAAAGATTTATAGCCTTGGAAACTTTATATAGGGATATTGATTTGATGACACACATCAACAGTGTAACTGCATTGTGGTTTCCTTCATTTTCTTATTGATTACCATTTTATCTCAAGCAGATTTTTTTTTTTTCACCTCAATTTGTCCTCTCCTTACAAATTTCTCCTTTTGTTGCATAGGAACTGTATCTTAAGTCAATACTCTTATTCTCTGAATTAATGGAATATGCACAAATCAAGTAATTCTCAGCAAGTGCTGTCATCTGGGCATCAGGGTTCTTTTTTACTTAGTTTCTACAGTATTTTACTTGTGGGACATTATTGTAGAATGTAGCATATCATTACACTTAATGCTGAAAAGCAGCCATATTTTGACTAGTTATCATTCAGTAAGGGTCTCAGTTCCTCCAAGTTTACCCTGGTATAAATTTTTCTGAAATTCTTTTATTGTCTAGATGGTTAGTTATACTTTACAGTGGAAGTGTCATTTTTCATTTTCCCCTAATTCTTTTTTTATTATTTTTCTCTCCCTCTCTCTTTCTGTCTTTCTCGATCCTAAACATGCTTAATTTTACTCTTGTAAGCTATATTTATTTTTTCTTATTGTATATGTTATAGGTTTGTCCATGCTATGAGGATCCACACAACATATGATTTTCTTCTGAATCCTATTTAAGTCATTAGATCAGGTATGTTTCTCTCTCTGGTTCATTATATCTCTTTTCTTTCCTTTGTTTTTTAGTATGGTGTTTGCATTCACTTTCAAATTATTATTATTTATTCCTATTCAATTATCTTTGAATAAGTAGAGATAGATTCAGACATTGCATATGCCAACACATAGGGGACTATTGATTATTCATGGTTTGGCTAACTACACACCTGAGAGCTGGCTTAATCTCAAATCCTTAGGTAGACACCAAGGGAAGTGTGCAGCTCTCTGACCTTTTGCTTGTTATAAGATAATCATATATCCACTTTATCTGACTGTATTAATCTGGGGTCTTCTTGGTTTTTTGACACTCTAAAGTGAAAGAGTGCATGTACCAACTATCTCTGTCCCTCAGCCCTCATTTATAACCTGCCTTCCTTGTAGCCAATCCCTCTTCCACATATTCGTTATTCATATCTTTAAAATAGAAATTTTAGTAGAAAGCAAAGTGAGTTACTTCAAAGGTATCCATACCTTCCTTTCAAAATTACTTTCTTATTTTTTTCCTAATGATTTTTATAAACTATAATAGGTTGATGGAGTCCTGGTGTGGTGCTGTGGGTTAATGTGCTGGACTGCAAGATCAGTTTGAAGTGCAAGATGGGCGGTTCAATCTCATGAGCTACTCCAAAGAAACCCTATACAGGATCACTATGAGTTGGAACTGACTCAACAGCACTCAACACAACATAGTAGGTTGAGTCAATAAAAATGTATGGAGCATCATATTAAAAGCAAACGTAAGAAGAGTAGAACTCTAGTATGGCGTTTTCCAATGGCTTAATTTAACACAGTGAAAAAGTAGAATACGTCATCAAAATATGTATCAAACTCATAAATGTATAATGCAACATTGCATACCATTTTCTTTGTGGACAAAGGCTCCCTGTGGAGATTCAGGGATACCTTTCCAGACTGTGATTGGTTTGGGATAGCCAGGATCCATGGTTTTCATTTCTTCACTATATCTCCAGTACCTAAAATGACAAAAACAAGTACATAGGGAATGAAATTATGTATACAAATAGTAATAGGTAACTTTCATAAAATCCTGACTTGTATGCTTGGCACTATTACCTGTATACTTGTTACTGATTAACAGATCATGAGTTGGGAATCTTTGATTTAAATTATTGGAAAGACAATGGTCACAAAACATTTTCTTACTTTTGCATGTGTCAAAATGGGTATGCTATTGCTATTATGTTAAGAATTGATGCCTTTCAGTTGTTGGAGGAGAATACTAAAAGTGCCACGGACTGCCCAAAGAACCAATAGATCTGTTTTGGAAGAAGTGCAGCCAGAGTGCTCCTTGGAGGCCAGGATGGCTAAGCTTCGTCTCTCATACTTTGGACATATTGTCAGGAGAGAACAGTCGCTGGAGAAGGATGTCATGCTGGGTAAGATGGAGGGTCAGAGAAAAAGAGGAAGACCACCAACGAGATGGATCAGCCAGGTGGCATCATTGATGGTGTCAAGTGTGGCAGTGGTGGTGGGGTTGGCCCAGGATCGGACATTGTTTCACTCTGCTGTGCATGGGGTCGCTATGAGTCTGTTCCGACTCAATGGCACCTGACAACAACAACAAAATTGCTATTATGTATTTCTGTCTTGAAAGAAGTAAAGTCAGAATGCTCCTTAGAAGTGAGGATGGTGAGACATCATCTCTCATACTTTGCACATGTTATCAGGAGAGACCAGTCTCTGGAGAAGGACATCATGCTTGGGAAAATGGAGGGTCAGCAAAAAAGAGGAAGACCCCCAGCAACATGGATTGCCACAATGGCAGCAGCAATATGCTTCAACATACCAACAGTTTTGAGGATGGTGAAGCATGGGGCGGCATTTCCTTTTGTTGTACATGTGGTCATTATGAATTGGAACTAACTTGATGACACCTATCAGCAACCACAATACTACTGTGTATTAATTTATATTGATTAAATTAATAAAATGCTAAGCATATTTATCATGGGTGAAACATGAGATTTTCTGCTCCTATAAAAATATATGGAGTCCTGGCGTGGTGCTGTGGGTTAATGTGCTGGACTAAAAGTTGGTTTGAACTGCAAGGTCAGTGGTTTAAGCTCACCAGCTGTTCCTTGGAAACCTTCTACAGGGTCGCTATGGGTTGGAACCAACTGGACGGCATTTAACAACAAGAAGAACCAAGATTTGTAGCCTCAGAAACTCTACACAGAGTTGCTATGAGATGGAATTGATTTGACAACAGCAAGATGCCAATTTATGATTTGAAAGCATCTCACAAATCAATTTATCAGTTAGAGGTTGCTACTGGTCCTTTTAAAAAATCTTTCAATGCAGTAGAATGTTTTTATTAAATAAAGTCTTAATCAGAATTTTGATTGTTTCTTTCATTCAGCAAATATTTATTAGCAACTACTCTGTGGCACTGATCTAGGTGCTAAACATACCATCTTGAACACAATAGATATGACTCAGCTCTCATCAAGGTTCATATCAGTTTGTGGGGTATTTAGGCAATAAACCACTTAGTCAATAAATACATACAATGGCAGGTAGAGGCATGAGTTATGGAGAAAAGAAAGTAAATGAGCTATATAGGAATGTTGCTGTTTTTGTTAAGTGCTGTGGAGTCTATTCCAACTCATAATGACCCTGTAATAGGGTTTCCAAGGCTTTAAATATTCTCAGGAGCAGAAAATCTCATCTCTCTCCAAGGGAGTGGTTAGTGGGCTTGAACCGTGGACCTTGTGGTTCATAGTCCAGTGCTTATCATGTGGTGTCACAGTACTCCCATACAGGAATAGGGGAGTCATTTAAAATTGATGTACAGAGGAACCCTGTCTGATAAGCTGACATTTGAGCAGAGAGCAGAAAAAAGGAGTGGAGTAAGACATATAGAGAAGAACATTCCAGACAGAGAAACTAGTCAAAGATCCTATGACAGGAACATGCTTGGTGTACTTGAGGGTCTACTACAATTGGGTTGTTGCTGTTATTGTTAAGTGCTGTCGAGTGGGTTCCAACCCATAGCTATCCTGTATAGCATTTCCAAGGAATGGCTGGTGAGCTTGAATTGTTGACCTTGAGGTTCAGACTGACTTTGCAGTTCAGCACATTAATCTACAGCACCACACAGAATGGGAATGAGAATCTGCGATGACACCGGGTCTTTAAGATAGAGTTCTATTCTGCCCTACACGCTGCTATGAGTCAGAATTGACTTGATGGCAGTAGGTTATGTTTTTGGTTATGCTACAGTGAAGTCTTTAGTTTTACTATAAAATAAATGAGAAGCCAAGGTAGATTCTGAATAGAGAAACGCCAAGATATGGGTCATTTGTGAAAGGAACATTCTGGCTGCTGTAGGACAGACTGAAGGGAATAAATTAGAAGCAAGAATTCCAGATACGATGTTATTACAGTCATCACTGGATTGTGGACATGATGATAATTCAAAGGACTTGGGAAGTACTTTTAAGAAGGAGCTGAAAGGACTTACTAGCGAACTGACTCCAGGAGATTGGTTCTGTTCATCTGGAAAAATATTGTTGCTATTCTGATAGATCAAGAAATCCAGGCATGAATTTGGCATTAACTATATCCGGTGTGGCGCTGTGGGCTAATGCGTCAGACTGCAAAGTCATTTGAACTGCAAGGTTGGTGGTTTAAGCTCACCAGCTGCTCCTTGGAAACCCTATACAGGGTTGCTATGGGTCGGAAATCGACTCGACGGCACTTAACAACATATTAAATTCAAATGTCTGTTAGACATCAAAGTGTAGTTGTTGCTGAGGCAGTTGGGTATATTAGTATGTATCTTCAAATTAGGACAGTTCACGTATCTCCTTTCTTCACAAGCCATTCAAATTCCTTATAGATATATTGAGTATTTGAACTGGACTTGTAAAATAGATCTTCTGTTATTGTAACTCATTACAGTGATTTTTTAAATTAAAAACAACACACTTTTGTGGAAATACTGCACAAAGCTTTATAGGCAATCATTTTTGTGTTACCACCTCTGAAAATGTTACCGGGTGTGGCATTCCTCAGCCCAGGAGAGTGATAATAATGGTTTCTGGGCATTCACAGTGATCCCATCTTGTTCGTACAGGGAAAATGCTTCATATGGTATTTTCTTTAATCACAGCAAATGCATGAGATGGTTATTACTGTCTCCACTTCAAGAAGGAGAATACTTGGAGAAAAAGTGTATGGTAGATTCATAACCAGGTCTGTCTGGTTTCAAGTCTCTCGTCTTCCCACCAAATAAAATTTCTACACTTATTAGAACCCCTCCACTGTACATACTAAATATCTTTTACTATCTCCTAAGGAAGCAGTCCTGGTGTGGCACTGTGGGCTAATGCGTCAGACTGCAAAGTCATTTCAACTGCAAGGTCAGTGGTTCAAGATCACCAGCTGCTCCTTGGAAACCCTATACAGGGTCGCTATGTGTTGGAATCCACTCGATGGCACTTAACAACAACAACAAGGAAGGAACAATGGTGGTGCAGTGATTAAGCACTTGGCTGTTATCCAAATGGTCTTCAGTATGAACTCACCATCACTTCATGGGAGAAAGATTCAGAAGTTTTTCCATAAAGATCATTGTTTTTGTTATGTGCCTTCCAGTCAGTTGTGATTCAAAGCAACCCTGTATATGGTTTCCAAGGAGCAGCTGGTAGGTTTGAACTGTTGACCTTGTAGATCGCAGTCCAGTGCTGATCCTACAGAGCCACAGAGCCTTGTAAATAGTATAGGGCAGTTTTTCTCAGTACGTTAGGGTTACTGTGAGTTAGAATCTCTTTGGGTTACCTTCTAAGACTGAGTCTACCAATACAGGTTTGAGAAATGATACATGTAATGTATTCTGTGATAAGACATTTTGGCTACAGTTACAAAAGATAAATATTTTCTAGAGATGTTCATATGCCAGATATATGGAAGATCTTTTATCACTAGAGCTGTAGGATCTGGTGCAGAATGTTTTACTATAGATTCCTAAAAGTCTCACTCAGATAACATCTCGACTATTGGTACATCCTCTCTCTGTAATGTTCATATTGAAAAATAATGTTTCAGAAAATATCTCTATAAGTAAGCCACAAGAAAGAGTTTATCACTGACCTAGTCACTGGGGGCTAGAGCTGAGAATGAAGCATCCAGCTTATATTAAGTGGGGGGAGGCGTGCAAGAATGCCCAAACTTGCAGATAATACCCTTTTGACCTAGCCTGAATGGCTTGATGATCAGAATCCCACTAGAGGAAGATAAAGAAATTTGATACAGGAAGTAAGTGTAAATTGCTACAATTTGATGAACTTGACCTTTATTTATGGATATAGTAGCTCAAAATACTAACAGAGATGGAAGAAATCTTCATATCAAAGATCAATCCTATCCCCTCAGTCCACAGGGTTGATAGGGACAGGCAACTTAGACACTGGCTATCTAAAATGGGAAGTGGGGTGGGTGGGCTATAAAGTCATGAAGTGGCTGGCTTACAAGTTTTCGAGAGGGAGTTTTGATTAACAGCAAGTGGGGGAAAGTGTAAGCCCCATGGAATAGTTTTCATCTTGTCTAGATGGTTATGGTGAAAGGGACAGGATTTTTTTTTTTTTTAATCCAATAGTGAGCAATTATTATCATGAATAATTGTGATTGTCACAGTGAAAAGGTAGAAGTTAAGTAACAAATAGGGTGGAGTAGTTAACCTTGCATTTCAGGAACAGAAAACCATAGGACCATCAAGAGGGAAGAACAGGAATGGAATGTGAGATCCTAACCAGACAAGCAGTGACCCAGAGGCAGAGGTGATGGCATGGAGAAATAGAGCAGATGAGAACTCTAGACTCATGGAAAGAGAAAGGCTGTGTGCTGGTGGGCATGAAATCAACTTACAAAATATGCCCTTTGATTGTTTAAATGAATGTATATTCCTGTGTGATTTTGTGTGCACACAAAAAGGGGCGGGGGAGTGAGTAGAGGCAAATACTGTTGGCTGATGGTGCATGGAGGGGATTGTAGTCATATTGAAGCTTAGTGTGATTGGTTGAGTGCAAAACTGACTTTCTGCCATGTAAACTATCTCTTGATTCATAATACAAACTTTTAAAAACGGAAGGAAGGAAGGAAGGTAGGAAGGCAGGAAGGCAGGAAGGCAGGAAGGCAGGAAGGCAGGAAGGCAGGAAGGCAGGAAGGCAGGAAGGAAGGAAGGTTTATCTTAAAAGGTAAATAAGCAAACAAACTGTCACAGGTGTTTGTAGAAGGTGTTCTGGAAACTGATCTGGTGGAAATACTTCAATGGACATACTTCAATACTTCATGGAGAAATAAACATTCAGCAGAAGTAATGGTGACTGGACCTGTTTTTCTGGCAAAGATAACTAGGTAGAATCATTAGTTCTATCAATCCCGAAATATATTTTATTTTACATTTTATTAAAATTAAAAACATCTGCTTTCAAATTATTTCATTATATTTCTTTCCTACAGAACTCCTCTGTGATGAATGTTGTTGTTAAGTGCTGTCAAGTAGATTCCAACCCATAGCGACCCTGTACAGGGTTTCCAAGGCTGTAAATTTTTACAGGAGCAGAAAGCCTCATCTTTCTCCTGCAGAACACCTGGTAGTTTTGAACTGCTGACCCTAAGGTTCATAGCCCAATTCGTAACCACTATACTACCAGAGCTCCTTTCTGTGATGAATACAGAATAGTAAATGTGGTAGAGACTTTCTAGTAAGTGTTTTGATGGGTTTACTATAGTTATATATGTTAAGTGAATCACCCACTTGATTCAAGAAAGCTCCTCATAAGAAAATAGTTAAATGCCTTATTTTACTGGCTCTACAGAACACATTTTATATCTCCAAAAATAAAGATGCACTTTGCAGTTATATAATGTGACAGTTATTTTGATGTTATAAAAACAAATTGTATCAAAATTTACTTGGCAGGTGTTTTTCTTTAATGATGGATCAAATAATGACATATCTTATAACATATGAAATTTTTAGATGACATACACTGTAACTTACAGCAAACTTTTAAATGCTCGAGTCAAGAAGTTTGGAATAATGTTATAATCCTGGGAACAATGGAATCATATCATTGTTCCCAGAAATTTAAAATGATATGGGTTAGGAAAGATTACTACATACTTAAGAAATAGGTTTGTTCTCTGGGTAGTTATAACATTCTTTATGTAATAATCATATCTATAATTTTTAGAGTGCTTTGTAGCTATCATGTAAATTTATACACATAAATGATGCTACCTTATTTCACTTAAATCACTCAAAAATCCTCTGTTGTATGGTATAATGTGCTATATGAAAATCTCCTGTCCATAATGTATTATGTACGGTCACTCAATTCAATCAAGGTGAGAGCGGTAGGAAATACATCATTCAGAAATAGCTTAATCACCTTTGCTTTGTTTGAACTGGCAGAGTTGTAATTCAAATTTTCATTCATTGTTTTATATAATTTTCTATCATGTTACTGCAAGTGTATCCCCTGACACAATAAAGCATCCCTAAAATAAAAACACCAGTCAGTACTGTTTCTTTTCTATTTAACTGTATAGCCATTCACTGACCAATAATTCTTTGAGTGTGGTGCTGTAGGATCTGCACTTGACAGCGAACCACAAGATCAGCAGTTCAAACCCACCAGCTGGTCCTTGGAAACCCTACACAGGATTGCTATGAGTCAGAATTGACTCAACAGTACTTTATAACAGCACTATATTAAATACCAAACACATGAGAATCATAGAGATCACATTTCAAGAAAATATTAATGGAATGAGAGTTTATTATTCTCTCTTGTAGGAACATAATTCTGGATGAATCTGTCAGAATAAAAGCATTTCTTTCTTTTCTCTCTTTCCCAGCAGATAATGCAAAAGTATGTTTGGGATGATTTCTTATTCTTTGAAAAATTCAGTATCAGGTTGGGCCCTTGAGTTATATGCTGTGTGTCATGATTGATATATTTCCAGTAAATCTGAGTAATAGATCTATCTCTAACTGTATTCAGAATTTCATTAAAAATATACTTCAGTTTACTTATGAATACAAGTTTGTGTTCTAATTTTTAACATATTTCAACATATTTCATCATGACCAAAAAAGCTCATCCTATGGATTTTCATTCCCTGAAAAATAAGTTTATGGATTCATTGAGAAATATATTAGCATTTTCAGATTAGAACACTATGTAAATAAATTGTTCTTAGGTTTAAACTTTTAGAGCTTGTGATGGAGAAATATTTTAGAATTATATGCAAGAGGGTAAGAAAAGTAAAACTTGGTAATGGAAACTTACACTTTTTTCTTCTGATTTATCTGTCATTTCTATTGAAGAATTATGACTTTAAACAGCTGATTTTTTAAATGAAGCATCTAAATTAATACTTCAAAATAAATTATGGTCATAAATTAGATTTATTCATCATTTTTTACACTTCATCATAAGACATATCCATAAGAGACAAAAGCTTTCTATGCAATAGTATACTTCTCACAATATTTTCTTAAAATTTTCTCTAAGAAAAATAAAGGTATGAAAAAGTGTAGAGTGAAATCGTTTAATGTTATTTTCCCATATATTGAACTAAAAGCTGAAATAAATGTAGCCCTAAGGAATGGTTTGTATGTCCCTTCAATTTCTTCTTAGATGATTAAAAATTATATAAATTAAAGAATTATTTCATAAACACAAAACAATTTAGAATGAAATATATTTTTCTCTTTGATAACTAATGGAAATAAGGGGGAAAAAATCCAAAGTGGGTCTAAAATTAATCTTCTTCCTTTGAAAATACCTTGGAATTCTCAACAGTTAAGTTTAGAATGAAATATGGCACCAGACTGTTGAGTGCATTCGTGAAAAGATGCTAAGAAAGAGATGAATTAGAAGCATAGCATTTTAGAGGTAAATGCTATGAGAAACAAAATGCAACCAAGTCTCAAATTATAATGTATTAAGAAAAGAGCAAGTAGGAATCTAAAGAACCAAGTTCTCTATATGTAAATAGTTAAAATAGTGGAAAGACTCATTTGAATTTACAGATTTTTAAAAGTAACTATTTCATGTACTCTTTTTTAAGCTATCCCTATACTTAGGAAATTTCATCTATGATTTGAATACTACTTATGTATCACTTGAGTTGTACCTCTGGATATGAACTTCTACTGAGATGCAAATGCATGGATCAGACTTGATGTGTTCACTTGGTGTGTAAACGGGGCTCCATCTGAATATGGACTTTTAATCCCTTGATCCCCCTTCTGAAATATTTCTACCTATTTACATTCTAGATCCCGATTTGGTACCATTTACAGAATTAATTAGGTGAAAACCCAAGAAGTTTCTTTAGATTTTACTTTTTCTCTCACTTCTAAAATCCAAGCCATAGTAGAAACTTGTTGTCATTGCACTCAAAATGTGTCCTGGCTCCATCCCATCCCTGTCCTCTATCTCCACTACTACTGTCTCCCCTTATATTACTACATCTATGGCCTCCCAGCTTCCTTTCTTGCTTCTACTTTTGCAAATTATTCTTCACAAGGAAAGAAGAAAAATATTTGTAAATGCAAATCACAGGTCATTTTCCTGTTTAACATCCTCCAGTGCTTTTTATTGTTGTTGTTGTTGTTAGGTGCCATTGAGTCTTTACCAACCAATAGCAACCTAATGAACAGCAGAACAAGACATTGCCTGATCCTGGGCCAACCTCACTACTGTTGCTACACTTGAGTCCATCGATGCTGCCACTTGGCCAATCCATCTCGTTGGGGGTCTTCCTCTTTTTCGATGATCCCCCACCTTACCAAACATGGCATATTTCTCCAGTGACTGGTCTGTCCTGACAATATGTCTGAAGTATGAGAGATGAAGTTTGGCCATACTGGCCTCCAAGGAACACTCTGGCTGCACCTTTTCCAAATGGATCTACTGGTTCTTTTGGCAGCCCATGGCACTTCAATATTCACCTCTAACACCATAACTCAAAAGAACCAATTCTTCTACGGTCTTCCTTATTAAATGTCCAGCTTTCACATGCATATGAGGTTATTGAAAATACCATGCATGGGCTTGGATCAGACACACCTTAGTCCTCAAGCTGACAACTTTGCTCTTCAACACTTTAAAAAGGACTTGTGCAGAAGATTTGCCTAATGCAATATATTGTTTGATTTCTTTTTTTTTTTAATTTAAGGTTTTTATTGTGGATTGAGTGAAAGTTTACAGGGCGCAACATCAGTTTCACATTCAACCATTCATATAACTTGTTTCATTACATTGATTATAATCCCCTCCATATACCACAGTTAACAGTGTTTCTCTCTATCCTCTTTAGCTTTTTGTTTTTTTTTT
>NW_006408549.1:17774591-17809969 GCF_000296735.1 Chrysochloris asiatica | reverse complement strand
GAAGGCTGTGCTCATTGATCTTCATCAGTAAGTGTTTTAAGACTTCTTCACTTTCAGCAAGCAAGGTTATATTATCTGCGTATCTTTCTGATAATTCTCTGCTTTTAGCCAAGATCCATCAGACATCAGCAATGATATCCCTCATCCCACGGCCTCGTCTCAAGTTCAGAAGTTCAAAACTATAAGCTGTTCCACGGGAGAGAGATGAAGCTTTCTGATTCCATAAAGATTTATAGCCTCAGAAATCCTATGCAGGGTTGCTATGAGTGGGAACCGACTCCACAGCATGACACTACCATTATATATTTATAACCTAGGACATGTCATATGTTGTTGTTAAATGCTGTCAACTTGGTTACAAATCATAGGGTTTTCCAAGGAGTAGCTTCTGGATTTGAAATGCCAACCTTGTGTTTCACAGTTCAGTTATTATGTTATCAGTACCATACCAGGAGTTCACATATCATATAGTATATGTTTAAAAATATTTTTCAATGAATGAGTAAGGGTTGGGCTGGTTTACAGAAATCATTAGGAAACAGGCATTACAGCTATTCATAAGGCCTCATTACAGTTATTCAAAATGCCTCATATTTATATTTATATTGTCATTGCAAGCAGCCCAGTTAAGAATGATGAATATTTTTTGAGTAAAAATTTGAATCTAGATTTTGGTGTAAAGAGAACAAGATGCTGGACTGACATATAACATCACTTGAATCAAACATTATTTGAAGATATTCTTAGTCTAAAAAGCTATGTATTTTAAATGAATCTGATTTTGAGTGCTTTTCCAAAGTTTTTGCACTTCCTAGGTTACCACAGAAGAGTTGTGGGATGACATAAAGAACATCACACAGGAAGAAAGCAAAAGACATTAACAAAACAAAAAACAAGGAAAAGACCAAAATGGATGCCAGAGGAGACTCTCAAACTGACCCTACATAGTTGAGATCCTAAAACAAATGCAAGAAATGAGGAAATAAAAGAGCTGAACAGAAATTTCAAAGTATGGCTTGAGAAGCAACATCAAGTATTACAATGAAATGTGCAAATACCTATGTTAGAAGACCCCAAGTGAAAAACATGCTCATCATTTTTCAAACAGAAAAAACGATGTGCAATATTGAAGGATTCTATGGACAAATATTAAATGATGCAAAAAGCATCTAAAGAAGATGGAAGGAATACACAGTCATTGTACCAGAAAGAAATGGTCGCTGTTTAACCAGTTCAAGATGTAGCATATCCATCAACTAGCAATGGTACTAAAGGAACAGTTAACATATGATCAACAGCCAATGGTTCTAAGTCCAAGGTGCCCTGAAGGCATTGGCAAAAACCAAGCCTCCACGGATTGATGGCATACAAATTGAAATCTTTCAACAAACTGATGCAGCACTGGTAGCATGCATTCCAAGAAATTTGGGAGACAACTTCCTGGCCAACTGATTATTGTTAAGTGCCGTGGAGTCAGTTCCAACTCATAGCGACCCCATACATGGTTTCTGAGGCTGTAAATCTTTACCGGAGCAGAAAGCCCCATCTTTCTCCCATGGAACAGCTGGTAGTTTCGAACTGCTGACCTTGTGATTCACAGCCCAATTCCTAACCACTACACTACCAGAACTGATCATAGTGATACATATTTGTTTCCATCCCAAATCACTCTGTGGAACGTGGATATCATCAGACAATATCATTACTATATCATACAAGTAAAATTTTGCTAAAGATAATTTTAAAATGGCTGTAACCTACATTGACAATAAAGTGCCAGAGGTTCAATCCAGATTCAGAAGAGGATGTGGAATGAGTGATATCACTGTTGACATCAGATGTATCTTGACAGAAAGCAGAGAATACTAGAGAGATGATTACCTGTGCTTTATTGATTACACAAAGGCTTCTAACTGTGTGGACTATAGCAAGTTATGGACAACATTGTGGAGAATGAATACTCTGGAACACTTAATTGTGCTCATGAGGAACCTGTACATAGACTAAGGGGCAATAGTTCGAACAGAACAAGGGGACTGAATGTTTTAAAATCAGGAAAGATGTGTGCCAAGGTTGTATTCTTTCACCATACTTATTCAATCTGTTTATTGAGTAAATAATCAGATAAATTGTACTATATGAATAATAACATGGCATAAGGATTGGAGGAAGACTCATTAACAATCTGTGACATGCAGATGATACAACCTTGCTAAATGTAAAGATGGCTTAAAACTACTTATTGATGAAGATCAAAGACCATTACCTCTGGTAAAGGAAACAAAAATCTTCACAACTGGACCAACAAATAATATCATGATGAATGGAGACAAAAATTGAAGTTGTTAAAAGACTTCATTTTGCTTGAGTCCACTATCAACACTTATGGAGACAGCAATCAAGAAACTAAATGATGTACTGAATTAGGCAAGCTATTAAATAAGACCTCTTTAAAATGTTCAAGAGCAAAAGATGTCAGTTTTGAGGACTAAAGTGAGTCTGACCCTAGCCATGTTATTTTCAGTAACCTCATATGCATGTGAAAGCTGGACAATGAGTAAGGAAGATCGTAGAAGAATCAATGCATTTGAACTATGATTTTGAAGAAGAATACTAAATGTATGATGGAGTGCCTTAAGAACAAATAAATCTGTGTTAGAAGAGGTACAGTCAGAATGTTCCTTACAGGCTAGGATGGGGAGACTTATTCTTTCATACTTCAGATTTCTTATTAGGGGGACTAGTCCCTGGAGAAACACATCATACTCGGAAAAGTGAAGGGTCAGAGGAAAAGAGGAAGACTCCCAACAAGATGGATTGGCATATTGGCATCACCAATATGCTCAAACTTAACAGGGATTGTGAGGATGGTTCAGGACCAGGCAGTTTTTCATTCTGGTGTGTATAAGGTCACTACGAGTTGGAACTGACTTGAGTTAAAGCACTGGACCTCAAGATAAGTTTGAACAAAAAGGTTGAGGTTCAAACTTACCAGCCCGGAAGCTCCTTGAAAAACCTATACAGTGTCATTACAAGTTGGTACCGACTGCACAGCACTTAACAACAACAGCAATAAGTACTGCATACCAATAAGTACTACTGAGATGATTAACTTGTAACCCACCTAGTAATAGTGTAATTAAAATTTTATTTTTCACTTTGATTACTTTTCTATTTAACATTTATTTAAATTAACAAAATATAATCTTCAACTTACATTTATTTTTATGCACTGGCATTTATGCTAAGGAGTCCTGGTGGCACAGTGGTTAAGGCCTTGGCTGCTTACCTAAAGGTTGGCAGTTTGAATCCATTAGCTGCTTCATGAAAGAAATATGTAGTAGTTTGCTCCTATAAAAATTATAGTCTTAGAAGCCCTCTGAGGCTGTTCTACTCTTGCTTATACAGTGATTATGAGTGATAATGTACTTGAACAGGTTTGGGTTTGGTTTTGGTGATATTTATACTATCTGCCAAACAGTAGACAGGTGTGGAGTTATGTATACCTACCTAGTACCTATTGTTAAGTCACATGACTAAGAATGCATTTACATTTTCTGAATACTATTAGTATCATAATAGAATAAGACTATATACAAGTGATAAAATAACATGGAAAAAGTGTATAGTTCGGTGATATGTTGGCTTATAGTTCTTAAAACTTGTTTGATGGCACCTATATTAAAAGCTTCTTAAGAAGTAGAGGCCACAAATAAAATGAAATCATTTCAATATGCTCACAATTAACTTGTGTATTGAATGTAAAAATATAACATTGAGTATGAAAATACAAAAAAACTGTGTCTTTTTTGTTTTTGTTTTTAAATAATGTAAGTATAATTACAAGAAAATGCAAAGCAAGAATACATATATACCATGCATACATTGCTTTATAGGCAATATTAAGATTATGGAAAAATAAAAATAATATATACATACACATATATGTACATTTATAAGAAAGGCACATTATTTTAACATTTATATACAAAGTGAAATTATCTTAATATATTTGATAAGTGAATATCAAATTTTCTAGAATATTATTCTCTATTATGATTCAAACATTAGTTAACTGATTCCTCATAGATGTGTGTACTGACCTGTCTCCTTTGAAGAAATAGGTTTTGCCAACATCCTCCCACCAGATGGCTGAATCAATACCATGAGGGGGGATTCCACTTCCAAGAGTAATCAAGTCATGTGGATAACCAGGTTGAAGAGTAGTGTCTTTAAACACCCAATATTTGTTACCTATGTGAAATAAATGTAAATTCATAATACATTAATTTAATATCCAAAATTATTGGTATATACACATATATGTGTATATACACATATTTACATATGTATATTTACACAATGAATATAAAATTCTTGCACACTAAATTCATGAAATAATTCAGTAGTGGTTGGTGACATCTGGAATGGCAACATTATTAAGTTTATATTGTGAATTGAGTGAGAGTTTATATGAGAGAACATCAGTTTTACACTCATGGTTTCACTGCTCTGATTACAATCTCTTTTGTGCATCATTATTCAAGAGTATTTGCCTATGGATTTTTTTTTTTTTTCCCTGGGGGGAGATGTACACAAAAATACTCAGGAATATATAATCATTTAAATAACCATAGGGCACATCCTGGCCACCAGCACACAGCCTTTCTTGTTCTATGAGTCTAGAGTCCTCAGCTGCTCTATATCTCCATGTCCTCATCTCTGCCTCCATCTCTGATGTCACTGCTTCTCTGGATAGGGTCCCACAATCTGCTTGGGCTCTTCTCCCTTGATGGTCCTAGGGTCCTCTGTTCCTGGACTAGAAGATAAACTATTTCCAACTTTTTGTTAAAAAAACTTCTACCTTTACATTTGTGACAGTTACATTTAGTCATGAAAATTATTATTACTAACTATTGCATCATAAGACTCTTATCCCCATCTCCTTTCACCAGATGCATCTAGACAAGATGAAAACTATTCAGAGGAGATTCTACCTTGCACACTCTGAAACTCCCTCTTGAAAACTTGTAAGCCAGTCACTATGTGCTTTTATAGTCCCACCCCTCAATTTTAGGTAGCTAATATCTAAGTCGCCCATCCCTATCAACTCTGTATCCAGAGGGGATAGGATTGATACTTGATTTGAAGACCCCTTCCCCCTCAGTTGGTATTTTGAGCTACTTCATCCTTAAGTTTAGCAAATTGTAGCAATTTGCATGTTTCCTTTATCAAAAAAAAAAAAAAAAAAATCTTCCTCTAGTCAAGTTCTGATCTCAAAGCTAGCTTGAATGGGTACTATTTACAAGTTTAGGCATTCTTGTGCATCTGCCCTCACTTCATATCAGCTGGACCCTTCACTCTCAGCTCTAGCCCTCCATGACTACATCCTTGTCCATGGGCTCATGAGTTCCCAGGTCTCACCACACTTCGGACCAACCAGCCCTTCCTCTTCTTTCTCTCATTTCCAGGTCTACGGGAATCTACGGAATATGGTAGAACTCAGTCCATATCTTCTTGCTGCCTTCCCCCCTCTTCCACTCACCAGTAGACCAAAGTGGTCACCAATGAGCTTGCTCATGTGTTTCCTTTGAGTTTGTCTTGGAGGGGGGTTGCAACATTATTTTTGAAACATCATTGTAAATTTTCAAAAGTGCTTAAAGAATTATTTAATCATGTAATTTGATTTTGTGAGTTAAGAAATAAAACAGATCTACAATTTACAAATAATGAAACAAATCTGAATCCAGGATCAAAGATTCTTCCTTGAGTAATCAGAGGCCCATTTCTGTTCAAGGTAAGGGCCTGTTCCTTCAGTGATCATAACGTCTATAATCGTAACTTCATTTTGGTTCTTTCCTTTTATTATACAAATATTTACAGATCTGAGAAGCAATAGGCAGATGATACAACCTAGCATGCTTGAAGTAAAGATGATTTAAATTACTGATGAACATCAAAGACTATAGCCTTCAGAATAGATTGCAACTGAGTGTGAAGAAAACAAAGATCCTCATAATTGGAGCAATAAATAACATCAGGATAAATGGAGAAAAAATTGAAGTTGTCAAAGACTATTTTGCTTGGATCAACCATCAACACTCATGGAAGAAGCAGTCAAGAAAAGCAAATGAAGTATTACATTAGGCAACTCTTCTACACACGACCTCTTTAAAGTATAGTATAGCAATGATGTCAGTTTGAACACTAAGGTGCGCCTGACCCAAACTACTGTATTTTTAATGACCACGTATGCATGTGAAATTTGGAGAATGAATAAGGAAGACCATAGAAGAATCAATATATTTGAGTTATGGTGTTGGAGAGAAATACTGCAAGTACCATGGACTGCTAGAATAACAAACAAATCTGTGTTGGAAGAATGCTTCTTAGAACCCAGGAAGGTAAGACTTCCGATGCCACACTTTAGAAAGTTTTTTAGGAGGAACCAGTCTCTGGAGAAGGATATCAAGCTTAGTAAAGTAGGGGAGGGGGGTCAACAAGAAACAGGAAGACTCCAAAGAGATAGATTGACACAGTAGCAGAGCAATGGCCTCAAACTTAAGAACAATTGTGAAGCTCAAATTTAAGAACAATTGCAGGGCTGGGCAATGTTTCTTTCTGTTGTGTTAGGAGTTGAACCAACTCTACAGCACCTAGCAATAACAATAACTAGTCTTATAAACTTCTTTACCTTTGTCTATGTGTTGTCTTCAAACTGTGACACTATTCCTCTTTTTATAGAGTGGTAACTGAAGGGAGGAGAATTTTAAGCTTCAATATACATAAATCAGACTCTAAAATAACTAAAGAGAGAAATGGACAACTATACAGTAATGTTGTTGTTCTTAAGTACCATCAAGTCTGTTACAACTCATAGTGACCCTGCAGAGGATTTCCGAGGAGCTGCTTATGGTTCAAACCATTATCCTGCAGCACCACACCAGGACTCCATACAGTAATTGTGGTAGTGGTGGTTATGTGCCATGGAGTCAGCTCTGGTTTCCGAGGCTGTAAATCTTTATAGGAGCAGAAAGCCTCATCTTTCTCCCACGAAACAGCTGGTAGTTTTGAACTGCTGACCTTACGGTTCATATCCTGATTCGTAACCACTATGCTACCAGAGCTCCTTATTATAGGAGACTTTAATACACCACTTTCAGTGAAGGACAGTAAGGAAACTAGAGGGGAACTCAACAAAACACATAGCCGAACAACACAATCAACCAACTTGAACCCTGATGTTCTTTGGAATTTCTGATGTATGGAAATATTCAAAAGCAGAAAGATTTCAATCTGTTTGATAGCTGTTTTCAACTTCTCTACAGACAACATGCTTCCCCCTGATCTGCTCAATTGACAGATTGTGCCCACCTCTCCCCTCTTTTCTGTGACTTCTTTTAGTCTCCCTGCCTCCAATCTGTCTCCGTTTTATTTATTTTCTACTGCTTGAAGTTCATACTGGATTATGCCTCTCTTTTGTTTAATTTTTTAAAAAATTGTTTCTCGTTTGATTCAGGAAAAAATATAAGTTTATGTACAAGCTGTCTTATGGTTCTACTCAATATATGATTCCATTTACCTCCATTTCTTGGAAACTGATACAAATCTCTCAAAACTAAGCTTGACATAATCATGCTACAAAGTGTTTCCTATATGAGTAACATAGGTCCTTAAATTGTTGGAGTACCCCATCTTTATCTTATATTACTTAGTCCACTGGGTCTTAATGAATCACAAGTCTGCTACCCACTCCGGGCTGAGCAACTTGAAGACAGATTTTATATCTGATGCATTGTATTATAGTAGCACTCGACATAATACTTGAGAAGTTGTCTTGTGCCATTGAGTCAGTTCCAACTTACAATGACCCTGTATTGGGCTTCTAAGGAGTAGCTGGTAGGTGTGAACTGCTGAGCTTGTGGTTCGAAGTTCAGTGCTAATCATAAGGGCTTAATAAATGGTTACAGATTGAAAACACCATGTTTAAGTTGGCATGAATAACCAAATATTAACAAGACATTATTTCATCAAACTTATTCAATCTGTATGCTTAGCAAATAGTCTGAGAGGTTGGATTATGCAAAGAACATGATATCTGGATTGGAGGAAGACTTACTAACAATTTGCCATATGCTGATTACACAACCTTGCTACCTGGAATTGAAGAGGAATTAAAATACTTACTGATGAAGATCAAAGCCTACAGTATGGATTGTACCTCATGTAAAGAAAACAAAAATCTTCACAAATGGACCCAAGATGTCAGTTTGAGGGCTCAGTTAAGTCTGTCCCAAGCCATGGTATTTTTAATAGCTTCATATGCATGTGAAAGTTGGACAATGAATAAGGAGAAGAATGGACACATTTGAACTATAGCATAGGTGAAGAATACTGAAATTGCCATGGATTGTCAGATGACCAAAGAAATCTATGTTGGAAGAAGTACAGACAGAATGTTCCTTTGAAGCCATGACAGAAGCCATGACAGTAAGTTCAAGAGTTCATCTCTCATATTTCAGACATATTATCAGGAGGGACCTGTTGCTGGAGAAGGATGTCATGTTTGGAAAAGTGGAGGATCAGCAAAAAAGAAGAAGACCCCCTAACAACATGGACTGACACAGTGGCGGCAATCCTGGGCCAAACACATAGCAATAATTGTGAGGATGGGACAGGATTCAGAAGTGTTTCCTTCTGTGTGCATAGGTTCGCTATGAGTTGGAATCAAATCAATGACACATAATAACAATAACATGAAATGAATAATCAAATATTATTCTATTATGGTATAATATATATTGCCTCTGGGTGGTAAAAATGAGTAACACACTTGGCTGCTAACCAAAAAGTTAGAGGTTCAAGTCCACTCAAAGGCACAATGGAGAAAGGCCTGGTAAACTACTTTCATAAAAATTGGCTATTCTGTATGATTTTTACCTCAATTTAAAGAAAACAAAAGTGTTCACAACTGGACCAGTTAACAGCATAATGACAAAGAGAGAAAAAATTAAAGTCCTAGAACTATGGAGCATAGATCTCCTCTGACACACATGGGGGTGCCATGAGTTAGGGTCAAGTCAGCTCAAGAAAATTTGTTAACAGACTAAGAAATACAGCATCAAACATCTAGCTGAGACAATAAAAACTTCCTAACTGTTGAATCATTTCATTATGTATAGCATTAATTTTATATTTTGCTGTTGTTGTTCGTAAGTGCCCTCGAGTCAAGTTCTGACTCATAGGAACCCTGTATAGGGTTTCCGAGGAGCAGCTGGTGAGTTTGAACTGCCAACCTTGCAGTTCAAACCAACCTTTCAGTCCAGTGCATTATGCTGCTGCATGCGTCACACCAGGACTCCTATAGTGTTCTAGAAGGGCAATAAAAATGGAATTTTATAACCACTAGCAAGTTAGTGAACTCCTGGTGTGGCTCTATAATATAGGCACTGGACTACTAATTGAAAGGTCAATGTTTCAAATGCACTATCTATTCCTTGGAAACCTTATACAGGGACACTGTGAGTTGAAATAGATTCAATAGCACTTAACAACAACAAGCAAGTTGGAGCAAATTTAAAGACATGTCCCAGTATTGTGCTGCAAGGCTACCCAATTTAAATGTTTATCTTAATCTGTGTGTTGGGAAAGACTGCTATAAAAATTCAAACCTACATCGGATCATAGTTTAATTCTAATAGTATATGAAGAAACAATTTTGCCCCAAAGACCTACGATCACTTCCTTGGCAAAGTCAGTGAGATGGAAAATCCAGAGTTGTTTCACAGCTTGCAATATATTTTACTTATAGTTCTGTGAAATTTAAGAAAGGAAGTCCTAAAACAATAGAAGAAAAGGAAAGGTCTATTCTGTTAGCCTATTTTCAGTGACTTATTGCATGCTTTCCTTTCAACTCACTGTAATTAGGAAAGGGTGTATAGTTTTAAAATCTTAAAGCATGGATATTCAGAGTAAAATTTTTATCAGCTCAACTCAGCTGGTAGTCACTTCTTTCAAGCAGAGGCATTCTAGCATGCTTTAGCATACTTCCGTTTGTTCTTCCACGCAGTTCATAATGCTCTTTCCAGCCCTGGCTGTGCTCATAACTAGGTTCAACAGACTCCAGGATGCCTTGGCCGGATGTAGCACTAGAAATGTTATACAGAAACTCAGTATATATGTTTTACAGGATGTCTCAGGAGAAACAATGTGTGAAAAAAAGAAAACAAGTTATAGTTCTTCTAGAATATCTTGTAACTCTATAAAAGCTGTCTTAAAAAATGTATCTTAGGAGTACTTTCCAACTTTTTGTTGATGTGTTCCACCAATAAAAGATAATCAACCTTTCATTCTTAATAATCAGGACCTTTGTAAAGATCTCAATTAACTTTTTTTTCCTTTTAAGAACAGAAGCAAGGAATTTAAATATGTACTTCTATTTCTTTTTTATAAATAAGCAAGACAAGAAATACCTTAGTAAATATTTGCTTTAAGGTTGCATGGAAAAGACACAAGTTATCATATACACAAATAGAGTAAGAGGTTTAATATCTTGCCTGCTGAGTATTTATGGCATAAAATTCAATGATATAATTCCACAATGATTATGAGTTATGATGTTAAATTTCTAAGAGCTTTTAAAGAAAATACAATTGCTTTGGTATGTTTTTGAAGTAATATTTTCACCTGACAAAGTTCTATTTTTCAGTTTTTGAGAAAGTGTGAGTTATTCATATTTGAGACATTTTCTTTTGCATATGAGAGGAAGGTTTTAACTACCTTAGCATCAGACAGAGTGAATCTCAAGGAAAATATTGCCTCTTTGGAAGAATGGAGGCATTTACTGGATTTCACAGCAGGTTGACATATTCTAAAACAAGCGGAAAAAACTGGTCCTCAGTGACATTGTACTTGGCAGAATGCAGAGGAAAATATCAATAAATCAGAATAAAAACAGAGGAGGCTTTATAAATAAAAATAACCTCAAAGGATGCTTAGAGTTATAGAGGTCTTTAGAGATCATCTACTCCAGTGATTTTTCAATGGGATTCATCCATCCATCTATTCAACATCTGTTTGCTAAGAGCCTAATATAGCCATTCATTGAACTAGGCACTGTAAATATATTAAGGACAGAAACACATAATGTTCCTACCCATGTACTGCTAGTAGACTAGTAGAAATTATAGACTTTTAATTTTAAAATTAAATGCTATTCTACAACGAAAAATACAGTGTTGAAATGACTTTTTTTTATATCAAGAAAGCAGTGTCTTGTTTAAAGGTAAGATTCATACATGCTTACGTAGCCTTTGAACAGAGTCACTATTACTAATGGGAGAAATTATATTGCTCAGATGTCCCAGATCAGAAAAATGTTTAGGATTCCAGTCTAATACCTTCATTTATTTTTAAATTCATAGAAGTAACATGCCTAAAACCACACAATCTATTGCTTCTAAATTTCTTGTACAGTTTAGGTGTTTGAATTAATTATTTATCTCAAAATTCCAGGTTGACTCTGGAAAAGAAACCATTTACACTCTGACTTCAGAATTGATGAATGTTTCCTGCTTCCTTCCTATTTCATCAACTAATCATTCCATGTTTATTAATTAAAGGAAGTGCTTATTAATTGATCTACAGCATATGTCTCATTATTTGTTTATTATTTCCAGTAAACTAAAACCCTTTGTGTTCGTATATCACTAGGAGGGTTCAGAGGGTGTGGACTAAGCCAGGTGACACTGTCAAAAGCAGTGACACCAACATGACTTTATAAAACCTTTATGTAGTATTTCAGCAGACTTTTTTGTTTTTATAAAAAAAATCTTTGTAGTTATAGCAATAAAAACAATTCTTTTAAGTCGAACGTACATGTCTTATTATACCTTTAAGGCTAAAACTCTCACAATTATTAGCTGTGAGATCTTAGCCAAGTTACTAAATCTCTCTGAGTCTTCCTTTCCTCATTTGTACATGAGATGTTAATACCAATCACGCACAATTCTAGATACGATGACAGAGCAAATAATAAATACATGGGACTTTATGATTGTCATAATGATCACAGTAGTTAATTATCTACTCTGATTAATAGATAATGCCAAAATATATAAAGTACATTGATATAGATTGTGACAATTACTTGGAAAAAGTTTTAATTATTAAATATTTGATTGATTCATAAAGAAAGTTTAATAAATGTCTAAGTCTGGAAGCCATGTAATTTTTTTTTTGTTATCAGCATTTACTTTTATAGATTCTACAATATTAGCTGTTGTGGTGGCTATGTGCGGTGTTCAGTTCCAACTCACAGAGACCCTGTATAGAGTTTCCTAGGCTGTAAATCTTTATGGAGAATAAAGTGTCATCTTTCTCCCACAGAAAAGCTGGTTGCTTCAAACTGCTGACTTGAGGTTAGCAGCCTGAATTGTAACCACTATGCTATTATCTGTTGCAGAACCTAGAAAAATACAATGTTATCTCTACCACTTGTCTGTCAGTTTGCCATACTGTGGAGGCTTATGTGTGCCTGTGATGCTGAAACTATGTTATAGGTATTTTAAATATCATCATGGTGATCCATGGTGGATCACTTTCATCAGCGTTTTCAGACTAAGACAGATTAAGAAGAAGGAGCGGTGGGCCATTTCCGAATAATAAGTGACTGAACCTAAAGAGCAGCTATGGAATCTTGCCAGTTATGGAGCCAGAATATGAGCCTCTCAGGTTGGAAAACACTCAAAATATGACTGGAGAAGAGCTGCCTCCTAAAAGTAGAGCTGATCTAAAAGATGTAGATAGAGTAAAGCTTTTGGGACCTTCATTTGATGATGGGGCACTCA
Organism: Chrysochloris asiatica; assembly: GCF_000296735.1. NCBI lineage: Eukaryota > Metazoa > Chordata > Mammalia > Afrosoricida > Chrysochloridae > Chrysochloris > Chrysochloris asiatica. The sequence continues at coordinate 17,797,121 of NW_006408549.1, read as the reverse complement.
TCTAACTGAGAAAAAGCAGCTGCAAACATCCATTAAAAATTGCAACATGGAATATATGAAGTATTAATCTAGAAAAATTGGAAGCAGTCAAAACCAAAATGAAATGCATAAAAATCAATATTTTAAGCAGTGATAAGCTGAACTGGACTGATATTGGCCATTTTAAATCAGACAAACATATGGCTGACCATGCCGGGAATGATAAATTGAAGAGGAAAGTCATTTCCTTGATCAAAAAACCAGCATTTCAAAAACTATCTTGAAGTACAACGCTGTCTGTAGGACAGTATCCATACACCTACAAGAAAGACCCAGTTAATGACATTATTATTTAAACTTACGTACTTACCACTAAAGTCAATGATGTTGCATTTGAGGAATTCTAGCAAAATGTTTCATTTTGCTTGGATCCACAATTGACAATCATGGCAGCAGAAGGCAAGAAATCAAATGATGCATTGCACTAGGCAGATCTGTTGCACAAAAACTCTTTACAGTGTTCAAGAGCAAAGATATCAGTTGGACTAGTTAGGTATGGCTGACCCAAACCAAGGTATTTTCAGTAGCCTCATGTGCATGTGAAAGTTGGACAGTGAATAAATAATTAATGCATGTGCATCATGGTGTTGGAAACAAATATTGAAAGTTCCATGGACAGCCCCAGAACAAAAAACAGGTGCATGTTGATAGAGGTACAGCCAGGATGTTCTTTGGAGGCAAGGATGGTGAGACTTCATCTCTCATATTTTGGACAAATTATCAAGAGGGAGAGTCCCTGGAGAAGGACATGATGCTTGGTAAAGTGCAGGGTCAGTGAAAAGAGAAACACCTCCAATGAGAAGGACTGTCATCATCATGGCAGCAGCAATGGGCTCAAGCATAATAACGATTTTGAAGCTAGAGCAGAACCAGGCAGTGGTTTGTTCTGTTGAGCATAGCTTTGCTATGAGTTGGAATCAATGCTACATAATCTAACAAAATAACAACCAGCTTCTTCAGTCTGAAATTTATCAAACAAGGCATCAGGATTGGAGGATGACTCATTAACAATTTGTGATCTGCAGAAGACACAATCTTGCTTGCTGGAAGTGAGGTTTTAAGAGGACATAGAATACTTACTGATTAAGATCAAAGACAACAGCCTTCAGTATGGACTGCACCTCAACACAAAGAAAACAAAAATCCTCACAACTGGACCAATAAATAACATCATGATGAAAGGAGAAACGGTTGAAGTTGTCAAAGACTTCATTTTGATTGGATTCACAATCAAAACTCAAGGAAACAGTAGTCAAGAAATCAACTATCATATTGCATTAGACAAATTTGCTGCAAAAGATCCCCTTAAATGTTAATGTATTAATTTGAATACAAAGGGGAGCCTTTTTTTTAATAGCCTCATATGCATATGAAAATTAGACAAGGAGTAGATTGTATTTGAATTGATTCATTTGAATTGTGGTGTAGGTGAAGAATATTGAAAGTACCACAGACTTCCAGAAAAACAAAGAAATCTGTCTTGAAAGAAGTACAACCATAATCCTTAGATGTGAAGATGGTTAAGACTGCCTTTCATTCTTTGGACATGTTTTCAGGAGGGAGCAGCCCCTGGGAAGGACACTATGCTTGGTAAAATGAAGGGTCAGCAAAAACGAAGAAGACCCCCAACAAAATGGACTGACACAGTGGCAGCAACAATGGAATCAAACATAACAAAAATGATTTCATTCTATTGCGCATAGGAAGACTTCTGGTGTGGCACTAAAGGATAAAGCACAGGACTGCAAGGTCGGTTTGAACCACAAGTTCAGCAGTTCAAACTCACCAGTCATTCCTCAGAAACTTTATACTGGGTCACTATGAGTCAGAAATGACTCCATAGCCCTTAACAACAACAACAATTCTTATGAGTCAATATGGATGCCAGGGCACATAACAACAAAAAACACCAACAGTATTATCTGCTGAGTAAAGACTTTGTGTGTTTATTGAAATGAGGAAGCCACGGAGGTGTTTTGTTCACATTTCCCCCTTCAAGAAAGAACTTTCCATTTGAAATGAAGTGCCTTTGGATCTTCTGCCTCTCTTGAGTCAAGACCATGTTCTTCACAGGCAGCTTTCAGTCAAAGACTGAGTATAACATGGTATGAGAGCCTAGCCATTTCTCCCCAGTATGAGACTACCAACAAGCCTTCTACTCCAGAGCTCCCCATTTGTTTCAGCAATACTAACATTCTATCTGAAGCATAACCAAGGCTTTCTCAGCCAGGCCTGCTTCTACCCTCTTTATCTTGCAATTTCTGAAAGAAAAGGAAACATTTTAGATATATAAGTAATGGTAGTGGTGGTAGTTACATGCCGTGGAGTCGGTTCCGACACATAGAGACCCTGTACAGGGTTTGAGGCTGTAAATATGGGAGCAGAAAATGCTGTAATTTCAAACATACAGGAATACATTAAGCAATGCAAGTACATATGAAATTAACCAGAAGGAAAAGATATATATATATGATGGGCTTTTGGAATCATCATAAATAACCACCATTAAATTATTGGTAAAGAATTAAAAATACTAACTGCTTGAGCCTGGATGATCATTTCATTTCATTAATATTAAAATTCTCTGAAGAGTTCTAAAATTCAGTTCCTGTGCTATAAATCTAATTTTGTGAGTAGCAATGATACTGAATGCAAATTCTTTAATTTGGTTTAACTTTTCAGGCATTTTTTTTATTGCTTTTTATAGAGAAGTAAGTAACCACTGTATTTATTAATTTATAGTAAAAGATTTTTTTTTAGATGATCTGGTGTACTACATAAGGAATAATATCTCTACCACAAGTGAAATTCCTCAGCACTCCTTAAATATTTCATGAGCAAACATTTATAAGCCATATAAAGAAATTGTTAACTTATGTATACTCAGTTGACATACTGTAATAATTTTTGTTTTTGTTAAGTGTCCTTTAGTAGGTTCCAACTCACACCAACCCTGGAATGGGTTTCTGAGGCTGGAAATCTTTGTAAGAGCAGAAAGCCTTATCTTTCTCCCACAGAATGACTGGCGAACTTTAACCACAGATCTTGAGGTTCACTTATCCTACAGAGCCTCCACACTCCCCAAAGTAATAATGTTACTCACATAAAGAATTTAAGCGCAGTTCTTTTCTTTGCTATTTTCCAGTGCCACATACTTCAGATAACTCTTCTCTGTTGATTCGTATCTTTTGTATGCCTTTCTAATTTTTTACCCTCATCGTTTTCTGCCTCTCATATTTTACTTCTCATCTTCTATGTAATTTTTGCCTCTTGAGAATGTCAAAGAGGGTGGTAAGTACACTTTAAAGCTATAAAGCAATAGCAGGAATATGAATTTTTGAAACTACATTTCAACTACTTGATTTTGACTTTTACTGGTTTTGACCACACAGGTGACTTTATTTTAAAACTTATTTATAATTCTTGATAGAGATTTTGCCAGCTCTATTTTTAATATAAAAATTTGATATTTTTATCCAATGACAACTCAGCCTGAGTATGTACAATAATAGAGAATGTGAACATCTAGCTTGATTATGCCTATGAAAACTTACTATATGCCACTGTATTTACCTGAGTGATAATGGAATAACTACCTAGTGCAAAACCTGTAGTACATTCAGAAGCTGGAAAAAATCAAATTACTTCCCTGAGGTGTGATATGCTTTCTGTTTCTGGAATCTTCTAACTAAAGAAACTCTTTGGAATGTAACAACTCAGCACTAGTTGCCAAATGTCAACTGGAGGGATGAGTGGCACCTGACAACAACAACACCAACAACATCCACACTTGGTATGGTAGTGGTGGTGGTAAACTATGGAGTCAATTCTGACTTACAGCAACCCCGTATATGATTTCTGACATTGTAAAGCTTTAAGGGAGCAGAAAACTCCATCTTTCTCCCAAGGAGCGCCTGGTGGAATCAAACTGCCAGTCGTGTGGTTAGCAGTCCAACGTAAAATCCACTATGCTACCAGGGTTTCTTGACACTTAGTATAGTCAGTCTTTTTAAATTTTAGCAATCTAAACTAAACACATGTGTAAAGGGTGTGATGCTGTAAAATCATCACTGGACTGTGAACCACAAGGTCGGCAGTTCAAACTCACCAGCTGCTCCTGGAAAACCTTATATAGGGTCACTGTCATTAGGAACTTACTAGACGACACTTAACAACAATAACAATGTCTAATGAGGGACACGGTGGTTCCATAAAATAAGCACTGTGCTGCAAACCACAAGGTCAGCAGTTCTTTGTACTGTTCCACAGAAGAAAGACGAGGCTTTCTGCTCCCTCAAAAATCCAAAGCCTCAGAAACTCTATACAGAGTCACTATGACTCACAACCAACTTGAAGGCAAATAACAACAGCAACGTCTAATGACCCTGAGCATCTTTTCATGCACTTACTTTCCATTTATATTCTCTTTCTTGGAAGTTTCTGTTCAAACTTTTTGACATTTTTTCATTGGAATTTTTGTTTTGACTGTTTATGTATTTTGAATACAAAACCTTTTTAATACATATTTTGTAGTTATTAAGTGCCACCAAGTCAGTTTTGACTCATAGCAACTCTTTATAGGGTTTCTGAGGAGCTACTAGTAGACTTGAACTACTGATCTTGTTGTTTGCAGTCCAGTACTATAGCATTTGCATTTCTCCCCTAGTTCATGGCTTTTCTCTTCCTTTAAATGTTTCTTTTTAGAAGAATTAAAAAATTTCAATGACGTTCCATTTATCTGTTTTTTCTTTTATGGACTGAGATCTTAGCATCATATCTAATTTTCCCCCTAAACTAAGATAAAAAATATATTCCATGTGATTTTGTTTTATAATAAGTTTTATCATTTTATTTCTGAGATTTTTGTTAGCACTATTTTACATTAATTATCATAAATATTGCCAAGTATAGATTGGAGATTATTTATTTATTGTTTCTTTTTGTTTGTATTTATCCAATTGTTTCAGCACAATTGTTGAGAATATTATCCTTTCTCCACTGAATTTTCTTTGCATCTCTGTCAAGAATTAGTGGTCCATATCTATTTTGAGTTTATTTCTGGACTTTTTATTGGGTTCACTGGTAGCACTCTATTTTTCTGTCAATGTCATATTGTTTTGATTACTGTGGTTTTATAAAATGGCTTGAAATCAAGAAATGTTTTCAAAGTGATTTTGCCTATACTAGGTCCTTTGTATTTGTATATAAAGTTTAGTATGTATAAACTTTAGTGATATAAACTTGTCAAGTGCTATAAAAATGCCTGTGGGGATTCTGATTGAGCATGCATTGATTGTGTTGTTGTTGTTGTCAGGTGCCATCGAGTTGGAACAGACTCATAGCGACCCCATGCACAGAAGAAACAAACAATGTCTGATCCTGGGCCAACCTCACTACCACTGCCACACGTGATGCCATCAATGATGCCACTTGGCCAATCCATCTCATTGGAGGTCTTCCTCTTTTTCTCTGACCCTCCATCTTACCCAGCATGATATCCTTCTCCAGCGACTGTTCTCTCCTGACAATATGTCCAAAGTATGAGAGACGAAGCTTAGCCATCTTGGCCTCCAAGGAGCACTCTGGCTGCACTTCTTCCAAAACAGATCTATTGGTTCTTTTGGAAGCCCATGGCACTTTTAGTATTCTCCAACACCACAACTCAAAGGCATCAACTCTTCTACGATCTTCCTTATTCACTGTCCAGCTTTCGCATCCACATGAGGTTACTGAAAATACCATGGCTTGGGTCAGGCGCACGTTAGTCCTCAAGCTGATATCTCTGCTCTTCAACACTTTAAAAAGTTCCTGTGCAGCATTGATTGCACACACATATGTATAGGGAGAAATCCCATCTTAGCAATATTGAGTTCACTAGCTCATGATTTAGGCATGTCTGTTCATATTTGTAAATTGTCCTTACTTTCCTCAACCAGTGTTTTGTTGTTTTTGGTGATACTTTTGCATGGTATTTAAAATTTTTAATTTCCTTCTTGTTTATTGCAGTATTTGATGGAATATAATTCTCTGTAGGTTTCTTAATATTTAATATGTCTTATGGACAGAGGGACTCATTATTCTTGTTCTACAATACCTTTACAAGGACATTTACATAGCAAACAGTCTTAGATTATAGAAAAAATGACTATATTATTTCTATAATAGATGTCAGCATATAAATATCAGCAAAGGGAAGATTCATTTATTGTCCAATACAATAAAGAAAACATCTGCAGAAAAAGTCAGGCATATTTACTTACCATTATAAAAGATTTAGATTACATAAGTTTGGGGTTCTTTACTTGTAATGCAACCCATTGCATGTACAAGTATCACCTGGCTCTTGGTGAATTAGACTCAGAAACTAGCCCAACTGCCTATGCACTCAATAGTGTTTTTGTCTCATCTGTACATTTCAAAAGCCTCCTATCTTCTGCCAATATCAGTAAAAGTTAGGCAGGCTAATTTATGAACTTACAAATAGAGTAACATTTTATACTCTTCACAGTTCTTGAAAATGTATAGAAATAAAAACGTTTTTTGTATATTGATCTTGGATCTTGCAGATTTGCTAAACTGACATCAATTCTAAACACTATTTTCTTCTTCTTGTAGATGGCATCTCATTTCCTACCTAGATAATTATGTTTCCTGTGAAGATATACGATTGTGTTTCTCCTTTCAAATCTGCATACTTTCACTTATATTTGTCACCTGACTGCGTTAGATAAAACAGCTAAAAAAATGCTTAACAGAGTTGATGAGTGTGGATGGACATCCTTGTTTTGCTCATTAGGGGGAAAGCATTCACTTTTAGCATTAAATAAGTAGGTGTTTATGTTGCTGTTGTTACTAAGTGCTATCCAGTCAGCTCCTACTCATCGTGACCCTGTATAGGGTTTCCAAGGAGCTTCTGGTAGGTTTGAACTCCCAACCTTACAGTTAACTGTCCAGTGCTTATTCTACTGTGTCACATCAGATGCTGTTTAATTAGATTATGAAGTTCTCTTTTTAGTCCTAGTTTGTAAACAGTTTTTATTGGGAGTGATTAAACCCATCAGCAGCAGTGAAATATCTGGCAAGATTAGATCAATTTGTATAAGGCTGTAAGTATTACTAGGGTTATTGAACATTGTTGCTGGTTTTGGTAGGCGTCATCAAGTCGGTACCGACTCATAGCAACCTTATGCACAGCAGAACAAAACACTGCCCGGTCCTGGGCCAACCTCACTATTGCTGACACGACTGAGCCAACTGATGCTGCCACTTGGCTAATCCATCTCGCCAGGGGTCTTCCTCTTCTTCTCTGACCCTCCACCCTACCTAACAAGATAATCTTCTCCAGCGACTGGTCCCTCCTAACAATATTACTCTGCATTTATTCACTAAGCCTTCAATGAAGGTTTATTATATTCCCAGTATTGTTTAAGATCAAATCCCAAACACAAACTCACTGCTGTTGCATCAATTCTGACTAATAGTGGCACTGTAGTGCAGAGAATTGCCTTATAGAGAAGCTGGTGGATTTGAAGCACTGACCTTTAGATTAGCAGCAAAGTGCATACCCACTATACCACCAGGGTTCTGTTTAAGCTCTACCCACCCAGTATCTTCACATCAATTCTAACTCGTAGTGACTCCCATAGTACAGAGTAGAATGGCTCCACACTAACTTTGGAGGAACCTCAAAGTCCAGCCATAGGGTGTCAAGACAGTAAATCTTTACAGGAGCATCTTGCCCCCATGGAGCAGCTGATGGGTTTGAATTGTCAGCCATTTGTACAGTAGTCCAACACTTAATCCAATGCATCACCTTTTATTTCATACAAAAAATGGCAAACTACTACCTGTGGCCTGTTATTATGTGGCTCATAATCTGAGAACATTTTTTATGTTTTAGAAGGGTTTTTTTTTTTAATGGAAGACGGATATGTAATAGAAATCATATGGTTTACAAAACCTAAATTTTTTACTATTTGGTCTTTTTTAGAAAATGTTTGCCAACCGCTGGTTTAAGGTACAGGGAATGTCAAAATAGAAAGAGGACTCAATTCCTTGCTGATTTTCTAGTGGGAAGGATATACACAATCAATGAGTGAATTAAATAGTTTGTCAGATCGTTTGTAGAAAATTAAAGCAAGAACGAGGTATTGCCAACTCAAAAGTAAGTGTAGATTGCTTCATGTTCGATAGAGCAAATTGGGAGAGGTGGGATCAGCAGCTTTGGGATGAAGAATGATCTAGATCTCTTGTGCATTTTAAAGGGATTATAGGCCTTATCCAGATAGTGTCAAGGCAGAGAGAGCAATTTTGATTCTGCTTGTTCTGTTCTGGGTAGAGGGGAGAGGTGGCATCTACCTGAAACCCAGGTTTCCAAGGCTTACTCTCCTGAACCAGCTGAGTTGGAGTTAGGGAATAGAATGAGAATATTTTACTGGGAACTCTGGTCGCTTCTGGATAAGCGGAGGCAGCTGCATCATAGTGGCTGCACGTTGGTAGCTGGACTTTGAGGTTCTTCCGGAGGTAGTGTGGAGAGTAAACTGGAGGAAGGAAGCTTCAGAGCAGGGTCTTTGAGTGACAAAGTTCTGAGCTATTTCCTGATATTCACAATGTATTAATAGAGACCACCAACAAGCAAAACATTCTAGGAATTAAATATGTGACAAGAGACAAAGTTAGTCTTGTTTTCAGTACCATAAGAACATAAGAAACATCAATATTAAGTCAAATCAGTATTCAAGTATATTGACTTTATTGCTTTTATTGAAATGAGTGTTGAGTGGTATACAAGAAAATACAAACAGAATTCCTCTTTCATGGGTTTTACATTCTAATGCTGTGAGGAATTTTGCCTTTTTACAAGTGCTGGGTGCACTATTGCAAACAGGGTGGTACTATGTTAAACAGGAGGGCAGTCTAGAAGGTGCTTCTTAATGCTGACTGCTGAAAGGTGAGAAGAAGCTAGCCATTTCAGGAGCTAGGAGAGGTAAAGGAAATCAAAGTGAGAAGGCCCAGAGGCAGTAAAGAACCATCAGAACACAAATTTGTGACTGTGGCAGTTTCTCCTCAGGCAGTTTTGTCAGAGAGCAGGATTTATGCAGTGATGAGACAGAGGATAAATGTCCCTTGGGACAGCCCTCAAACCCAGGGCTACCTCTAACCTTATCCTTCACCTTTTTTTGTGGCTCATGAAGACAGAGAACTGTGCTAAGTAAGGAATTCCTTATATATTCATGCCCCAAAGATTCACTATTTTTAGCTGGTGTACTTTCTTTGTCTACAGCAATACAGTATAAGATCAGTTTATTTATATGCTGGTATGGTGCTGTGGGGTAATACACTAGATCACAAGGTCAGTTTGTATTACAAGGTCAGTGATTCAAACTCACCAGCTGCTCCTTGGAAACCCTACACAGGGTGCTATGAGTCAGAATTGGCTCGATGGCATTTAACAACAATAGGTAGCTGGAGGACAATAATATTAACAGCAATCAGAACAGCAGCAGCAATGTTGTTGTTAAGTGCTATTAAGTTGGTTCCAACCCATAGCCACCCTGTATGGAGTTTTCAAGGCACAGCTCATGGGTTTGAACTGCCAACCTACAGCACCATGCCAATACTCTGATGTTGTTATTGTTAAGTGCCATTGAGTCATTTCTGACTCATAGCGACCCTGTATAGGGTTTCCAAGGAGCAGATGGTGAGCTTGAACTGCCAACCTTGCAGTTCAAACGGCTTTGCAGTCTGGCATATTAACCCACAGCGCCACACCAGGACTTCAGTACTCTGATACCTGGAAATGGAGTATCAGCCCCCATCTTGAGATTACTTCGTTACTAAATTAGTTACTATATATAAAGTGCAAGGGGCATGACAGCCCTCAATTAATGCTAGTACTCTGATAGCTGGCATTAATTGAGGGCTCACATGCCCCATGCACTTTATATATATGTAGTAACTAATTTAGTAACAAAGTAATCTCAAGATGGGGACTGATACTCCATTTGCAGGTGCTAAAACTGAGACCAGGAGAATTGAGTAATTTGCTCAGTTTGTACAGCTAGTATTCAGACTGGGCAACATGACTGCAGAAACACTATGTTTTTATTTTACTGTGCTGCCTCTTATTTCAAGGTACAATCTGTCAGGATAAAAGAAATTCCAGGTATAACTTTTGATTTTGTATCAGTCAGTTGAGCCTCACTTAAATGGCTACAAGTTTTTTCCAAACCTCACGGTTTTCATTACTCTGTTCGTTTCTAGCATTTCTTCCATTTTGGTCCTCAGAGTAATTGCTTCTTTTGATTAAGATATACTTTTCCTTTCCTCAACCTTCATCCTTGTTTAAATTTATTTTTAGTTCCACAGATTCATGCATAATATTTTCAGTCATAGTTCTCCTCAGTTGTAGGTCAAATATGTTCTTCTCAAAATTACCTCAATACTTAAATGCAATCTGTCTTCTTTTCTTGTATTTGACCTCATGAATGTAAGTTTGATATTTCTAAGCATGAGAAAATATTGAGGATGGGTGGCAAGCATCTGACTAAAATCTCTTTACCAGGTAAATCTGTCTTTAGAGCATGAGCCATGCAGTTTGAATGTCACACATATGAATTACAATTTTAATCAATTTAATAATATTTAGGAAAACTTTTAGACTCATAAGTTTTCTTTGCCCTTTAAAAGAATTATGCAGTTTACTGGACATTGTTAAACATAGATTGGTTAAATCAAATTAAGTTTAAAAAATAGCATATAAAATAAGGAAACAGAATGCCTACTAAAATTGACTTATAAAGACGATTGCCATATGAGAAAACATATACTAGAAAATTTTTAAATTATTTGTGATTTTATTTATATTGGGGATCAACATATATATATATGGCTTATGTCCTAAAATGCACTAACTACTTAAAGTTTCACAGTAGGCTTTAATTTTATGCTTCTGTGTGTATTACAGGATCATGACCAAAAACAACATAGGAAGACATGGGAAACATTCTTACCTTTAAAGAAAACAAAATTCCCGTCACTGTTTTCATACACTGCATCAATACTTGGAGGCAGCCCCCTCCAGAAGTAAGTAATTTGCATGGGGTATCCATCCATCACCCTGTTGTTTCTCACCCGCCAAAACCACTGGTCCTGGAAATCAAGCAAAAGCATCTATCAGTAAACATGCAAGTCTTTGTGGCAGCTCATGTACAATGGCATATCACTTTAAAAACTAAGCTAATGTTGATATGACTTGCTTACGTGAAACCATAAAAGAAACAGCTAAACAACTCCACTAAAATGATCACACATGTTTTTATAGTAAATTACTCAAGTGTGGGGGGGTAATAATGATAGTAATATTACATTGATTAAAGTTGAACATCTGATTATTGCAACTGATTTAGTAAGGTATTGTTGTTTGTTAATTGCCATCTAGTCAATTCCAACCCATAGTGACCCTGAACAGGATTTCTGAGGAGCAGCTGGTGAGCTTGAACCACAGACTTGCAGTTCAAACTGACCTTACAGTCTAGCACATTAACCTACTGCACCAAGTTGTACACCTTTAAGAAGCTGAATTTTCAAAAGTCGTAGGATTACAAGTGCAAGTAAAAAAGTTTTTCTACAAAATCATAGAAACCTCTACTAAACAACAAAGAAATCAAAATACGAAGTTATTATTTCTAGACACACCCTCTAACTATGTCTGCACACTTCAAATGGAAGTGTTCCCATTTCTGAAACCCTTCCTGGAAGAATTCTGCAGTCTTTGGTTTATACCACATCAAAACAGCAGTTTTGGCTACCTCAGTTGTAGTTGTTAAGTGCCAACCAGTTGGTTCTGACTCATACTAACCCTTTTTAGGGCCTCAGAGGAGTGGCTGGTGGGTTTGAACTGCCAACCTTGAGGTTAGCAGTCCAGTGCTTAGCCTACAGTGCCTCAAGGAACTGAAATTGTGCTCCTTTTAAATGTTCTTTGAGTTCTGGGAACAAAAAGAAGTCTGAAGTGTCAAGATCAGGGCTGTAAGTTGGATGGTGTGAGGCTTCCCAATGAAAATTCTCATAGGACAGTCCTTGCTACCCTTGAAGAATGACTAAATGCATGGGATGTAATGGAAACAAAATTCTTGGCACACCTTTCCTATCCTTTTTATCTCCAAAGCAGCTTTTAATAGTCCGTAAACTTCTTTATAATAATCTTCTGAGATTATCCTGCATTTTGAGAAAATCTGTCCCGATTATTTACCCTTTGAAATCCTGATTATTTACCTCTTTGCCATAACTGTCTGAGGTGACTTCTCTGCCTTGAGTTTAACTGAACTTGTAATCTTGCCCCCTTGGAAGCCACTGTCTTGATTGTGCCTTTTTTTTTTTAAGTCCCCTTAACACTACTGAGACCAATACACTACTGTGAGAACTTTTCTGCAGCCATCCACTGATTGCAGAGAAATGTTTAAATACATTTTATTTGGAATAAATGCATGATTGTTTGAACTGGTAGGCTAGTAGGAATACTTTATGATTTACCTTCATATAACATACAACTATCCTGAGGCTGCTTAAGTGCAACCAAAACCAGGATGGGATTTGGCTTTTTGGTTTGGTGGCTGGGATCATGGTTTCATTGGACAACCCATTTAACTAGCTTAATAACATGTTTAGTAAATTTGTTCTCCCACTTAGTTCTTTGCATAGGGCCTGTGATCTTAAAAAGCTTGTAGGTGGCCATCCAAGGCACAACAATTGGTATATTTTTGCCTGGGGGTGGGGGGTGGGGGGGAAGGAAGCTGGACAATCAGGAAAAGGAGGTAGGATATGAAATATAAAGCTACAATTGCCTCATTGGTCATGAGATCAGAAGAACTGGATAATGTCCTTCCACCATCACTGAATGCTTTGAGAAAAGATTTCAAAGCAGAATCCCTATCAAAAGGCAGGATTATAAAAACCCTATGGACCTCAGGCTTTCTACAGCTATGAAAGCTGGATAACCTCTGAAATTACTGCCCTAGATAATCTTTAAACTTTAAACCAAAAATGTCTCCTGAAGTCTTCTTACAACCAAATGGTAGTTTAGCTTAAACAGTAAAAAATATCTGCCTTGAGCATTTTGCCATTTTAAACACCACCAACATGGGATCAAACAGGCAATAGCAGCTAGAAAGATTAGAGAGGAATGGCAGTGGTCAAAAGTCAAATAATACAATCAATGTCAATAAACAGTGTGTGTAGAAACTGTACAATTGGAACATGTTTTTCTGTGTATATTGTGAACAACACCAGCAAAATAAATTAAAAAAATAACAATCATAATGTAAGATACTAAGCATTTTTCATTATTGCCATAGTTTCCTACTTGTAAAAACTGTGCTAATTTGGAACAATTCTTTGTTAGGCTTCTGAATTTAAGTCAGTCTTCATGATTTGACTTTTATGTATTTTAGACATAGAAAGATCATTACACCTAATATGTTGGAGATGAAATAGGATGATCATATCTCCTACTTGGCCAACTTCACACTTAATTGTTCAGAGTAATTATAGCTAGAGCTGTCTTTCAACTGTAAATTGTCCAGGTTTTTACAATAGAGCATAATTGTCACCCTAAATGAGCAACAATATTCTGGAAAAAAATCTGAGTGGATTTCAGTATAGATTCATAGATTCTCATAACATCTTACACCTGTTTCCATTACAACATAGGGCGCTTTGTACGTAAAGTGGTGATTTACTCTACCTCTTTTAGAAAATAACGCATAGTCTACACCTTAGCAAGTGTTTATATATGTTGCTGACTGAAAAAATTATCCTACACATAGTAAAGCTCACCGTCATTATTTAATAATCTATGTACATGGACACATACTACAAAAACCATCTATCTGATAATGGTGGTGGTTATATGCCATGGAGTTGGTTGCAACTCATAGAAACCATAAAGTTTCCAAGGCTATAAATCTTTACATGAGCAGAAAGCCTCATCTTTCTCCCAAGGAACAACTGGTAGTTTTGAACTGCTGACCTTGGGTTTGCAGCCCGATTCGTAACCACAATGCTACCAGAGCTACTGAGTTGCTTTTGAATGAAAATTTTCAAAATAAAATAGACACTAAGGATTTATTATAAAAACTAGGACTAATTTATAAACTAGCTTCTAATAAACATATTTACTAACCATTTTTATTTAAAAATATTATACTTAAGAATTTCAGTACATGAATAAGTGTTTCACTTATAAAAGTTAGATATTTGTATTACTTTAAACACGTATCACAGAAATATTTCAGTATCAACTCTTCCCTGCTTTACTTCTTGTCTGCAACCCAACTTAGATATTAAGTGATTTATTAGTTGCTTCCCACCCAACTTAGATATTAATAAGTGATTTATTAGTTGTTTCCCCAACTTTTGGATAATAATATGTTAGTTTTATTAGATTTACTGGGATTTATCAGTTTTTCATATACTCATTCTCTTTGTCTGTCTCTTGTTTCTGTCTCTCTCTTTGTCTGTCTCTCACACAAATATACTGAGGAGTCCTGGGTTTCAGACAGTGTGATCAATATGACACTTTTGATAAGTGAATCAATCAAAACATAAAACATTTCTTAGTAGCCTCTGGTTATTGTATGTTTTTCTAGCTATTGTGGGCTGTCTTTTCTACTCATCTCTCTAGTTATATATAAAGGATGAGGCTGCATATTAGTGCTCTGAGTTCAGACACTATTATTGGTCTCTCCACTAATAACTGTGTCACTTTGATCACATAATTAGTCAAGTTATTGCCATATAATTTCTAACTTATAGGATAATTACTGTATTAAGTAAAAGGACTTATAGTTAACCCTCAAAATTTGGACTATTTTTACTATTAAAAATATATTGAAAAACACTGGACTGCAAGGTTGGTCTGAACCACAAGATCAATGATTCAAACTTACCAGACGCACCTTGGAAATCGTATACAGGGTTAACTCAATGGCACTTAACAACAACAACCACATTCATGCCTACAATTCTGTTTATAGTTTTGTCTCTGATTCATTGTTTTCTGTTCAGATTTCAACTTTCCATATCATGACTATAGCAATGCATGTATTTCCCTACAATATGTTTTTATGCCATTAATATTTTCTTGATACCAAGAGCCTGATTTAATCAATGTTTGATTCGCATTTAGCATATAAATTAAACTGGTTTTAAAATACAAAACTTGTATCATAAAACGATTGATCCAACGATCAATATGGGCATGAAGATGAGGTTTTACTGTGAGCAAGTGATAGTCTGGTCATTTAAAAATAAAAGCAAGAAAAACAGATGCTTATTTTAAAAAATAGGACACATATAAGACAACAGTGCCAACAATATCCTAGTACATATGTGAATAGGCGTATATGTGTACAGGCATATATGTGTATGGGTAGGTACAGATGAGTATATGTGTGTGAACAGATAGAAGTATTTATATGTATGTACAGATATGTGTGGACATACATGAATATTGATAAAGGACACAGTTACCTATGATACTTCTCAGATACAATCAAACACCTCATGAGAATAGTTTTCTAAGCTTGTCTAGGGCCTTAGTCAATAAACTGGCATCACAAAGTCCATGTTTGACATCCCAATGAGGTGAGCATCATCTGGTGTCTTTAAAGCTTGCAAACTACCATCTAAGATACAACTAATGGTCTCTACTTACCAGGAGCAAAGGGCCAGCTGGAGAACAAATCTCAGAGAAGAAACTAATAACCAGGTTGACAAACAACACAAGCCATGACCTCATCAACCCTGAGACCGAAAGCACCAGATGGGACCCATCTACTACTACCAACCATTCTTATCAGGGCCACAATAAATGGACCCTGACACAATGGCACAATGGGAGAAAAACACAAACAAAATTCCAATTCTTAGAAAGTCCAAACTGATTGGACTAGTTGAGACTAGGGGACTCCCGGAAACTATCACCCTGAGATATGATTTGGAGTTTGAACCCAAACTATCCCATGATGTCACCTTTTAGTGAAGGGACAGATTGGCACACAAAACACAGGGCATTATATTTGAGGACGGTGCTCAGCAAACAGCTTTGGTGGTGCAACATTTCAGTACGGAGCTTTGGTGGCACAATAGCAGAACTCAAACCCACCGACGGCTTCATAGGAGAAAGATGACATTTGTCTGTTTTACAGTTTACAGTCCTACATCCCTATGGATCTAGGGAGTGGTTTGATTCTGTTCTATAGGTCACCATGGAGAGTATTTGATGTTAGGGCTGTGAGGCCTTACTGATTTTTTTATGAATGAAAACAAAACAAAACATCTATAGGACACCAAATGATCAAGACTCACCCTAAAGCAAAGAGAAGCTAAAGGGGCAGATAAACTATAATGCAGTCTTACGTGACTTAAGATCCATGATACATTTTGTGAAATAGGATGTTATATGACTTGGACATTGGGCAAATATCATACCATATATTATACAGGAAGTCTCTGCATTATGAATGAGTCCTGATCCCAAGTCTGTTTTAAGTCAAACTTGTATGTAAATTGAAATAGGTTTGATTCGTGTCTAATGTCAGTTAGTAAAATGTTTGATTTAATATAATGTACCATTTTATGTAGAAAAAACACATTTCCAGGTACACTAAAACATCTTTAGCATAATGGCGGTGATGGTGGTTTGTGTGTCAGTGAACGAGTTGTGACTCATAGCAACCTTGTATAAGATTTCTGAAGCTGTAATCTTTCTCCCAAGGAGCTCTGGTAGTGTAGGGGTTATGAATCGAGCTGTTAACCTCAGGGTCAGAAGTTCGAAACTACCAACTGTTTCGCGAGAGAAAGAGGAGGCTTTCTGCTCCCGTAAAGATTTACAGCCTCGGAAACCCTGTATAGGGTCACTATGAGTTGGAACCAACTCCACGGCACATCACAACAACAACAATCTTTCTCCCACAGAGCAACTAGTAGACTTGAACTACTGACCAATGGTTAGCAGTCCAACTCATAATCCACTGTGCTGCCAGGGCTCCATTTAACTTAATAACATAGTAATAATAATAAAAATCTTTTGATGTGTGTTATAAAATAGCACTTGTTTGGTATTATGTACTTCAAATACTTTAATATAGTAAGATTTATTGGGGTTGGGACCATGGATGTATAGGTGGTCTACTGTTGCCTGAACAGACATGATACAGCACATTTCTGTCCTGAAAATGGAATAACCAGAATGCAATTAAAGAGAATGTGAACACATTGTGAAAACTATAGCCAATGTCTTTGAACAATTTGTGTGGAAATTGTCAAATGGGAACTTAGTTTGTTCTGTAAATTTTTACCAAATATACAATAAAATATTAAAATAAAAACAAAAACTTTTTTTTAAATAGAACAGGGGTTTCTAAATGGGTATTAAAACTATGCCAATCTCCAAATAGAATATTCTTAAAATATTATAAACTATAACCTAACCCACAAAACAAAAATGGCTTAACAACTAATGTGATCTGATAACAACAACAACAACAACAAAAAACTGATGGTGACTATATATGGAATAACAAAACACAAAGTTCTTTGAGTTGAAGAATTGAAGAAATCATGTGGAAAAGTCTAGGAGATTTTCCAGTTTTTTTCAAAGAAGCAAAGTCCATTCCTGAAATCTCCTCATATACTGAGACGGGGCTGGTGGCTCTTTGGAACAGACACATGCTGCCGGCTGAAGAGAGTAACACAACCCTCAAAGGAAAGAAAGTCTGCCTTAAGATAAACATAGTCATTTTTCAAAAATTCAAAGAATAATATGAAATCATGGGTAAATTCATGATTATTTCTGTTGACAGACACCTTGGTAGAGTCATGTACAATGGGGAAAGTTTGTGGAAAAAAATTCCACTATTATTTAATTCCATTTTCCACAAAATTTTTAAACCCTCTCGTACATTATAGGTATTAAGGTGGCGTCTCTCCTCAACATATCCGCAGCTTCCCACTTCAGCTGAAAATATTGGTATATATGAAGCCTGTCACACTGCAGTCACTATAGATTGTCCTTTCTGAAATGGGGCTTGGGATCCATTTACAGATCAAAAATATTTTAAATGGTATTTTAGGCTCTCTACAAACACTGTATAGTGGAAAACGATTTTTGACCACCTGTTTACAACTGAACACCCTCACTCCACACACACTCATGGGTTGAGACTCTTCTTGCTCTTTTCTTTCTTTGTTTTCCTGTCACCATTTTATACATCTTCCTTTATTTTACTTCCCACCATTTCATACATTACACAACTTGTTTGTTGTTTATTCTTTCTCTACTAGAGTATATTCTCTGTGATGGAAAGGATATCTAGTTTTTGTTCACTCAGTTCTAGAAAATAGCATTGCACATAGAAGCACAATAAATGTTTCATGAAAGAAAATAAAACTTAAGCAGAAAAGAGCAAAGTAAAAGCATGTGATCCTTATAGAAGTCAAAACTTTAAAATTAATTATAAGTCTTCTACACCCCAAGGTCCAGATACTTTCTTGTTTTTGTTTTTGTTTTTAATTAAGATGTTATGTAGGAGTCACAAGGATATAAAAGTACATCATCAGTAGGCAAATGTTTATCATAATATCATTTATCATTTTATGTTGTTGTTGTGAAGTGCTGTTGAGTCGATTCTGACCCATAGCAATCCTGTATAGGATTTCCAAGGAGCAGTTGGTGAGTTTGAACTGCCAACCTTGCAGTTCAAATGGCTTTGCAGTCTGGTACACCAACCCACAGCGCCACACCAGGACTCCATTATCATTTTATAGAAGGGTATACTATGTAAAGGTCTTTAGACCATGGAGGTAAAAATAAATTGTTTTCAACTTGCCCAATGATGTAAAGTTTTGCTTGGGAAAATTCCTACCAACAGCTCCTCAGAAATGCTATCTAGGGTTGATATGAGTGCTTATCCTACAGTGTCATGTGGTGTTGTGGGTTAATCCACTGTATTGCAAAGTCGGTAGGTGGTTCAAGCTCATGAGCTGCTCCTTGGAAACCCTATACAGGGTTGAACTGACTCACCAGCACTTAACCGTTAATAGGGAGTGTGGTGGCTCCATATGATAAGCACTGTACTGCGAACCACAAGGTCCATGGTTCTAGTCCACCAGTCCCTCAGTGAGAGAAAGATGAAGCTTTCTGTTCCTGAGAAGATTTAAAGCCTCACAAACCATATACAGAATTTCTATGAATCTGAACTGACTCGATAACATTTAATGATAACAACTCAAAGCCGACAAGTTGATTCCAACTCATAACCACCCTAATGGGTTTCATAGAACTGCCCCCATGGGTTCCAAGATTATGTTTACAGAAACAAAAGATCACATCTTTCTTCTGCAGGGTGACTGGTGGGATAAAATTACTGACCTTTCCATTAGCAGCTGAATGGTTAGCCACTGGCTCCTTTCTGATATATAAGCCCAATCCACTGCAATCAAGTTGATTCTGACTCATAGCGACCATATACAGCGTTTCCAAGGCTGTAGATCTTTATAAGAACAGGAAATCTCGTCTCAATTGGTGGATTTAAACTGCCAAGCTATGATTAGCAGTCCAATGCTTATCCTACATGGTCACCAACACTCCTTTCTGATACACAGACTCATTGATTTAACCAGTAACTGGATATATATCTATTGGTACCTTGTGTTTCATTGTGAATGAATATTTCCCAAACCATCAACTGTTCTTCCAGACCTCACTTGCTGCTATGCCATGATAATTCCTCCAATTGTCCCATTTCTCAATTAGCATCTCAAAACTCAATGTCTGGGCATCAGTACGATCATCAACCTAGTATGACTTCCTAAACTACCAATCTACCAGTCACTGAAGTGCAAGGTGTCGGTTCAAACCTACCAGCCGCTCCTCAGAAACCCTAAAACAGGGTTGCTATTAGTTGGGACCAATTCTTTATGGCACTCAGCAGCAACAACAACCTAAAGCTTGGCATCTGAACTCACCCAAGTGATAGTACAACAATAAAAAATCCTGGAGATACGATTCTCATTAAAATTACAGCCAAGAAAATCCTATGTGGCATTTCCGCGGTGTAACATATGGGGTCTCCGTGAATCAGAGTTGACTAGACAACAGTCACTGTAGCAGGCCCTTGCCTCCATCCAGCATAGTCTTTTCCAGGCTCCTAGTGCTCATGGTGACCCAGTTGCTTTGGCTTCCTTTCTGTTTCTTTATAGAAGAAAGCTCTTTCCTGCATCAAGACCTCTCAAATGCCGTTTACTGTACTATGACTACTTATCCCCAAGTTTTCACTTGATTAACTGTGATTCATTAGTTCTCAGATAAAATGTTATTTTTGTGAAAATTTCTTATGAGTCACCTGATTAAAATTAGGCAACTGTTTATACTCTGTCATTAAGTTATGTGCCACTGGGTCAGTTCCAACTTGTAGTATATTGGATTTCTAAGAAGCATCTGATGCGTTTGAACAAACAACTTTGTGGTTAGCAGTTAAGTGCTTATCTTATAGTGTTACAGCAGGACTCCAATTTTATCATAAAACACATAATAATTCATTGCACTTAAACAAACTGATACTATGATATGTTACTTTTATGACTCAATACCTTCTCTGACTCCACTGTGCTACGTGACATTTTGTTGTTAGTTGCTAATCAGTTTGCTCTGATTCATGACAACATCACATAAAATAGAACAAAATATTGCCTCATCCTGCTCCATCTTGATTTATTGATTATGTATCATTCAACTTATTTATCGACACAACAATTACTGGTATTCTAATTTGGAAATTATTACAAATAAAATGTAAATGTGTTCACGTTATTGTTGTTGTTGTTATGTCCCGTGGAGTAGGTTCCAACTCACAGCAAGCCTGTACAGGGTTTCCGAGACTGTAAATCTTTATGGGAGCAGAAAGCCTCATCTTTCTCCTGTGGAACAGCTTGGTAGTTTAGAACTGTTGACCCCGAGGTTCACAGCCCAATTTGTAACCACTACGCTACCAGAGATCCTTGTTATTAGGAGGAAAAATTTCATAGTTCAAGAAAATTAAGGAGATATAATAATATTACTTTTAAATGAGAAATGTCAATATGATTTATGATGTAAACATCTACACCCACAAACATACTTGCTAGTTCTTTCTACTTAAAGGGCACAGAGCCACAATACACCAGGTGTAGTATACCACATCTAGAATGAAGATATTGTCTTATAAATATCATTTCATCTGTCATAATTTAAATGAATCAGAGTTTTGGAGAATGGCTGATTCTAGTCCTGATACAAACTGCAACATAAAACTGGGAGAATTTGTTGTCACTAAACTCCTGGTGTGGCACTGTAGGATCAGCACTGGATTATGTACCACAAGGTCATCAGTCCAAACCCACCAGCTATTCCTTGGGAACCCTATACAGGTTTGCTAAGGGGACTTAACAACAAGAAAGGCACCATTCATAGACTAATGAAACTTTGTCAAAACATCACAGAAGCTAAACAGAAGAGTTTCTAATAGTCAGATGAGAGATACATAAAAAATCAAAAAGAGCAACGACTATAATTATTTATGAAACATTCATTAGGTAAAACTATGATTTGAAAGGGAAATAGAGAAATTTTATCCTCACCATTGGAACTGGTAATTACAACTCTTTACATTGAAAACTGGAGTCATGGGGTGGTGCTGTGGGTTAATAAGCCAGAATGCAAAGCCATTTGAACTGCAAGGTTGGCAGTTCAAGTTCACCAGCTGCTTCTCTGAAGCCCTACACAAGGTCATTATCGGCCGGAACTAACTTGATGGCTCTTAACAACAACAATAACATTGAAAATTGGTAATTCAAGATAAAGGATTAACCAAGTGAAAGAATTTTGTTGCTTTTATATTGTCTTTTCATTAGAAAATGTTGATGATACTATTATTATTATTTTAAGGAGAATGTCTACCAAACATGAAAGGGAAAGTAGGAACAGAAAAAATTCCATTTTTGCTAGTCCCAACGACAATGAATTAATGGACAATCATTGGGTGCTGTAAAGTAGAGGGCTATCAGTTGGGCTGCTAAGCACAAGGTCAGCAGTTTGAAACTACCAGCTGCTCAGTGGAAGGGAGATGAAGCTTTCTGTTCCCATAGATTCCCAGCCTCCAAAACCCAATACAGGGTGCCATGAGCCGGTAGTGACTTTTTGTCACACAACTAACACCACCTCCAACACTGACAAACAAAATACTTGCCCAGTACTAAAAATGCAGTAAAAAAAAACTAACCACTTTTTAAAAAAGAAACCAAAAAGGTCAGAAATTTTTTATATTGACGTAACTATAGCTTCACATGCAGTTTTAAAAAAGAAGAAAGTACAAGCTTTACCCGAAGGTAACATCTTTTATTGCTACAGAATAGTATCAGAATCAGAAAGTTGATTTTAATCCATCTAGTTTCTAT
>NW_006408549.1:17758326-17761954 GCF_000296735.1 Chrysochloris asiatica | reverse complement strand
GAAATACTTTTAACTGATAGTACATGGAGGGCATTACAATCAATGTAATGAAACAAGGTATATGATTTGTTGAATGTAAAACTGATGATATGCCCCGTAAACTTTCACTCAATCCACAATAAAAACGTTAAAAAAAAAAAAAAGTAATGGGAAAAAAAAAAGAATTATCATGTGTTTATTTTTACCTGAGAGAGATCTTTCATTTATAATAAAACTGATCTTTTTGCTGACTAAAGTATAGGGCTATTTTTACTCAAGGTACACAGGGCAGTATATTTAATTCAGTTTTTTAACCACCCAATCTAAAGTTGTTTCCTCCATCTCAGGTTTTACTTTCTTCATAATATCCATTCTTTGAAATTATCTTTATTTGTTTACCTGTGTCTCATATGAACACACATCTCATTTATTTCATTGAAGTACTGTATTCCTGAGTCCTGGAACCATACCCAATACTATTTTTTGAATGAATCCAAAGACATAGAGAGACACAAAGACAGGGAGAGACAGATACCCAAATCTTTTCCTTGGCCTGTAATGTAAGGTACTGGTTGGTGGATATTTCTCACAGAAAGCTTTCTCCAGGTTCTCCTTCTATGCTTCCAGCATAGTACATCTACTCTCACATCTAGAACAGTACCTCCACCCCACAACTCCCAACCTGACATTTAGAACATTGTATGGAAATTATCATCTGCCTGTCTGTTTCTCTGAGCTATTCTTTTCCCCAAGAGCTTCATTATCATTCCTTGCTTTCTATCTCTTTTTTTAAAAGACTCAATTCAGGCTTCACTACTCCATGGGGGGATGCTTACCTGCAACTATGCCTCCTATTCTCCAAGGACTCTTCTTGTCTTATAGGTGACCCTCTTGATTATTCACAGAGGACTCTGTTGTTGTTGTTGTTAAGTGCCGTCGAGTCGGTTCCGACCCATAGCGACCCTGTACAGGGTTTCCGAGGGTGTAAATCTTTACGGGAGTAGAGAGCCTCATCTTCCTCCCGCGGAGCGGCTGGTAGTTTCGAACCGCTGACCTTAAGGTTCGCAGCCCGATTCGTAACCATTACGCTACCAGAGCTCCTATGTAATATCAGCCAATGTGCTATGAAATAGTCATGCTGTGGAAGGTGGGAAATGGAGATGGTTCATGACATGACAGAGGAAGATTCAAAGACTGAGCTAAGGCTAAGGAATATTTTTTTCAGCTTGGTTTTCAATCAGACCTATTCTTTCCCCAATACTTGGCTACAGTACACAAGAGAAACCTCATTGGGCTGAAAGAATGTAGTCAATTGAGCAGACAGTTAGCATTAAAAATAAAAACAGGGAAGAGAAATAGGCAATGTTTAATAAACTTCACTTATAATCTTTAAGTCCAGAGACCTAAGAGGAATTGAGGCAGGCAGGTAAGATGTGCTGGAGTGAATGTGCTGCTTGTTTTTTTTCCTTTGAAGGAATTCAAAGTTACAAGTCATCTAAAGAGGTATTAAAGAACTATGTTGAATTAGATGTTTGCTCCTAAAACAGAGGAGATGAGGCAGAGATTTCTCAAGAAATTACAAAGCAAAAAACCCTGCATGATTCCTAAGTGACTTCCTTTCAGAGTTCATGAGCTGTTGTTGTCATAACAGGAGATACTAATTCTCATTACAATTGCCTAATTGCTTTATGCTAATATCATCCTGAAACCATTCTTTCTGTTGCTACAGTTTTGCTGTGGCTTATTTACTCGCAAAGAGAGTTCAAAAGGTAACTGCCCTTCCTTACACTCAAAGTAAATCCTCAAGGAACAACTAGATTTGCTGTAGTGATTAACTTCTAAGGCAGTCTGGAGGGAAGCTAGTTTATCACAATCATTAGCAAATGGAAAATACTTGTGTTATTTGTTTATTTCTATAAACTAAAATAAATTTGGGTATTGTCCACTAACTGCTTAAAATATTTTCATTATTGAATTATTTTTTATTTGCAAGATTTTATAGGTATAATGCTTTTTTTTTTTAACATTAAATAATGGAATGCGTGCTGCATTATTGAGTTGTTTCTTAAAAATATTTATTAGGCATGATGGATTTTGATAAAT
Organism: Chrysochloris asiatica; assembly: GCF_000296735.1. Lineage (NCBI taxonomy): Eukaryota > Metazoa > Chordata > Mammalia > Afrosoricida > Chrysochloridae > Chrysochloris > Chrysochloris asiatica. The sequence continues at coordinate 17,759,872 of NW_006408549.1, read as the reverse complement.
ATCATGTGGGGCACATGTGTCCCAATGAACTCTGGTGGTAAATAAGGCAAAGAAAAAAAAAATTACTTGAACATTAACTAATGCCAAGTACAGTATGTCCTTAAGAATACACAGGAAATAGTAAATATACTAACAAGACTTCTCTCCCTGTACAAAAAAAGTATAAAGAGCCATAAGTTTTACACAATCATTCCTTCAGAAGTGCCACCTCTTACAACAATAAGGATGCAACAATAAATAGTCAACAAACTTCCTTTTGTTTTCTGCAGATACACAGTGCCCATTCTCACACCAGCACATAATATATGTGGGAATAAAATCTCTCAAGAAACCCCAGAAAAGGAAAATATAAGTGGCAATTATATGCACTACAGGTTATAAAAAGACATACCTATTGAAGAACAAAAAGGAGAAATGTTTCCAAAATAAAAACAAGTAAATACAAATATGTTTTCTAATTATTCATTCAAGCAGTGGTACCTTAAATAACTATACTAATGTGGGCAAATACTATTTGAAAATTATGCTGAGCAACTAAGAATCTAAAGATAGAATATGAACTAAATAACACATATATAATATGTGATATTTGTGAAAGTACAGTGGTGGTGGTGGCTATATTCCGTAGACTCGGTTCCAACTCATAGCGATCCTTTTTAGTGTTTCTGAGGCTGTAAATCTCTATGAGAGCAGAAAACCTCATGTTTTTCCTGTGGAACTGCTAGTAGTTTTGAATGGATGACCTTGAGGTTAGCCGCCTGATGAAACCACTACACTACCAAAGCTCCTTAGAAGTGTAATATAGAAACAGAAGTAATTTTTTTTTATAAAATAGATTATGATATACCTCTCTCACTAGGCTAGAAGGTTCATAAATCAAAAGAAATTTCAGAAACCTTTGAAGGTAAGAAAGGATGGTGTTGATAGCTGTTTCAAAGAAAAACTGCAGCAGTGGTGTAGAAAAGGAAGCTATCTCACTGCCCACCATAGGAAAGCACAAACAAATCTGTGCTTCATTAAACTAAGGACATAGTTCTACTCTGCACACATTGGGCTACCATAGATTGGGTTCCATATGATGGAAACCAGCAACAATTGGTAAGTTGAAGGACATGTTAAACATGAAGAGACAAGAGAAGACTGTGCAATGCGATTTGAAGACAAAAGAAGTTCTCACGATACCAGATGGGGATGGGATATTTTGAGAGTAAAGTATTAACTAAGAAAACTATGACTCACAAAAATGCCATGTAAAGTGGAGAGAAAACAGCTTTATGGGACAGCTATGAACATAATCAAGAAAATGGAATATATAATAAAATAAGTGAAATAAATGAGTAAATGAAAAAAGATGAAAAAGTAAATGTAGTATTAGAAGGATCTGACACAGGGTATATACAAAGCTGTCTGTGATAAGATAATATCCATGCGCCTAGAGGGAAAACCAGTAAATACCACTATTATTCAAATTTACGCACCAATCACTAAAGCCAGTGAGGATGAAATAGAAGAATTCTACCAACTTCAATTTGAAATAGATCAAACA
>NW_006408549.1:17756439-17757698 GCF_000296735.1 Chrysochloris asiatica | reverse complement strand
GAAACTTGCTCTCCAGTGTAGAGATGTTAAGAAAATGGGACAAATGAGATCCAAAAGCTGAACAGAAAATTTCAAAGATCAGCTCAAGAAGGCAAAGCCAAATATTACAAAAAAATGTGCAAAGATCTGGAATCAGAAAATGAAAAAGGAAGAACAAGCTCAGCATTTCTCGGGGGGAACTGAAGAAAAAGGTCAAGCCTCGATTTTCATTATTGAAAAATTCTCTGGGCAAATTATTGAATGATGCAGAAAGCATCAAGAGAAGATGGAAGGAATACACAGTCACTGTACCAAAAGGAAATGGTTAGTGTTCAACCATTTCAAGAGGTAGCATATGATCAAGAGCCAATCATACTGAAAGAGGAAGTCCAAGGTACATTTGTTAGGAATTGGCAAAAAACAAGGCACCAGGAAGTGATGGAATCAAAATTGAAATCTTTCAAGAAAGTGAGGCGGCACAGGAGGCACTCATTCATCTCTGCCAAGAAATTTGGAAGACGACTGTCTGGCTAACTGATTGGAAGAGATCAGTATTTGTGCCCATTCCAAAGAGAGGTGACCTAATGGAATGCAGAAACATCAGACAATCTCTTTGATATTCCATGCAAGTAAAGTTTTACTAAAGGTAATAGAGAAATGGCTACAAGCATACATTGACAGAGAACTTCCAGAGGTTCAAGCCAGATTCAGAAGAGGACGTGGAAAAAGAGATATATCATTGCTGATATTTGATGGATCTTGTCTGAAAGCACAGAATACCAGAAAGATGTTTACCTGTGCTTTATTGACTACACAAAGGCTTTCTATTGTGTGGCTCATGACAAGCTATGGACAACATTGCGAAGTATGAGTATTCTTGAACATTTATTTGTGATAAGTGTACCTGAACCAAGAGGCAGTTGTTTAAACATAACATGGGAACACTGAATGTTTTAAAATTAAGAAAGGTGTGCGACACGGTTGTTCTCTCACCATACTTATTCAACCTATATGCTGAGCAAATACTGAGAAGCTGGGTTCTATGAAGAAAAATGTGGTATCAGGATTGAAGGAAGACTCATTAACAACCTGCGATATGCAGATGATACAACCTTGCTAGCTGTAAGTGAAGAGGACTTAAAATATTTACTTATGAAGATCCAAGAGCACAGCCTTCGTTATGGATTACATCTAAATGTCAAGAAAACAAAAATCCTCACCACTGGACCAATAAACAACATTCTTATCAATGGAGAAAAGATTGAAGTTGTCAAGGACTT
>NW_006408549.1:17755200-17756214 GCF_000296735.1 Chrysochloris asiatica | reverse complement strand
GAAACTTCATCTTTCATACTTTGGACATATTGTTAGGAGGACCAGTCGCTAAAGAAGGATATCATGATGTTTGGTAAGGTGGAGGGTCAGAGAAAAAGAAGAAGACCCCCAATGAGATGGCTTGGCCAATAGACAGCATCGATGGACTCAAGAGTGGCAAAAGTAGTGAGGTTGGCCCAGGATCGGGTACTGTTTCGTTCTGTTGTGCATAAGGTCGTTAGTAGTCAGTACCAACTTGATGGCACCTAACAACAACAATATAACATTGTGCTTTGTCTACGGAGGTCAGAAAAGAACGCTGTAGGTGTTCAAAAGGAAAGCACATTGCTTCAGTGACTGGAGAATAGAAGGCATTTGCATTGGTGAAGTAAAAAAGAACCAAATACATGGACCCCACAGTGAGGATACCAACTGAACAATACAATATTGCAAGTAATACAGAAGAGGCCAATTCAGCTCCCAGGTTTTTTGTTTTTTTTTAAAGTGGGTTTATATAAGACATGCAGATAGGTGGGGAAAATATCCCCTCCGTCAATCATGGGTATTTTGAAATGCTAAAATCAAACTGCATTTGATGTTACTAAGCATGTTAATGCGCTGAACTGCAAAGTGGGTTTGAACCACAAGGTCAGTAGTTCAAGCTCACCTATACAGGGTTGCTATGGATCGGAACCAACTTGATGGCACTTACTAACAACAATAACAAGAGTTACACAGGAGTCCTGGTGTGGTGCTGTAGGATAAGCAGTGAACAACAAGGTCAGTTTCAACAGCAATTTATCAGCAATTCAAATTCAAAAGTCAATATTCGGAAATACTATACAGGGCCGCTATGAGTTGAAACGCACTCAATGGCACTTAACAACAATAAGACAAGTTACACAGGAAACATTTTATTTTTGAAATGTTTAAAAAAATTTTTTTTTCTACTGTTTTAAAGTTGTTGTTATTAAGTGCCATTGAGTGGGTTCCAACTCATAGTGACCCTAGAGGTTTTCCTGGAACAGTTGGTGA
>NW_006408549.1:17732258-17754469 GCF_000296735.1 Chrysochloris asiatica | reverse complement strand
ATCAACTATATTTCAGCAAACAAGTAAGAAAGTGAGGTGGCAGCAACAGGACTATATATATCATCATAAATGTACAATATTTAAGATATGCTTTCAACAAATATAACCCCAATTATGACACAGAAAAACGTATCTTCAGCCACTCCGTGGGAGAAAGATGAGGCTTTGTACTCCCGTAAAGATTTACACCCTCGGAAACCCTATGGGTCTCTATGGGTCGGAACCAACTCGATGGCACTTAACAACAACAACAACAACAGTAGTACAAAGGTAAGACTCTGGAAGTTTTAAAAACTTAAAACTTTGATAAAACTTTGATATAGTTCAGTTATAACTGAACTATAGTAAGTTTAAGATTCATAAGTTTAAAACGTTGATAAAATTTTTTAAAATTCACCACCTTAACCTGTATTGTTCAATATGGTAGCCACTACCCATATGTACTTTCTTAAAGTCAAATTAATTGATTAAGAGTAAAAATTATTGTATTCAATCACTCTAGACACATATTTCAAGTGTCCAGTAGCCACATGTGGCCTTTGACTCCTAAACATAGTTGGCTGGAAAGCACTGAGAATACATCCTCTCCATCACTGCATCAAGTTTTATTACACAGTGTTGCTACACAACATGACATCCCAGTCTTAACATTTTAAATATTCAAATGGTTATTTATTGTGATGATTTTCTTCTATTTTCATTTGCCACAAGCATATTGTATTGCTAATAAAATATATTATCAAATGCAACAGTGCTCCAAGACTATGTACTCAGCTGACATATTAATCGTGACTAACATGTTCAGAATTTTTTTTTAGAAACTGAACAAATCATGAAGCTAGTTAACTGTAGCTCCAACTGGTATGTTCTCTTTCTGGCAATGTTTGTTTCTTCTTGTTTAAATCTCAGCTAGAAAGTAACTTTTTCAGAAAGGCCCTCTAGACCATTCCGTTTAATCATAGCCCCTTCTCACGAGTCTCAAACCCAAGTTTTTTTGTTCACATTGCCCTAATTAACTGCCTTCATTGCATTTATTGGTGTGATGGTATAATGGCTAAAATGCATGGCTGCTAAACGAAAGCTTAGAGGTTCAAACACACCAACTGTTCTGTGGGAGAAAGGTGGGGCCATCTGCTTCAGTAAAGATTGGTGGCGGTGGTGGTATACGGTGGAGTCGGTTCCGATTCATAGCAAAACCGAACAGGGTTTCTGAGGCTGTAAATCTTTATGGGAGCAGAAAATCTCATCTTTCTTCCATAGAATGGCTGGTAACTTAGAACTGCTGACCCTCAGGTTAGCAGCCTGACTCGTAACCACTACCTTGAAAAACCTATGGGATACTTTGACTCTGTCTTTTTAGGGTCACTATGAGTCACAATTAATTAGATGCCAGTGAGGTGTTTTGGTTCTGGTTTTGTTTTATGTGTGAGGGAGAAATTAATACAGTTACATAGATTTATCTGGATTTTTATATTGCTCCCTTCTCTCCCCAAACAAAGTTCATTGTAGGAGGACAATTTTATGTTGTTCAGTGAAGTATTCTCAGATCATAAAAGGCTTCTAGGCAAAGGCAGGCACTCTATAAATATTTATTACATGCATAAATCAACAGCACATTGGACACAAAATGGAGATAAAAAGTTATTCAAGGTGGAAATGTGTATATATCTATGAAAAGATGTATTCTCTTATAATACGTATGTTTTCTTTTCTCTCTCATTTTCAACAGTCATTAATATTCTCTAAACTTTATAACTGAACTATAGTAAGTAGCTTCAAAGTTGCATATTGCCCACATAAATTTAACTTTATAGAAGTTAAATGTTAGCCTATAATAGATGAGACTGGTCACCAGTAGCAGAAACCCACTCAGGACAAGCTCAACATTTCTTGTTAAGACTGAGGATTGATGTAAGTCTTTGAAAAAAATGACAAAATAATTCAAGATAACAGTTTCTACATATTTTAAAGAATTCTAATATAAATGGAAGTTTTGAAAATGGGCAAGTATGATCGTACATTTTCTAGAAAAGGGGTACAAAACCAGATTTCTGTCTAGGAGACTTAAGTACTACAAAGAAGAGTTGTTGTGAAGTGCCGTCAAGTCAGTTCCGACCCATAGCGATCCTGTATAGGGTTTCCAAGGAGCAACTGGTGAGCTTGAAACACCGACCTTGCAGTTCAAACAGCTTTGCAGTCTGGCACATTAACCCACAGCGCCACACCAGGACTCCACAAAGGAGAGTTGTTGTTAAGTGCTGTTGAGCCGATTCTGACCCATAGCGACCCTGTATAGGGTTTCCAAAGAGTAGCTGGTGAATTTGAACCACCGACCTTGAAGTTCAAACGACTTTCAGTCTGACGCATTAGCCCACAGTGCCACACCAGGACTCCACAAAGGAGAGTTGTTATGCGCTGTCGAGTCAGTTCCAACTCATAGGGACCCTGTACAGGGTTTCCAAGGGTGTAAATCTTTACGGGAGTAGAAAGCCTCATCTTTCTTCCGCAGAGCAGCTAGTAGTTTCGAACCGCTGACCTTAAGGTTCGCAGCCCGATTCGTAACCACTACGCTACCAGAACTCCTTTCACAAAGATGTTGTTGTTGTTGTTAAGTGCCATCGAGTCGGTTCTGACCCATAGCGACCCTGTACAGGGTTTCCGAGGGTGTAAATCTTTACGGGAGTAGAAAGCCTCATCTTTCTTCCGCAGAGCAGCTAGTAGTTTCGAACCGCTGACCTTAAGGTTCGCAGCCCGATTCGTAACCACTACGCTACCAAAGCTCCCTGAAAACTTAGCATACATGTAACCACATTAGCAGTAAGTCTGTGTTAGGAACTGAATAGTGCCCTCACAAAATATGTGTTGCAAATCCTAACCTTTGAACCAGCAGTGATAATCCCCTCTGGGAATGGGTTGGCTTTATTATGTTAATGAGGAAGGGTTAATGTGAGGTGTATTTTGAGTCAATCTCCTTTGCTATATAAAAAGATTAAGATAAGCAAGGGAAACATAGAAGAGAGGGTGGTGGTGGTGGTAGTGTGCTGTGGAGTTGGTTCCCACTCATAGTGACCCTGCATAGGGTGTTTGAGGCTGTAAATCTTTATGGGAGAAGAAAGCCTCATCGTTCTCCTGCGGAATGGCTGGTAGTTTCGAACTGGTGACCTTGCGGTTCGCAGCCTGACTTGTAACCACTACGCTACCACATGAAGATGACCCAGGAACATAAGCTCAGAATTGACAAGAAACTTCCTCCAGAGCCAACAGAAAGAAAAGGTTCCCCCTAGAGCTGACAATTTGACTTCAGACTTCCAGCCTCTTAAAATGTGAGAAAATAATTTTTTGTTTGTTAAAGCCACCCACTTGTGATATTTGTTAGAGCAGCACTAGATGACTCACAAAACATTTGGCACTGGAGTGGGGCACTGACCTTGCGGTTCAACCAGGCTTTGCAGTCCAGCGCATTAACCCACAGAGCCACATTAGACTATAAAAGTCTGTTGTTATGTGCCGTGGAGTCGGTTCCGACTCATAGCGACCCTGTACCGGGTTTCTGAGGCTGTAAATCTTTACGGGAGCAGAAATTCTCATCTTTCTCCCGCAGAACAGCTAGTAGTTTTGAACTGCTGACCTTAAGGTTCATAGCCCCACTCGTAAGCACTATGCTACCCTATAAAAGTCTAGAAGGCCTTAAAAAAATGGGTGGTACAATTATGAACTCTAAGGCAGCTCTGGAGTCCTTGTGTGGTGCTGTGGGTTAATGCGCTGGACTTCAAGGTCAGTTTGAACCACAAAGTCGGTGGTTCAAGCTCACCAGCTACTCCTCTGAAACCCTATACAGTATCGCTATGAGTTGTAATCGACTGGATGGAATTTAGAAACAATAACAATAACAAGGTGAGGGCTCAGAAGGAAGTGAGGGGAGCTACAGAGAAAGTTTCTACTGTCTTAGAGAATGCAGACAGCACAAAGACCAGAATGTAGCAAGAAATGTGGATGTTGAATGTATTTCTGGTCAAGTTGTAAAAGAAAGTGCTGAACATATAATTGGACAATGGATTAAGGGTGATATATTTTATGTAATGGCAAAGAACTTGCCTAAATTATGTTCAAAAGTTTGGTGGAAGATACAGTTTGCAAGTGATGAACTTGAATATGTGCTGAGGAGATTTCTAAGCAAGATCTTATATGGGCCATGTGGTTTCTGCTTGTCACAGTAAAGTGCAAGAAGAAAGAGATGGATTTAAAAATGAACAGCACAAAATGAAAACAGGACTTAAAGACTTGGAAACTTCTGTGTACAAATTAAGGACACATATCCTAGAAAACTCATCAAAGACATGCCAAAGCAATGTTTTGTTAAAGAGATTAAGCCTATGACTTAATCCAATTACCAACCATCCAACTGTGATCAAGCCAGCTACTATAGCCCTAAAATTCATCATTTTAGAATGAACAGTATAAAGAAAGAATGAAAAAAATGAACGCTGTTTAGCTCTTGAAATGTTACAGGCAGGAAACAGATCAAAGGAGCTGCATCTGTTATTCTCCAAGAAAAGAAAATTATCAGTCTTGGAGTAACTCAAAGATCATCAGAGCAGGACTACCTCAATTTCAATCTCAAACACATTTGATCAAAGAGTGGGGTTACCATTCAGTTTGGCCAAAAGGAAGGGCTGCTGCCCAAAGCTGAGTGGTGGGGTTGCCAAGCCCAAAGGGCAGAAGAACAGGATTTGCATAAGGTTATGGAGTTCAGATCACAACTGTGACAGACTCCGAGAACAGGGCAACCAAAAGCCAAGGAAGCAGAGTTGTGGTCTTAAGAAGCCTGTAGGGCAAAACTGAAGTGCATGGCTAAGGAGTCTCCATCTAGAATCTAGGAATCATGGCCAACAGAGTCTGAAGGGCAGAGTTACTACCTAGATGGTCTTAGAGATCAAAGGATTATTTTCAAGATTTGAGAAATAATATAATTCAGGTTTTGGTCTTTGTGGTGGTGGTGTTGGGTGCCGTTGAATAGGTTCTGACTCACAGCAACTCTATGTAAAACCAAAGGAAACATTGCCCAGTCTTGTCTTGTTGTTGTTAAGTGCTGTTGAGTCAGTTCCAACCCATTGCAACTCTGTATAGGGTTTCTGAAGAGCAGGTGGTGAGCTTGAACTGCCGACCTTGCAGTTCAAATGGCTTTGCAGTCTGGTGCATTAACCCACAGCCCCACACCAGGACTCCATTCTTGGCTTATCCTCACAAATCTTGCATTTGAGTCACCTGCTGTGACCATTGTGTCAATCCATCTCCTTCCTCTTTTTCATTGTAACATGATGTGCATCTCCAGAGATTGGTCCTTTCTGATTAGATGTCCAAAGTATGAGAAACACAGTCTTTCCATCCTGGCTTGTTCTTAGCATTTTGGCTGCACTTCTTCCAAGACCTAGTTGTTTGTTCTTAATGTGCATGGGACACTTAATATTCTTTTCCAACACCATAATCCAAATACACTAAGTATTCAACATTCTTCCATACTCATTGCCCAACTTTCACATGCATATGAAGTTATTGAAAATACTATAACTTAGGTCAGACACACTTTAATTCTCAAACTGGTATCTTTGCTCTTTAACTCATGAAAGAGGTCTTTTGCATTAGATTGGTATAGTGCAATGTCTTGATTTCTTGACTGCTGCTTCCTTGAGTGTCGATTGTGAATCCAAGAAAAATGAAATGTCTGACAACTTCAATCTTTTCTCTAATTATCATGATGTTATTTATTGGTCCAATTGTGAAGATTTCTGTTTTCTTTACATTGAGGTACAATCAACACTGCTGACTGTAGTCTTTGATCTTTATCAGTAAGTATTTTATTTCCTCTTCAAATACAGTACGCGAGGTTGTATATGGCAGATTGTTAGTGAGGCTTCCCTCAACACTGATGCCATGCTATTCTTTATATAATACAGCTCCTCAGATTATTTGTTCAGCATACAGATTGGCACACACTCCTGACTTTAAACCATTCAGTATTCCTTGTGCTTTTCTAGCAAATGCCCCATGGTCTATGTTAAAGTTCCTCATGAGCACAATTAAATGTTCTGTAATACCCATTCTTTGCATTGATATCCATAGATTGTCATGACCCACATAGTCAAAAACCTGTGTATAGTCAGTAAAGCACACATAAGCATCTTTTTGCTATTGTCTGCTTTCAACCAAGATCCCCCAGTTATCAGCAGTTATATTCCTAGTTCAATGTTCTCTTCGAAACCCAACTTGAATTTTTAGCAGTTCTCTGTCATTGTACTGCTGCAGTCATTTAAAAAGTATCTTTAGCAAAATTTTACTCGCATGTGCTATGAAAGATATTGTTAGATAATTTCTGCATCCTCTTTCTGTAATGGGCAAAAATATGAATCTCTTCCAATCAATTGGCCAGGTACCTGTCTTCCAAATTTCTTGGCAAAGAGAAGTGAGCTACTCCAGTACTGAAACATTTTCTTGAATTATTTAAATTTGTATTCTGTCATATCCTGGAGCCTTACTTTTGACCGATCCTTCAGTGCAGCTTGGATTTCTTCCTTAAGAACCATGGATTCTTGATCATATGCTGCCCTTTGAAATGGATGACCAATGATAATTTATTTCTCATATAGTGACTCTGTATATTCCTTTCATTTTCTTTATCATTTAATATTTTGTCCATAAAACCTTCAACCTTGCAACACAAGTTTTGAATCTTTTCTTCACTTAATTTAGCTTGAAAATTGCTGAGCATGGTTTTCCCTTTTGGTTTTCTATCTCCAGGTCTTTGCATATTTCATTGTAATTCTTGACTTTGTCTTCATAAGTTGCCCTTTGAAATTTTCAGTTCAGACCTTTTACCATCTTATTTCTTTAAATTGCTTTAGCTTTTCTAAGCTCAAGAGCAAGTTTCAGAGTCTGTTCTGACATCCATTTTTGCCTTTTCGTTCTTTCCTGAATTTTTTGCTTTCTTCCTGTATGATGTTCTTGATGTCATCCCACAACTCTTCTAACTTTCTTTCAATCATTAGAGTCTAATGCATCCAATATCATCCGGAGATAATCTGTAAATTCAGGTGGGATATATTCCAAGGTCATATTTTAGCTTTTGTGGTCTTGTTTTAATTTTCATCTTCACCCACAATTTTAATATGTGCAACTGATGGTCTGCCCCACAGCCTGTCCCTGGCCTTGTTTTGGCTGATGGTATTGAACTTTTCAGTTTCTTCCAACAGCTGATGTCAGTTTGATTTCTGTGTATTCCATCTGGTGTTTAACTACACATTTAAGGTTGTTTGAAATGGTATTTGGAATTAATAAATCATTGGTCTTGAAAAATTCTCTCATGCAACATTTCTGTTAGTCAGGGCATATTTTCCAACTACTGATCCTTCTTCTTTGTTTCCAACCTTCCCATTACAGTATTTATCAATGCATTTTACTTGAATGTTTGATCAATTACAGACTTAAGGAGTTGGTAGAATTCTTCAATTCATTATCACTGGCTTTAGTGGTTGATATGTAAATTTGAGTAATACTGGTCTTCCTTGTAGGCTTATGGATATTATCCTATAACAGGTAGCATGTACATCCAGATAGCTCTTGAAATGTTCTTTTTGACAATGTATGTGATGCCATCCTCTTCAATTTGTCATACCTTGCATAGTGAAGCATATGATTATTTAATTCAAATAGGCCAATAACAATCCCTTTAAGTTCACTAATGCCTAGGATATTGATCTTTATGTGTTCCTTTCACTTTTTACAACTTCCAATTTTCCTTGATTCATGCTTCATATATGCTCTGATTATTTATGGATGTTTGCAGCTGTTTCTTCTCATTTTGAGTTGTGCTCCATCAGCAAATGAGGATCCCAAAAGCTTTGCTCCATTCACATCATTATGGTCAACTTTACTAGAAAAGGTTGCTTGTCCCAATTGTGTTTTGAGTGACTTCCAACCTGAAAGGCTCATCTTCCAGCATTATATGTGACAATGTTGCATTACAATTCATAAAGTTTTTATATTCTTGCACTATATCTGACAATGTTCCACAATTATTCAAATGGATTTCAGGGACCAACCATTTAGAAGTAATCTGCTTCTCCTTCTTCCTAGTCTGTCTATGTGTAGAAGCTCTGCTGAATCTTGTCCACCAAGGGTGACCATGCTGATATTTAAAATACATGTGGCATAGCTTCCAGAATCACAGCAACATGGAAACCATCACAGCATGACAAAATGACAGACAAATGTTGATTTGGACTTTCTAGATGTCATTATCTCTTCATTCCCTCCAATTTCTCCCATTTGTAATGGAAATGTCTACCTTATGTAGCTCAATGTAAAGAAAACAAAACTCCTCACCATACAAATGGAGAAAAAAATTAAAGTTGTCTAAGACTTCATTTTGCTCTAATCAATTATCAGCATTCATGGAAGCAGCAATCAAGAAATTAAACGTATTGTATTAGTCAAATCTGCTGTGCAAGATCTCTTTAAAGTACTGAAGAGCAAAGATGTCAGTCTGTACTAAGTACTAAGTACTTAGTCTTATGGAAGTCATAGTATTTTCAAAAACCTCATGTGTATATGAAAGTTGGACAGGAAGACCGCAGAACAATTGATGCATTTGAGTTATGATATTGGAGGAGAATATCAAAAGTACCATGGACTGCCAAAAGAACAAATAGATCTGTGTTGGAAGAAGTACAGCAAGAATGCTTCTTGGAAGCCAGGATAGCTGGACTTCATCTCTCATACTTCAGGCATATTATCAGGAGGAACATATTATCATGTTTGGTAAATGGGAGAAAAAGTGGAGGCTATGGCAGAAAAGTGGAAAACCCCCAACAAGATGGATTGGCACAGTGGCAGCAGTGCCAATGATTGTGGGGTTGGTGCTGGCTTGGCATTGTTTTAGTATGTTATGCATTGTTTTAGTATGTTATGCATTGTTTTAGCATGTTATGCATAGGGTCACTATGAATCGGTACTGACTTGATGGCACACAACAACAACAACCTTGTGCTTGTTCTTCCACTGTACTTTGGACTTTGAAAACTTATAGTCCAGATTTCATAGATTCATATATGAAGAGGACTTTTGCCTCATGAAGTAAGATGGTTAAAGTGCCATCCATATTTGATTTAGATGAATTCAATGATGAGTACTTAGATCTGGAGTTACCTTAAGACTTTTGGGTGACCTCATGTGATGAATGTATTTTACGTGTGGTAAGGCCATGAATTTGGGGGGCCCAAGATGGGAATGTTATGGTTAGAATTGTGTCTCCCAAAATATGTGTTATAAATCCTAACCACTTGGGAATGGTTGTGTTTGTTGTGTTAATGAGTAAGGATAATTGTAGAGCACATCTTGAATCATTTTCTTTTATGGATAGAGAGATGAAACAAGCAGGGAGAAGCAGAGAGGGAGAGGGGAGATGGCAATCCCCCAAAAGATCATCCTGGAACAGAAAAACAGAGATAAGACCTTCCTCAAGAGCTGAAAGAGAAAGTGTTTCCCTAGAGCGGTAACCCTGATTTTCTTGCTGTAGGATAAACACTGGACTGCTTGCCAAAAGGTCAGTAGTTCAAACTTACCTGCCACTCCTCAGAAAACCTATACAGGATTGATCTAAGTCAGAACTGAGTTGAGGCATTTAATGACAACAAATTAAGACAAAATAAATCTCTGTTTGTCAAAGTCACCCCACTTATGGTATTTCTGTTATAATCATACTAGATAATTAAGACACACTGGCAATATCAGGCTGGCATAAAATAATGGCTTCAAGAATGCCATTAAGATTGTATATTAAGCCTCAGAAACCATTTTTTGATTATAATCTGGTTTATCATGAGATTTACCTTAGCTAAATCACTCATATTTTGCTTTGTGACACTTACAATTCCATTGTAAATTGACAAGTTGTTCTTTTTGCTTTTGCATCTTCTGTCCCAGGCTTTTGTCAGTGTGGTTTATTAAGTGAGTACTGTAAAGCCTGCAACCACTAGGACAGGCTTGCCTGTAAACCCAAGGAATGGGCTAGGAAACACTACACCTACCCACCAATGAATAACAGCTGCCCGCCTTACTAGGCATTTTCAACATCTTGACTTCTTCTTGTTGTTGTTATGTGCCGTGGAGTAGGTTCCAACTCATAGCAACCTTGTGCAGGGTTTCCAAGGCTGTAAATATTCATGGCAGCAGAAAGCCTCATCTTTCTCCCACAGAACAGCTGGTAGTTTTGAACTGCTGACCTTAAGGTTCGCAGCCCGATTCGTAACCACTATGCTACCAGAGCTCCTACAAAGGAGCCCTTATGATAAAACAAAAAAGAAATCAATTACTAACTGAAAGATTGATGGTTCAAACCCAACTAACTGTTCCACAGGAAAGAGAAGGAAGAAAGGCATGGCAACTGGCTCCCAGAAAGATACCCAAGAAAACCTTTTTGGGTATAGAACTCTGTCATATGGGGTTATTATGAGTTGAAAACAGATTGAATAGCACCCAATAACAACATTAATTTTTCTTCTCTATACAGGTTATGGTTGCTTTTTGCATTTCGTGACAAATTATTTTTAATACAACACATAAAAAATAAAACTCAGCAGTTAAAAAGTGACACCACTAATTACTGATACTTTAAAATAACTTCCAAGTGGAATTTTTCATAGAAGAGACATCACTGTATACCTTCCCCTGCTAAGCCAATTACAAATGCTGAGTGCTCTGCCTTGTTTTAGGTCTCTCTGGGATACAGTTGAACACAAAAATCAACCTTAAGTGGTATTTTCCCTTTTATTTTCATGTATGTACTGGCAATTTCAATGATGCTATAAATGTTTTATGTTTGAAATGCATAATTAAAGACCTTTAAGCAAACAATCTCTACATGCTACACAGAGTTTGCCCAAGACTCATGCTGAATTCTCACTTTAATATGAAGTGCCATAACATTTATTTAGTATAAGGCGGGTCTGTCTTGGGCCTAGACCAAGGTGGAGTGCATTACTGGAAATAACAGAATGAACTCTTTATTTCACATTTAACATAACCACATATTGTGGGCTCTTGGGGTAGCATGATAGTTTATTTTTAATGTGGGATAATTACATTCATTTCTTTTCCCCAAACTTTTTTTAGCTTTAAAATAACTATTCTATGGTGATTCCTGCTACATAACCCAGTAGAATTCTTGTAAATAACTGATAAATGCCAAATGACTACTGATTCTATTTATAAAACATATTACTACTGAAATAATTTAAGATTGACTTTGTACTATTGTCAATCTACCTATTCATTTATAAAGGAATTAATTTTAATTATTGTAATTATTTATAATCATTAGAAGAGGAAAAGATAATAGACATCCCAGTGTGTTGCTATAGAATAAGCACTGGACTGCTAACCATAAGATCAGTGGTTCAAACCCACTAGCTGCTCCTTGGAAACTCTATACAGGGTCACTATAAGTCAGAACCAATTCAATGGCACCTACCAGCAACAAAATATAATAAAATTAACAGTGTTAAGCGATTTTTCCCCCTACCCTTTTATTGTATATTGCCTTTCCCTTCAGTAAGTGATTTTTAAAATTAGCATTTTTTTTAATCCCAAATAAAATAGATGATCATTTCATACTCAAAATTACTCACTGACCAAAATTAAATATGTGAGTATTCAAAAGTAATGGCATATTTCTTCCTCTTCCTGGGTTCTGGCAATTCTTTAGTTTACATAGCACAGGTACAGGAGTAAGAAGTTCTTATTTTGTTTTATTTTCCCTCATCTAACACTTAGAAACATAATTTCAAACTGAAATATCAGCGCTAGGAAAGTTTGTCCAATTTCTTTCCAGGCTCATGAAAAACTGCTAGTCCCTTGTACTGCAGCAGCAGTTAATAGGTTTTACTTGGTGTGTTATGCAAAGCCTCTCTGTTTGCCAACATGAAAAAGACTTTTAAAGGAAAGTCAGCAGCTTTAGAAACTGCTTGTCAAGTTTTCTTTCTTTGGCCTTCCTAACCACTTTCAAAGGTTTATTTCATTCCTGGTAGTTTCCATATTATTAATGCATATAGTTTGCAACTGTAATTCAGGGTGGGCCACATAGTTACAAAATTATAGACAGAGTTGATTAGGTATAAAAATAAAAAGCAGAGTTCCACAGATTTTACAGTACATTAATATTTTACTACTGGCAGTGGTTAGTGGAATGGAGGAAAAGAAGGCAGGGAGTTGCTGAATGGTATTTTTTAAAAAAGCGCTCCATCAATTTTGCGTAGGAATTTTTGCAACTTTATCATTATTTGTTACACTTCAGATAGACAAAAATGTTCAGATTTAATTTTCTTTTCTAATTTCTTTTTCCTTCAGCAATACAAGTCAGAACTTTGGTTTTGATGCTGGCCCTTGGCTTTGGCCTTTAGTGCATTATGGCAAGTCACTTACATCTCTGCCCATTACTTTCCCAGTCCATAAAATGGGGAAAAGGATGTCTTCAGTTTACACACAGTGCTGTTGGGGAAATGGGAAGTGTTCGCAAGTTTCCAAATCTGGTAAGACTTAATAGAACATTCATAGGCACTAACTATGCTGTTTACAAATATTTGAAAGACGAACAGCAAAAAACAAAATAAAACCTAATTATTTAGAGAATGTATTTTTGGTAAGGTAATTTTTCTGCTCTTAATTTTTTTTTAAATGCACCAAAAATGTATCACAGCTCTAATACATGAATCTATACCTGATTATCTAATGATCTATCACAATATAAGGATATCTCAGAAAGTATCTTCATGAATAACCTTGTCAAGTTATTAACTGAATATACAAAAAGACCTCCCAAATCACTGATTATCCAGAATCCATTAATTCAATAAATACATATTTTCACCTCCATTATGTGCTGAAATACAGTGGTAAAGAAGAGTATAATGAGAAAGGCAAATGTAACAATGTTCAAACTTTAAGCACAAGCTTTTTACTATTTTGATCTTATAGACTTTTGGAACACTGACTAATGCTATACCTAAAATATTGGTAAGGACTAAAATATTGAAAATGTTTTTCAACATTGTTTTACCATATGTTGTTGTTGTTGTGAAGTGCCGTCGAGTCGGTTCCGACCCATACAGGGTTTCCAAGGTGTGTAAATCTTACGGGAGTAGAAAGCCTCATCTTTCTCCCGCGGAGCGGCTGGTAGTTTTGAACTGCTGACCTTAAGGTTCGCAGCCCGATTCCTAACCACTACGCTACCAGAGCTCCTCATATAATACCATATAATACAGGTCTATAGGATTCGACAGCACTTAACAACTCTTGGTGGTACAGTGGTTAAAGGATTCAGTTGCTAATTGAAAAGTTAGAGGTTAGAATCCACTCGCTGCTCTGAGGAAAAGAGATCAGGCATTCTGCTTCTATAAATCAGATTCGGAAATCCTGTAGGGTCATTATGACTTGAAATTGACTTGATGACAGTAAGTTTGTTTATAGTACCTTTTTCTTGGTGGTGCTACCTGAAATGTTGGTGGTTTGATCCTACCCAAAGGTTCCTTGTGAAAAAGACCTGGCTCTCGGCTTCCATAAAGACTTCCCCTAGAAAACACTTTGGGATAATTCTACTCTGTCACATGCCGATGTTATGAAAGGTGAAAATCTAACAACATACCTAGTACCTTAGCCACAATTCTAAGATCAACAGTTTGAAAAGAAAAAATTGTTTTAGTATGGAAGAAGCTTATTTGGCAGACTACCAAATTGAAACTAATATGAAGATTTTCAGACATTTTTCACATTCTCAAGTAGGATTTGGAGTCCTGGTGGGAAGCTTTAGGGTGGTTCAAGCCCACCAGCTGCTCCTTAGCAACCCTATACAGGGTTGCTATGAGTCAGAATGAACTCAATGGCACTTCACCACCACAACAAATAGGGTTATGGGGTGCTTTCCATGTGGAGATACAGTAGAATAAATGTTTTACTTCATATTACTTTATAGAAATATAAATTAAAAATCTGAATTTTAGAAGAAAACGGGTTGGCCTCATGAGTTTTAGATTGTGGATCTGTGATAATACTTGGGGAAAAAAGAGAAAAAAGAATAGAGAAAAGTTTTATTTGGCCACACTGTATCATCAGAATGAAATCACTACTTCGGTGCTCTTATTTCAAATTCAAACGCAATAGCTTGGACATTTTTTTTTTCAACAAAATTGAAGATTTCATTTCCTGCACCCTAGGTTCTTAGAGGATTATTGCCACTTCTGTTTTTTATGTTTTTTTGGTGCTTTAAAAATCAACAAGAGAAATAGAACTGGTTTAAAACAACAAAGAACTTAAGCTCTCGGTCTTTAGTCAGAGGCCTTAGGTGTGTGATTTAGTGCTGGTTGAGGGTTATATACAGGAACAGTTCCTGTCAGGAAGATTGGTGAGATGCCTTTCTAGCAGGCATTGTGGAGGCTGATGGAATTCGTAAAATATGCAACCTTCACGTGGCAGTCACACCCTCTTCTAGCAAGGATTGTCTAAATATGGAGCTCTATGAGAAATCCTATTTTACTTATTTTAAGTTGTCAGCCAGACTCATCCTTCACTGGGAACATGAAAAAACATCCCGTCATTAAAATTGCTTACAATGAAAACACTGAAAGTGATCAGATTGTTTATTATGCCCAGTGGAGAGATCTTCCCTCTGTCTCTGAAATATAAGCTTATGGCCTCTGCATAGACAATTTTAGTGGAGGGAAGATCTTACTGAGTATTGGTGCTAGTTCTGCCTGGATGGAAACACAGCAGCACTGTTACATGGCTGTATTTTAAATATTTGAGGTGTATAGAGGTGTATATTACAAGTTAAATCTTTCAGCTTTTCCTGACATGAGTTTTGATATACTTAATCAGGGATAAAATATTTTATAATTTCCATTAAAATAAATATAATTTGAAAAGAAAATAATTTATGATCTAATTTGATCCTTAGTAAATAATTTGCCAAAGAACCTTCCTAAACACAGATCCATGTTTGCCAGGTATTCTATTTGCATTTGTGAAGTAGGATTGTGATTTGGGACAAGGTATCCTTCTATTTCTCCAGTCCACAAATTATAATCAATTATGAGGAAATCCACAAATTTGTTTATCCATATGACAAAATGAAAAAAAAAAACAAAAAACTATGTTCAGATCAAATAAGGTATTATTAGCAGAAAATATGATAAATTTGAATATTTTAAAAATCTTTTAGAAATGTAAAGAAAAAGTCAAAAACAACTTTTCAATTGAAGAATGTAGAACTGTAACTGAGGTAAAACAATTTGGGGAATGTAGGCAATAGCAAATATTTATTTCAAGGAAAAAGTGTGTGATTAGAAATTACGAAACACTTAGAGGGCAATGTTAAATATTCACTGACTTTTAAAAAGAAGAAAACAAGATTGAAGACAACTTTACTGCAGAGTATCAACATGAACTCATCAGATAATTGTGAAGGCATCCAAGTATAATATTATGAAAATTAATGTGGTCAGTTTACAAAGATATGTGGACAAGAGCATAATTATACTTATATATAGTTGTCTGTAAGTGGACAACTTATGAAACATTTTTCAGTTAATGGAATTTTTGAAAATTATTTTGCTTGCATTAATTTACATATAATATGCATATTTATAGTAAATATTTATGATGAAGAAATTAAAGAATTTGACCAACTTCATTCTGAAATTGATCAAACATGTATTCAAGACACATTGGTAATTACTGGTGATTGGAATGCTAAAGTTGGAAACAAAGAGGAAGGATTAATAGGTGGAAAATATACTCTTGGTAATAGAACTAATGCTGGAGATCACATGATAGAATTTTGTAAGACCAATGACTTATTCATTGAAATGCTTTTTTTTTTTTTCAACAACATAAACAGTCACTATACATGTTGACTTTGTTAGATGAAACACACAGGAAACAAATCAACTATATCTGTGGAAAGAGACCATGGAGAAGATCCATATAATCAGCTAAAACAAGGCCAGGAATCAATGGAACAGATCATCAGTTGCTCATATGCAAGTTCAGGCTGAAGCTGACGAAAATTAAAACATGTCCACAAGAGCTAAAATATGAGTATATTCTACCTGAGAGTCCTGGGTGTGTGCTGCAAGATAAGCACTGTACTGTTAACCATAAGGTTTGTGGTTCAAAACTACCAGAAGCTCCTGGGAAACCCTATCCTGGGTTGCTGAGAGTTGGAACTGATTCTGCGACACTTAACAACTAATCTCACCAGAATTTAGAAAACAAATTTGATGCATTGAGCACTAACGACTTAAGACTAGAGAAGATTTATTAGATGACATTAAAAGGATCATACAAACGTCATTAAAAAGACAGGAAAGAAAGAAAACACCAAATGGATGTCAGAAAAGATTCTGAAACTTGCTCTTGACCATGTGAAGTGCTGTCAAGTCAGTTCCAACTCATAACGACTCTGTACAGGGTTTCCAATGAGTGGCTGATGAGTGTAAACCATCAACCTTGTAGTTCAAACCAACCTTGCAGTCATTGCTTATCCTACAGTGCTACACTACGACTTCAGAGAGGCTAAAATGACTTGAAGAACTAATGAAATAAAAGAGCTGAACTGAAAATTTCACACTGCAGCTTGAGAAGACAAAATTAAAGTATTAAAATAAGATGTGCAAAGATCTGGTGTTAGAAAACCAAAATGGAAGAACATGCTCAGCATTTTTCAAGCTGAAAGAACTTCTGAAAAAATTCAAGCAATATTGGATGCTGGTGGCATCGTGGGTTAGTGTTGGGCTGCTGACCATAAGTAGTTTGAAGTTACCAGTCATTCCCAGGAGAAAGATGAGGTTTTTAGCCCTTAAAAGGATATGCAGTCTTGAAAACCTTATAAAGGGTCACTATGACTTGGAACGGACTCAACAACATACAACAACAACAATGTGCAAAAAAAATGACACAGGCAGCATCAAAAGACGATGGAAGGAATACAGAAAGTCAGTGAATGCATCCAAAAGAATTGGTCGAAGTCAAACATTTCAAGAGGCGGCATGTGATCAAGAACTGATGGTATTGAAGAAGTCCAAGCGGCATTGAAGGCACTGGAAAACACAAAACTCCAGGAACTGATAGAATAAAAGTAGAAATGGTTCATCAAACAGAGGCAACATTAGAGATACTCACTTGTTTATGCTAAGAAATTTGGAATACAGCTACTAGGCTAACCATTTGGAAGATATCCATATTTGGACCCATTCCAAAGAAAGGTGACATACTGGAATGCAGAAATTATTGAATAATATCATTAATATCACGTGCAAGTAAAATTTTCCTAAAGATAATTTTTAAACATCACTAACCCTATGGGAGATACTGACTCAGCGAGACGTAAATACCAGCACCACATTGACAGGGAGCTGGTAGATATTCACACCTGATTCACAAACGAACATGAAGGATATCACTGCTGATGTCACATGGATCTTGGCTGAAAGCAGAGAAAACCAGGAAGATGTTTAATTATGTTTTATTGACTATGCAAAGACATTTGTATAGATTATAACAAACTATGGGTAACATTGCAAAGAATGGGAATTCCAGAATTCTTAACTGTGCCCATGAATAACATGTGCTTATAACTAAGAGGCAATTGTTCAAACAAAACAAGGGGATACTGAATAGTTTAATCTCAAGAAAGGTGTGCATCAGAGTTGTAGCCTTTTATCATACCTTATTTACTCAGTTTGTATCCTGAATAAATAATCCAAGAAGCTGGATTATTTGCAGAAGAATAAGGCAACAAGATTGGAGGAAGACTCATGAAATACCTGTGATATACAGATGATGCAACCTTGCTTGCTGGAAATAAGGAGGATTACAACCTTCTGTAAGGACTGCACCTCAATGTAAAGAAAATAAAAATCCTTACAATGAGACCAAAAAATAACATCATGATAAATGGAGAGAACAGCACAATTGTCAAACACTTTGACAATTTCACTTTGACAATTGAAGCAATGAAGCAGCATCAGCAACATTGAAGACATCAAAAGACATACTGTATTAGGTCTATCTGCTGCACAAAACGTTTTAAAAGTGTTCAATGGCAAAGATGTCGCTTTGAGGACTAAATTTTACTCAATTCATGGTATTTTAAAATGCCTCATATGAAAACTGGGTAATGAATAAGGAAGAATGGAAAATAATTGATACATTTGTATTATGGTGTTGTTGTTGTTAAGTGCCATCGAGTCGGTTCCGACCCATAGCGACCCTGTACAGGGTTTCCGAGGGTGTAAATCCTTACGGGAGTAGAAAGCCTCCTCTTTCTCCCACAGAGCGGCTGGTAGTTTCGAACCGCTGACCTTAAGGTTCACAGCCCGATTCGTAACCACTACGCTACCAGAGCTCCAGGGACTGTCAGAAGAATAAGCAAATTTGTTTTGGAAGAAATATAGCTGTGCTTCATCTTGGAAGTGATTCTGGAGAGAATTTATCTTTTGTACTTAGTACATGTTTTCAGGAGGGACCAGTCCCTGGAGAAGGATATCATTCTTGGTAAAGTGGAAGGTCAAGCAAAAAGATGAAGACCCTCAAGGAGACGAACTGATAGCGTGGCAACAACAATGGTCTCAAACATAACCACACTTATGGGGATGGCATATGACCTGGCAGCATTTCGTTCTATCCTACATATGTAACAACTCGCGATATCTAACAACAACAGTAACGATATTTATATAGAATTTTCTCATCATGGTGGTGGTGGTGGTTATGTGCCAACTCATAGTTACCCTGTACAGGGTTTCTGAGGCTGTAAATCTTTATGGGAGCAGAAAGCTTCATCTTTCTCCCATGAAACAGATGGTAGTTTTGAACTGCTGACCTTGAGGTTCACAGCCTGATGCGTAACCACTACGCTATCAGAGCTCCTTTATCTTCATAGTTATAATTAATTTTCCTGGTATTATGGTATTCTTTTTCTTGTTAGCATTCGAATACCAGCTGCATTTTATATTTTGTTGTTGTTGTTATGTGCCGTGGAGTCGGAACCGACTCATAGTGACCCTGTACAGGATTTCCGAGGGTGTAAATCTTTACGGGAGTAGAAAGCCTCATCTTTCTCCCGCGGAGCAGCTGGTAGTTTCGAACTACTATAAAATATTTTAAAGAGTTAAAGATCAAAGAGTTCATTTTGAAGGTACACCTGACCTAAGCCATGATATTTTCAATCCCTTAATATGAATGTAAAAGCTGGCTAATGAATAAGGAAGACCTAAGGAGTTCTAGTCGTGTAGTGGTTATGAATCAGGCTGCAAACTGCAAGGTCAGCAGTTCGAAACTACCAGCGGCTCCGTGGGAGAAAGATGAGGCTTTCTGCTCCTGAAAAGATTTACAGCCTCGGAAACCCTGTTCAGGGCCGCTATGAGCCGGAACCGACTCCATGGCAGACAATCACCACCACCACCACCAAAAGTAATTGACTCCTGGTGTGGCACTGTAGGATCAGCGCTGGACTGCGAACCACAAGGTCGAAGGTTCGAACCCACCAGCTGCTCCTTGGAAACCCTATACAGGGTCGCTATGAGTAGAAATGACTCGAGAACACCTTAACATCAATAGCAAGAGTAACTGATAGGGATGCGGTAGCTCCATAGGCTAAGTCCTGGACTGTTCTTTGGCAGAAAGATGAGGCTTTCTCCTCCTGCAAAGATTTACAGCCACAGAAACTTTATACAGGGCCTCTAAAAGTTGGAACTGACTCAGTAGCACTTAACAAGAATAATTGATACCCTTGAATTATTTTGTTGGTGAAGAATTTTAAATATACCATGGATTGGCAGAATATGAACAAACCTATTGGAACATTTTGTTTCTAGTACTTTGGACATGTCAGGAGTGACCAGTCCCTGGAGAAGGACACATCATACTGGTAAAGTAGAGGTCAACAAACAAAGGGAAGACTTTCAATGAGCTGAATTGCTACAGTTGCTACACAATAGGCTTAAACATAGGAAAGATGTGAGGATGGCACAGAACCAGGTGATGTTTTCTTGTATTTGTACATAGGGTCACCATGAGTCGGAACTGACTGGGCAGTGCCTAACAACAACTTACAGCATATCACACAATATTTAATCTCTATGCATATATTCTAAAAAAAGAAAATAAAAAGAAATTTAATCATTAAGTAATGGAGGGCTAGAACTGAGAGAGAAGCACCTACTAGGTGATCTGAAGTAAGAGGAGATACACAAAAATGTCCAAACTTGCAGATAATTCCCATTCGACCTAGCTTCAATGAACTGATAATCAGAACTCGACTAGAGGAAGATAAAATTTTTTTGATAAAGGAAACAAGTATACATTGCTACAATTTGATACACTTTTCCTATACTTATGGATGTAGTAGCTCAAAATGCCAACTGAGAAGGAAGGAGTCTTCACATCAAGTATCAATTCTATCCCCTCTGTATTCGAGGCAAGTTAGACATTGGCTACCTAAATTGGGAGGGCTATAAAGGCACAAAGTGACTGACTTACAAATTTTTTAGAGTAAGTTTTGTTTTAGAGTGTATGGGAAGGTAGAGGCCTCATGAAATAGTTTTCATATTGTCTAGATGGGTCTGGTTAAAGGATATGGGGATAAGATTCTTATGATTCAATAGTGAGTAATTGTTAGCAGGTTTAATTGTGACTATCACAACTGTAAAGGTAGAAGTTTTGTAACGAAAAGGGGGTAGTAGTTAATCTTACAGTCCAGTAACAGAGGATCCTAGGACCACCAAAGGAGAAGAGCATGAGCAGAATGTAAGACCCTATGCAGAGAAGCAGCGACACCAGAGATGGAAGCAGAGATGAGGACATGGAGAGAGTAAGCAGCTGAGGACTCTAGACTCATGGAAAGAGAAAGGCTGTGTGCTGGCAGTCAGGAGGCAGGCTTGCAGAATGTGCCCTTTGGTTGGGGTCACCAGTCAGAGTTGATTCAACAGCAATGGCTGGTTTTGGTTTTGTTTTGTATTTTTAAAAAAATCCTAATGACCAAGTTTAAATACCAAAACAAAACAAAATTCACACATTTATACTATACCATGTAACTTCTTTTTTTTCACTTTAAATATTTCTGAGTACTTTTGTGTATGCCCCCCCCCCCAGAAAAAAAAGAAAGAAAAGGGAAAATCTTTAAATAAAAGCTAAAGTAAGTGATAGAGATGAACAGTTGACTAAAATTTTAATTCTCAGTATTGATTGAAATTTGTCAAATATTTCCAGGTTTCATATCATTCCTGCTATCATTTTGCCAATCTTACTCTCTAAAAACAAATAGTTTAAAAACAAACAACAACAAAAAAAAAAAAACAGCTGAAGCACCAGTATTGTTGTTGTTAAGTGCCAGTGAGTCAATTCCAACCCATAGCGACCCTGTGCAGGGTTTCCAAGGAGCAGCTGGTGAGCTTGAACCACTGACCTTACAGTTCAAATGACTTTGCAATCTGATGCATTAGCCCACAGTGCCACACCGAAGCACCAGTATAGCTTTGATGAAATGTAAAATCACAAAACTGATATCCACTAAAAAATTATTCTATTATACCAGTGATAGCAAATGATTCACATCAGCTCAGCACTTTTGAATCATTTAAATGCTTTCACACATTTTGCCTCATTGTGAGATTATCCTTCACTTTATTTGATATGAGGAATCTATAGTTCAAAGACTGAAATTCTCTTGAAATTTTATCTTATCATTAAAACTCAGGTCTCCAGAATCGTACTCCAGATTTCTTTTCAACAGAATGTGTTATTTCTCTTATGGCAGCTTGATGCCAGTTTAAGCATTCTTCCTCATGAATGCCCTCCATAGGTTGTGCAAATGGATTGTGCTAGACTACTAACAGAAAGAGGTTGGTGATTCAACCCTATCAAACAGCACCACAAATGAAAAGCATAGTGATCTACCTCCATAAACATTACAGCTAAGAAAATTCAGTGGAGCTCTGGTAGTGTAGTGGTTATGAATTGGGCTGCGAACCTTAAGGTCAGCGGTTCGAAACTACCAGCTGCTCCGTGGGGGAAAGATGAGGCTTTCTACTCCCGTAAAGATTTACACCCTCAGAAACCCTGTACAGGGTCGCTATGGGTCGGAACCGACTCGACAGCACTTAACA
>NW_006408549.1:17728576-17730005 GCF_000296735.1 Chrysochloris asiatica | reverse complement strand
TAAAGATTTATAGCCTCGGAAACCCTATACAGGGTCACTATGAGTCGGAACCAACTCCACAGCACATGACAACCACCACCACCACTCGGATAGATGTACAGAGCAAAGGCTGGATATTAGCCATGCTAAGATCTCCAGATAAAGAATATGATGCACGGTTCTTTTGAATAAAGTTTCAGTAAATTATTTGTATAGTGAAAGAAAAATAATAAAACTTCTTTATACAGAACTCTCCATACTTTGGCACTTGGAAAGCCTTGGACTTCCCATCCAATTTCACATAGTACATCTCCTTGCATCTGACCCTGTCTGACCCTTTTCCCAGTGTCTCTTTCCTGTGACATTTGAAAGCAAGCCACATCTTTGCTTCTGTTGTTGTTTTTGATCTAATTCTGGCCCTTTGTGAATCCATGTCAAACCAACCATTCCCGGAGTTGCAATTTTTAGAACCGTTTTTTGTCATGTACCTCAATCCCTGTCTTGTTCTTTCAGGAATTTTACTGTTTTGTTTTTACCAATTTCTCCCCCAGGAACAAACTTAACCTACTACTTGTCATTAGCTCTGTTCCCTACAATCTCTCCTCATCTGGGCACAAATAGTCTACTCTGCTGGCCATTTAATCTGACTAGCAATATGAAGTCTCAAGTTTGCATCATGGTATATAAGACCCTCTATGCTATAGTCCCATTTGTATCTCTCCAGCATCATTTCTCAATTGTCCTGCTTTGATTTCTAGACCTAAGCCACATTAACCTATTTCAGTGTCTCCCTGTACCACACTTCTTACTGAAGACTTGGATAATTCTACATTGTCTTTGAAGATTGTTGTTGGCTGGCATTGACTTAGCCCTTGACACATGGTGACACCATGCACAACTGCACAAAACACTGCCTGGTACTGTACCCTCCTTAGGATTGGTTAAGGATTGGACTACTGGGATACATACATTTTCATTAACTAATTTTTACAAGATTGCCAGACCTTTCTTCCTATTCATCATAGCAAAACCAAGCCTCCACTGACATATGAACGGTGTTTGGCTGTGTATGATGTGCACTCCAGGAATGGAACCTTGGTCTCCCATGTGGAAGTCAGGAATCCCACCACTTAAACATTCATGTCCCTTATGCATGCAGATTAGATATCATCCCACAAGAAACCCTTCCCAGTTTATTTGGGTCTCCTATAGGTTTCCATTGCACTTTGTGTATGACCCTCTTACAGTATACTGAGATTGTAAAGTCATCATTCTCCCACGGAGTAGCTAGCAAGTTCAAACCTGGGACCTTCTGACATTTTTCACAGCCCAGTGCTTATCATATAGAGCCATGGGGTTCTATACATATATATGAATAAAATAAGATATAATATATATGGAACCCAGTGGCTCCATACATAAGTATACTATACACACACACACACACACA
>NW_006408549.1:17686502-17728136 GCF_000296735.1 Chrysochloris asiatica | reverse complement strand
CATGTTCCAATGGATTAGACATGAAGTGAATTTAGATGAATATAGAGAACTGACATTTTTTAATACCTAGAAGACTATCTAAATAAAGTACCATAATCCACTAAGCAAAATGGCAATCACAATATAGTAAAATGAAAGTTAAATGATGGACTAGAAATAAAAAAGTCAAATTCATATTTTATAGAATATAAGAGGTCAAAAGTGGTACAGTTTTAGGAGTGAAATACGAGAACAGAATACTGAAATTTTTATTTTCAAAACTTTTTGAAAAATTGAAAAATAAACTATTTTTGTGGTTAGTATAAACTTTTCAAACTAAACTTTGCTAATAAATTTTGAATTCATATAAAATTGCTGTGTGCATATGAATACCTTCTATATAAAAGCTTTACTATAAAGAGATAAATTATGACAGATATTTAATGTTTGCAAAAGAAGAACATCGTTTTGAAAATGAAAAGGTTTGGATTACTACTAGCTTTAGGACAGAAAGATTCACATTGCTGTGGGTGAAAGATTCTGAAAATTGGCTCACAATCAATATTTTTAGACAGTGTTTTGCATGCTGATATAAAATTACACAGATCATATTCTAAATGTATATTAAAATAAAATGTACAGGAGAAAATGCATCTTATCTCTAAATATTACTATACAGGTTTGATCTTGTCATTGTTAAGTGCTGTCAAGTCGGTTCCGACCAATAGCAACCCTTTATAGGGTTTTTGAGAAGCAGCTGGTAGGCTGACCTTGTGGTCCAAGCCAACTTTGCAATTCAACGCATTAACCCACAGTGCCACATCAAGACTCCCCATTCAAGTAAGCATACTTAAATTATCTATTTTATGTTATTAATATATTAATTTTACTAAACCCAAAAGCAATACCTAAATATATAAGAAAATATTTTAAATCACCCAAATAAATTGATTGGAAAGGTGATTGTGAGACCATTTTTGCTGAATGGCACTTACAAGCATACTAATGGCTAAGTTGTCAGGAAATATCAATAAAAGAAGTTACAGGTTTCAAAGAGAAATCTTAAACTATAACTGAATACAAATATTATGAAAAGCATTAGTATTGCCATTTAAAATGCAGTATTGCACACATTTCCAATTGCTTATAAAGTGTTTATCTAAATTATTTGAAAGACTATGATTTTGTAGTACAAGAAAATTTTAATTAATCCTCTGTTTACAGTGTCTTAGCAATTGCTCCCTTTGGTCTCATTTGAAACTAGTCCCAATTATAATGTACTATTAATATTATCAGATAACATTGTCTGGCACTACAGAACTGAAGCCCTGACTCACAGTAATTCTACATATTCCTGTGTTGTATAGTTTCTCTAAGTATTTGCTTGTTTGTGAAACACTTTTTCGATTCTCAATAAGAATATTTTATTTCATTTCATTGAGTAAAAAGTAATGTGAGTAATATTAACAAAACAATACATTATTCCTTTCTCTTATACCTTACATCTTAAAGTGATTTTCTATGATCCTCATTTAATTAAAATTTATTTTAAAAATAGTTTCAAACAGAATGGGGATTTGAGCTAATTAATATAAAAGATAGTTAAAATGCTAAGTCAGCTTTACTACATGAGAGTTAAAATTTTCTATTGCAAAGTCGTTTGAATTGCAAGGTCAGTGGTTCAAGCTGATGTGCTGATGGCACTGTAGGTTAAGCACTGGACTGCTAACCCCACAAGATCAGCTGTTTAATCCCACCAGCTGTTCTGAAGGAGAAAGATGCTGATTTCTGTGCCCATAAAGATTATAGTCTTGGAAACCCCCATACAGGGTCACTTTAGTAGAAAATGACTTGAAGTCATCTCACAACCATAAAGATTTCTGGTGTAGGGCTGTAGGATCAGCATTGGACTTCGAATCACAAGGTGGGCAGTTCAAACCCACCAGGTGATCCTCGGAAACCCTATACAGGATCGCTTTGAGTTAAACCGCCTTGATGGTACTTAACAACAACACAAACAACAACCACAAGGAGTCCTGGTAGCATAGTAGGTTATGTGTTGGCTGCTAAATGCAAGGTCAGCAGTGTAATCTACTAGGCACTCCAGGAGAAGGAGAAGGCTTTCTGCTCCTGTAAAGATTTACAGCCTGAGAAACCCTGTTGCATAAATCCTAGCAGAGTCTCAGGAACATGTTGTTAGGGTTGCTAGTTGTTGTTGTTAAGTGCTGTCAAGTCGATTTCAACCCATAATGACCCTATCTATATAGGGTTTCCAAGGATTGGCTGGTGAGTGTGAACTGTTGACCTTGTGGTTCAAACCATACAGGGTCATTATTCGAGTCCTGCTGTGGTACTGTAGGATAAGCATATGCTAACAATAAGATGGGTGGTTCAAACCCACCAGTGGTTCCTTGGAAATCCTATACAGGGTCCCCAGAAGTCAGAACTGACTTGATGGCACTTAACAACAACTAGCAACCATAACAACATGTCCATGATATTCTGTTAGGATTTATGTAATCTAGTAGTGAATGAGAGACAATTTAAATACTTGTATGGAACTATAACTTACATTATGATCATACATGTGGGATCTGAATCAAAGTCTGTCTCTAATGTATAAGTGTTTAAGACTGCTCCCTGGTAGCATGATGAGTTACATGTTGGGCTGCGAATCACAAGGTCACCAGTTTGAATCCAACAGTCACTGCCTGGGAAAGAGATGAGGCTTTCTGCTCCTGTAAATACTTGCAGCTTCAGAAACCCTATGAGTAGGGTCACCATGAGTAGGAACCAGCTCCACAGCATGCAGCAGCATACTGATATAAATAGGAATGAGTACTTTACAACAGGAATGAGTCACACCAGTAAAATGAGAGTTGGGAGAGAATATTTCAATTGTATAAGACAAATTCAATGCATTCTTAAGGGGTCCCTAAAAGCCAAAAATCATATATAGTTACACACAATATTTCTGAACCTCTACAAATTTTGTCATTATCTTTAAGATCCCCATGCAGACCTGAGCAGCTACAGACAAGGGAGATAGGAATAGAGACTGGTGATAGCATTCTGCTGCTTTATATACATCATCAAAGTCTGAAGGAGAAGTGAATATTTAGAATTTGATAGGGATGGCTCTGCAAAGTCTTCGAGTAGGAGTACCTGGCAGGTTCAAGAAAAAACAAGGAGACAAATGTGGCTGGAGTTGAATGAATAAAAGTGAAAAATGACAGAAGGTGAAATCAGAGAGGTGATTTCAGAGAAATGTGATTAATATAGAGCCTGTTAACACTATGAAAACATTGTGCCAAGGTCAAGTGGAAAGATATTGTAGGATTTTCAACTGGACAGTAGATGATGTGATGTGTGTTTTTATAGGATCATTCTGTGTGTGGCAATGAAAATAGACTGAAGGGTAGAGGAAAAAATGTAAGCAGAAAAACCAATTTAGGAAGCTGTTATAATACGCATGGTGGGATGTGATGATGTTTTGGCCTACAATGGTAGGAAGGAGCAGGGAGAGAAGTGGCTGGAGTTTGGATATATTTTGAAAGTAGAGGAAAGGTGATTCTGATGGTCTACATTGGGATATCAAGTAAAGAGAGGAGTCACTGATAACTTCAATGTTTCTTCTGAATAAATGGAAACTGGAGCTGCCATTATTTTAGATGGAGAAGAGAGTGGCTGGAGGAATCGATTTGTGATGGAAACAAGTAGCTCAATTTTGAACATGTTGGCTTTGATGTCTGAGTGGTGAGGAGCAGTAGAAACCTGAATACAAGTACTCAAGTGTTTCTTTACTTTACTTTCCTAAGACCATATGGTTGTATCTTTGAACTTTCAAAACTGATTAGATGATGAGGTTGGTGGTTTTGATGTTGTGGATTTTCTTCTTATCCTTGGCTATGTTTGTTGAGAAGTCACCACTCAGACATTATGACTTTTTCTACTGTGGCTGCTTTATTATCTCACATGCGACCATCTAGTTTCTCATATATAAAAAGGTCATCATTTGATCTTTGGTTTGTGGGTTTCAATATAAAGGAATAATCTCCTACCAATTAATTTTCATGATTAGATACCACCATTTCTCTAGTAGGAGTTATACCTTTTCGGGGAGAAACATGTTTTTAACTTTTGGAAGTACCAAATACTCTTTATTATTTATACATTAATGACTCAATATACATTTTTTCTAAAAAGAACCAATGTTTATTTATTGTGTGTGATGTGACCATTTGTGAAATGTTTAGTCACAGTCATTATTATAAAATATAACTGAGGTCAAATCTTATACTTTCAAATATATTTTGGCAAGCACCTTTAATCTCTCTAAGTGTCTATCTCACATTCTATCTTTTGTATAAAATCTCTCCTTTGATGAAACAAACTATGACCTTGCCTTGAAATTATACCACATCGTGTATTTAGCTTGGCTAATAAGACAGTGTACTTTCAGTGGGAGTTAAGCTAGCGTTACTGAGGGCTGAGTCTGGACTACTATGTTTATATGTAAATGCTTGGTACCATGATTTCTAAGTAGAATGGAGAAGATGGCATAAGTGAAGATAGTTATATTTAAGAACAAATTTTTGAATTTTTTTTGAAAAAATGGACAAGAAACAAATGGTTTCTATTTTGGCTTGTGTGTTTCCGTTTGTTTGTTTTTTGTAAATGATTAAATATTTTTTCCTATTCGGAGCCCTGAATCTTGTTCTTCTGTATTAATTGCAAAGACTCATTACTATACATCCTTGAATGCTATTCCATGACAGTCTTGCTTCTTAAAATTCTCCTTACTAGCTCATTTCCTAATCTAGAGAAATGGTCTTTGCTTGGATCTCTTGATATAAAGAGCTGGTCAGTATGCAAATTGAATCATCTTTTTTATACTAAAAGAACCATACGTGTTTTAAAAAACTTTCCTTTGATCCCCAGATTCAGGTAGAATATAGATAGATACGATTATTGTCTTTCATTCACAGTGAAATATTGTGTGTTGAAATACATTCTGTGCAACTGTGGCTAATTCTGCCTTGTAGCTTTCTTTCAAATCACAGACAACTAAAATATTCAATGTTATTATCTAATCCAAAGTCATTTTGAGAGCATTCATTTGAACAATCAGATCTTGGTATTATCATAACAGTACCCTATGACACAAGTAGCTTATATTCTTCAGGGAACATCTTGAAAATCACCTTCTCTAAAGACAGACTTCTTTTGTTATTGCTGTTCTGTTTCTCTGTTCCTAGGCATTTTGTTTTGATTTTCCTGTCCTTGCTTTATCTGATTTACTTTCTCCAAAAAAGACTTAACTTTCTAATGCAAAAGGAAGGAGGGTATGTTTTTGTTAAGTGCCGTCGAGTGAGTTCCGACCCATAGTGATCCTGCATAGGGTTTCCAGGGAGCGACTGGTGAGCTTGAACCACCGACCCTGTAGTTCAAATGGCTTTGCAGTCTGGTACATTAACCCACAGGGCCACACCAGGACTCCTACATATATATATATACACATATGGATTAATGTGCTGGACTGTAAAGTCACTTGAAACCTCAACGTTGGCAGTTCAAGTTCACCATCCACTCCTTGGAAACCATATATAGGGTTGCTATGGATCAGAACCGACTCAACGACACTTAAAAACACCAACACCAATGTGTACATATACAATCATACAGACACACCCATATAGGGAGTTTTAAAAAGTTCATGGAAAAATTCCATTGTTGTTTAGCTCCATTTGTCCACGAACTCTTTGAAGCCTCCTCATACATACATAAAAAACATGAGGGGACTTAAAAAAGTTTATGGGGAAAATGGGTTTAAAAGATAATGATATTGTTCTATGACTTTTTTTGAAGCCCACTGTATTTACTTTTTCCTCACATAGAAGTACATATGTAGATAAACTTACTTTAACAAATATATTGCCTATACAGTATAGATAGGAGTCATGGTGTGACTCTGTGGGCTAATGCGCTGGACTGCAAGGTCAGTCTGAACTGCAATGTCGGCAGTTCAAGCTCACCATTTGCACCTCAGAAACTCTATACAGAGTTGATATGGGTCAAAACTGACTCAACAGCACTTAATGACAACAACAAATATATTGCCTAGAAAATTCCATGTAAATCAAATCCCTAAGAGGACACCAGCTGCCAAAACCAATGCTGACACTCTTATTTTAATAAAAGGCATCTTCCTTAATAAGACAACAACAAAAAATATTAGTTTTTCCTTAGATTTAGAGTTTCATAAATTTTGCTTGAAGACCACACATATAGAATTAAGTAAATTAAAATAACAAAGAAATAAAACCATCCTACTGTGGATGAGCCATTTTCAACTTATAGGGACGCTATGGCACTTCTGGTGTGGCACTGTAAGACAAGCACTGGACTGTGAGCCACAAGATCGGAAGTTCAAACGCATCAGCTGTTCTTTGGAAATCCTATACAAGGTCACTATGAGTTGGAACCGACTTGATGGCACTTAACAACAACATAGCTTATATAAAGGAGACCTGGTGGCACTGTGGATAGACATTGGGCTGCCAACTGCAAAGTGAGCAGTTCAAACTCACCAGCAGCTTTTCAAGAGAAAGATGCGGCTCTCAGCTTTCCCAAAGAGTTACAATCTCAGAACCCTATATAGGGTTACTGTAAGTCAGAATCTACTGGATGGCAGTTAATTTAGTAAGATGTACTTGAAGTCGATGAAAGCCAAACTATGAAATGTGATGTGCATATTAAAGAAAAGCTTAAAAGGTGCAAGTATGCAAAGCAGACCTGAAGAGAATAAATTCATGTAGGAAGACTCTATTTGGGACAACGACATTCATTTAGAAGAGAAGGAAGTTCAGATGAAGTAGCTGTTGTTGCTGTTGTTAAGAGCTGTGGAGTTTGTCCTGACTCATAGTGACCCTGCATTGGGCTTCCATGAAGTGATTCGTGGGTTTGAACAACTGACCTTGCAGTGAGCAGTCCAGTGCTTATCCTATAGCACCACACTAGTGAAAGAGAAATTAGGAGACAAGTAGTTGTTTTTGTTGTTGTTAAGTACCGTGGAGTCGATTCTGACTCATAATGACCCTATACAGGGTTTCCAAGGCTGCAAATCTTTATGGGAGCAGAAAGCCTCATCTTTCTCCCATGGAACAGCTGGTAGTTTCGAACTGCCGACCTTGAGGATAGCAGCCCAATTTGTAACCACTATGCTACCAGAGTCCTCTGTTGTTGTTAAGTGCCATCAAATTGGTTCTGATCTATATAGGGCTTCCAAAGAGTGGCTGATGGGCTTGAACCACCAACCTTGTGGTTAGTAGTCCAGTGATTATCCTACAGTGCCACAGCAGACTGTCATAGGTATGCATACTGATGTCCTTCCCTGGTATCATCAAAGAGGTGAGGACCCTTTGTGAAAGGTGTTCTTACCCACCTGCCTGCTTTGAAAATTAGAATATATAGTCTCAAGAAACCTGAAACGAGCTTGTTTTATTCATTGCTATGCAGTGAAGGTCTAAACCAGCGTGTCTCACTGTCGTTGATGGTAAGTGTCATTTAGTTGGATCTGACTCATAGCGACCCTGTACAGGGTTTCCAAGGTTGTAAATCTTCATGGGAGCAGAAAGCCTCATTTTTCTCCTACGTTGAGGCTGGTGTGCTCAAAGTATCAACCTTGTGGTTCTCAATCCAATGCTTATCATACAGAGCCACCATATTTCCCCTGTTCACAACAGGACCTCAGTAAATATTTGTTACATATTATCCTATCAAAATATATTTTTTTAAATCCACTTACTTTTGGAATTTTTTTTAACTCTTTCAGGTGGTAGAGTTTAGTGGAAAAGACATGGATTTTGAAGTCAAATAGATGTGCATTCAACTACTGACCACCATTTACAAACTTTGTAATATAGATTATCTGCTAAACTTTTATGATTCTTAGTTTACTCACTTATAAAACAGAGAATAAAATCTACCTCTCAGGGTTATAATCAGGTTAGAGATTACAGTTGAAATCCCCCTAGCATACAGCCAAGCACAGAGGTATCAATCCATGGTAGATAATAATTAGTACACCACGCTTTCTTAGTCTACATCCAATGTTCTATATAGCTGACTTATATCATTTATCACTTTGTATTAGAGTTAATAATGAGCCATTGTGGAGAAATGCTGATTTGGTTGTTAATTAATATGTTGGTGATTTGAACCTACTAGCAGCTCCACAGGAGACCAAACTGGCAGTTTGGTCCCATAAAAAGTCCAGCCTAAGTAACTCTATGGGGAAGTCCTACTCTATCCTATAGTCACCTGAGAGTGTAGCCTGGATCAAGTATATATGGATATTCTGGCAAAGTTTGCACTTTCTGAATTCTGCACTCAATCCTGCATTTGCCTTGTCATCCTCTGACTTCTAGTTCTTGGAATGTGAGCCAGCCACCTATCTGTCACTTTGCTTATAGATTTTGTATTTTTGATTCCCAGCAATACCATGAGCCAGCTGCCTGTTGCCTGACTTGCAGATTTTGGATACATGAGTCCCTTGAACCACATAAATCAGAAGAAGCCTCCTGTCTGCCACCTGACCCACAGATTTAGGAATGCCAGCCTCCATAACTGCATGAGTAATTTCTTTTAAATAAATCTTTCTATGTATGTTTATATATACACTTCACTGGTTTCTCTGGTAGAGAACCCAGTCTAAGATACATAGTAAGAAGACTGACACTTTGTTAATATTAGTTTGACATCAAGGTACAAAGTTTGAGGTTGAAATTCAATCAGAGAAAATCCTTCAGCTCTCATATGGTGTCTTATAGAACAAATGACTATATTTTGTTTTCCTTTACACTAGTTGCTGTGGAATTAGCAATAATGAATAATGATAAATATATATGTATAGCAGTATATTACTATAATATGGCCCTTCTATCCCTGGTCTTGTGACTTTGGTCTAAAAACAAGTGAATATCAGCAAGGGGAAGATGGACCTCACTACCATCAGAAGAATGACCAGAATTGGAGTATGTCCTTTGGAGCTAGGGTTCCTGTGCTGGAACCTACTAGACTCAGGAGACAGAGACAGCTGTAGCACAGAGATGTTGAAAGAAGATGCTAAGTGAGAAGTGGCAGTGGAGAAACAGTGATGCAGAACCAGGATACTGATTCAAGAAGGTATGAGAGTGCAGTGGGTTTACAGTCCATGGAGTGAGGTGGCTATAGTGGGCAAGTCAGCCCATGGGCTTATACAACTGAGTGTAAGTACTCATTCGTTTAGGCAGGGGATTTCCTAGCAGAGTCAGATGCCTTTAAGCAATTATCAGTGGAGCTAAAAACTTTTATAATTCTTGCTTGATCAGGGACTAGGTCATGCTGAGAAGTTGAGAGGCCAAAGGACCAACAAGCTGAGGGCTGGGGACTGAGGTAGAGGACTGCCTACAGGTTGTTCTGCTCAAATAACTATATCCTGATTCATCTTGATCCTGACTGGAAGCCTGTTACTGCTCTAATAAACTCCCATAGCCATAAGCATGCTCTGTGAATTCTAAGTGGCCGTTGCAATAAATCCACCATTCATCTGTCAGTTTGTTGTACTGTGGTGGCTTGTGTGTTGCTGTGATTCTGGAAGCCATTTCACAGGTATTTTAAATACCAGCAGGTTCACCCAGAGTGGACAGGTTTCAGCTGAGATTCCAGAAAAGACAGACTCCAGAAAAGACAGATTCCAGAAAAGGAAGAAAGAGAGACAGGCTACTGATATTTAGTCCCTGAAAACCTTATGAACGGCAGTAGAAACTGTAAGCATCAGAATACTTAATACTGAAACATGAGGAAGAGCATCAGAATATTGTCAGACATGGTGCTGGGAAATGAACTCCTTAGGTTGGAAGGCATGCAAAATAAAATTGAGGAAGATCTGTTTCCTCAAAGTAGAGTTGACCTTGATTATGTAAATGGAGTAAAGCCTTTGGAACCTTCATTTGCTGATGTGTCATATCTCAGAATGAAGAGAAACAGTTGTAAACATACATTAATTCTCAGCACATGGAATGTACAAAGTATAAATCTAGGAAAATTGAGAATTATAAAAAATGAAATGGAATGCATAAACATCTATATCCCAGGTATTGGTGAGCTGAAATGGACTGATATTGGCCATTTTGCATCTGATAATCACATGGAATGCCTATGTCTGGAATGACAGATGGAAGAGGAAAAGTGTCATATTCATCAAAAAAAAAGAACATTTCAAGACCTTTCTTGAGTTACAACATTGTGATAGGATAATATCCTTACTCCCACAAGGAAGACCAGTTAATAACACTATTATTCAAATTTACACACCAACGACTAAAGTCAGTGATGATGAAATTAAAGAATTCTACCAACTTCTTCTGTTTCAAATTGATTAAACATGCAATCAAGATGATCATTACTGGTGATTGGAATGTTAAAATTGGAATCAAAGACGAAGGATTAGTAATTGGAAAATATGGGCTTGGTGACAGAATTTTGCAAGACCAATGAAATACATTTGTTTAAGCAACATAAAAGACGACTACACACATGGACCTCACCAGATGGAATACACAGAAATCAAACTGACGACATCTGTGGAAAGAGGCAGTGGAAAAGCTCCATATCATCAGCCAAAACAGGCCAGGGGCAGACTGTGGAACACAACATTGTTCATATGCAAGTTCAGGCTAAAGCTGAAGAAAATTAAAGCAAGTCTACAAGAGCCAAAATATGATCTTGAACATACCCCACCTAAATTTAGAGATTATCTGAAGAGGTGATTTGATGCATTAGACACTTAAAGACCAAAGACCAGAAGAATTGTAGGATGACATCAAAAACATCATTCAGGAATAAAACAAAAGTTCAGTAAGACGACAAGAAAGAAGTAAAAGGCCAAAATGGATGTCAGAAGAGACTGAAACTTGCTCTCCAGCATAGAGATGCTAAGGCAAATGGAAGAAATGAGGATGTAAAAGAGCTGAATGGAAAATTTCAAAAGTGAGCTCGAGAAGACAAAGTCAAATATCATAACTAAATGTGTAATGACCTGGAGTTAGAAAACCAAAATGGAAAAACATGCTTTCCCATGTAAACTATCACTCAATTCACAATAAAATCTTAAAAAAAAAAAAAAAAAAATGCACCCAATCCAAGCATGGTATTTTCAATAATCTCATATGCATGTGAAAGCTTGACAGTGACTATGGAAGACTGAAGAAGAACTGATGCATTTGAGTTTTGGTTTTAGGAGAATATTAAAAGTACCATGGACTGCCAAAAGAATAAACCAATCTGTTTTGAAAGAAGTACAACCACAATGCTCCTTGGAAACCAGGATGACCAGACTTTGTCTCTTATACTTCAGACATATTATTAAGAGGGACCAGTCCCTGGAGAAGGATATCATGTTTATTAAAATGGAGGAGCAGAGAAGAAGAGGAAGAGCTTCAACAAGGTGGACGGTGGACTGGCACGGTGGTGGCAGCAATGGCCTGAGGCATAATAACAAGTGTGGAGCTTGCGCAGTGCCAGGTGGTGTTTCGTTCTGTTCTGCATAGGGTTGATACAAGGTGGTACTGACTTGATGGCACCTAAAACTACAACAATTGCAAACATCTGACTACAAGGATGGGGAAGTAGTAAGTCTACAAGGGCTTATGCCAAAATTAGTGAAAATGTATAGAAAACATAATGAACTTTTATACCAACTTTTTGAAGTCCTCTCCTGTGTGTGTGTATAGATAAACATTTAAGTACACTTTATCTTTATCCCTTCAGTCTAAATCTATTAATCTGCTTGAAAATCGAATGGGAAATACCTATTAAGTATTAAGGACATTTTTATAGCTAGTCTATTTATATATTTGAGCAAAAACATTGATTTATTCTAGAAAACATGATGCTCTTATGCATATTATAGCAATTCTAGGTCTTATTTTACAGCGAATAGATATTTGTCTATAAAAAATTATACATAGTCTATATCTTTAATGTATAGTCTAATAGGCAGGACATTCTGTATAAGTAGGCCAATATTCCATTATTTATTGATTCATGCCTCTCAAAAATGAGAGCCATTGTTTTATTTTTATTATGAATTATAGTGGTACAATGTGACTACTTTAATACTCTAATGCCAACATATAAGCTTAAACTCTTCATTAATCTTTAAGATTGCTTTATAAATATTGGTGGCAGAAAATGATTTTCAGTATTACATTATATTAAGTTACCATAGTACATAACTTAATCTGATACACTGTTTATTATTGTTACTATCTGAGAATATAAGGGCATTGGGAAACATATTGAGCAAAATGGAAAAATACCACAACATTTCAGAAAGAGTGATAACAGCATGTGATGTGCCTAGTTTTAGCTTTTAGCCATTAAAAATATGTATAGAAATTATGTAACTATATTAGTAAATGCCTGACATTTGGAAATATGCAAATTCAAAATGATTCTCATAGAGGAAATTTGACTCAAATGACTACCAGTAGACAACAAACAGAATGATTAATACTCCTCCTTAAAAAGAAAAATAAATAAAAATAAACAATGCTTTAATTGTAGACTGAAATTACAGGGATCTCTTAAAGATGTGTTAACCAAAGATGCAATAATTGCACTAGGCCAGGAAGTGCCTAAGCTCCCAAGCAAATCATTCCTATTAGTTCCTATTCATGATTTAAATTATGCTTTTTTATCTCTTCATAACATGCAGCATTTTCTTACCCTCACATTTCTAGGCATTTCATCTTTTGCTGACATAAATGCATTCCCCAAATAGAATGTTACAGCAATCTTCTGCCAGACATTTAAGCCCATTTGTACGTTTATTTTTTAAGATGCTTTTTTTGAACCTTCTAACTGTGAGAAGGCTGGGAAGGTAGTGTTAGAATGAATGAGAACTTGTTTTCTAAAGTGACACAGTAGACACTTGATCTACCGTTACAAAAAAAACAAAAAAACAAAAAACCATATATTATAGCCTCCTACCTTGAAAACAAACATCTCACGGCGAAGAATAGCTAGAGTGTTAAAGTTCCCATCACAGATGTTGGGTTTGGCTCCAGGATAGGAAGGTCTGCCGGTGGGAGGCCGTGGAGGTTTTGGCCTGTCGTTCTTCCTTGGGTCAGCCGGAGGAATAGAGCGGTGTGGGGGCACTGTTGGTAGAGGTCTTGTAGGTGGAGGAATCTTGTCAGGTGGACCTTTTGAAAATATGAGGACAGTGCTTGGTTCATTTAAAACTGGAATAAGACTGAAGTATATATTCTACAGAGGACAATCACTCATCGGAAGATAGCACAGATTAAATGAGCTAAGAGGTCTTTAAATCATATATTTTATGAAAAAACAAACCATCTTACTGAAACAAACCATTCCCCAGGATATCTGAAATTGTCCTTAATATGCTAAATTCTGGATCCAAGGAACTAGGCTTTCTTTAATTTTTAATAATCTTTTTGTAGCTTCACCACGGTCCTAACAGAGATAGCTGCTTTCAAATCTTTTTTTTTGGAAGTGGCTGGTATATAAATTATAAATAAATGAAAATGAATCCTGGAAATATGCATGTGAAGCTCAA
Organism: Chrysochloris asiatica; assembly: GCF_000296735.1. Taxonomy (NCBI): domain Eukaryota; kingdom Metazoa; phylum Chordata; class Mammalia; order Afrosoricida; family Chrysochloridae; genus Chrysochloris; species Chrysochloris asiatica. The sequence goes on along the minus strand of NW_006408549.1, from coordinate 17,714,533 downwards.
TCACAGCTAAGTCTAGATTTCAATAGACAATGATTCTATGCAAATATTTCAAAAAGACAAATATTAACTAATAAAAGTTATTCTATGCTATGTTTCTGACTACATTTTATAACCTTGACTTGCACTATTTTCTTCTAATGAAATGTTTTGATGAATTGCTGGAAGGGTGTTGCATTTGAATACCTGAATCTAAAGCATCTATTGATTAAAACTCCACCAGTAAAAAATTAATGTGAAGAAGAATTTCTAAAAAGAGACTTCTATCTAAATCAAGCTAATGTTTACACATGTAATTGGCACAGATGTTAAGCATCATTCCTGAAGAGATTTATTATTTTTTAAAACAAAAACACAGATCTGTTCACATTTAATATTTAGATTTAGGAAGAATTTTTTATTTTTTTGCAGACTTTCAGTCTAGACTACCAATTCATGAGGTCATGAGAAAGAGCCCCCTTTCAGTTAACCACTTAGGAAGAATTTCTGACGACACACACTTAGGCATGGATAACATGCCCTCATATTCAACACATGAACTAAATATTTAGCTTTGTGTCTGAGACATTTCGCTTTTTTCACTATCTCAACAATAAAGAGAAGCAACAAGTTGACCTTCTTTATCAAATCCATTTTAACAGTGAGAGAACACTTAGCACTGAAACATCTAACTTGAAAAAAATAATGAGTGCAAAGCAAATTAACTTAACTTAAGTTATAGTTAACTTAAACTATAAACTATGCTGTTGACAAATGCAAATGACACCTCTGGATACTGGCTAGTAACACACAGATAATACACATTATTTTTTGTATTATAAAAATGAAAGCTTCACTTCATTAATTTAGAAAACATACAAACTATATGTAAATTATAGAAGTCACATTCTTAATAGTGAAACAAATGTCTTTATAAAGGTCAGTGGCTGTATTATAAGAGTTGGTATTACAGTATGTGTATATATATATAAACAGTCTTTCCTCCTTTTCTCTTAATTTGTATTCACTGACTGAATTCTGGAAGTAAAAATGATTTCAGTCTCCTAGAAATTATCTTCATTTTGAGCTATGTTTTGGTAAACGTAACCATTTGTTTTTAACTTTTAACTTTCACTTTTAAAGTTAAGTTTTAACTTTCACTCCTATGTTTGTTAACTTTTATTCTGAGTCAGTAACTACATGCTTTCAATGTGAATTCATTATATTCATTGAACAAGGCTGTTTTTTTAGAATTTGAAAGTGGTAAGTCTGGAACTATTTAACATCAAATCTCGTAAGCTGAGAGCCAGTCTTGTCAGTTTATATCAAAGACATAGTACCTTATCAGTAAAAGCTTATATTTATCAAAGCTTTTATTAGTTCCATTAACTTATTACATATTTTACCTAAACTTTAAGTACTAGTTTATCATATTAATACAATAACTATAGGTTTAACACTTTATCATGCCATAAACATAAGATATATGGAAATTTCACCAACAAAGTACTATTGATTTTGATAGAAAATTTTTGCAAATGGGCCAGATTTTAATCAGTTTTTACTTCTTATATTTACTTGGAACATCTATCTCAAAGAGTGAAAAACAGCAGGAACTGTAAGCTTAACCAAACAGATTTTTAAAAATTGTATTAAATATCATTCTTACCAGATACTCAGTGTCTCCTAAGAATTGAGTCCTTCTTTCCCCCACCCTCTCAGTCAACCTGTAAATCACCAATAAACTTAGGTCTTTACATACTTGCCTATTCTAGTTGTCATGTAAGTGGAATCATAAAATATTTGTCCTTTTTGTGACTGATTTATTTCACTAAGCATAATGTTTTCAAGGTGACAGTGGTAACTTACCATATATCTTCTGGATGCCCTGCAAGTCATCATTAGGTAGTTTGAAGTTGTCAGTTTCCATGTACTGGTAAAATGGAGCCATGATGGCTGTGGGGTCATTGGAATGCTCCAATCCCAGAGCATGTCCCAGTTCGTGAACTGCTACAAGAAATAAGTCATTTCCTGTGTAAATAAAAAGAAGAAAAAGATGATATTGTAACTAATATCTAAATACCAACAAAACACAGAAGGAATGCTTTACTTCAACTTTTACTAGGATTTGATTATTAGTGTTCCTATTGGCAAAATCTAATCTGTATTAAAAAAAAAAAAAAAGAGGAAGTGATAATGATGAAGTCATAAAAGAGACCGGAAGGAAAGAACAAAGTATTAAAGTTGAAGAAAGAGTAGCATCATCAGAAATTGCTATTACTGCTGTTAAAATATCTTCCCAATTATTAAGCACTTAATATACAGCATGGTGGTTATGTGCCGTGGAGTCGGTTCCGACTCATAGCAACCCTGTACAGGGTTTCCGAGGCTGTAAATCTTAACGGGAGCAGAAAACCTCCTCTTTCTCTCGTGAAACAGCTGGCAGTTTCGAACTGCTGATCTTGCGGTTCACAGTCTGATTTGTAACCACTACGGTACCAGAGCGTACAGCATTGAGTCCTGGTATGGAGCTGTAAGATATGCAATGGGCAGCTAACTGCAAGGTCGGCAGTTCAAACCTACCAGTCGCTCCTTGGAAACCCTAAAGAGGGTTTTAACAACAGCACTTAACTGTTGTTAAATGCATTGAAACATTTATGATGGGGCTTCAAAAAATTCATGGAAAAATTCCATTATCTTTTAGTTCCATTTTCCCATGAACTTTGTGAATCTTCATCATATAACTTTCACATTCAACATGATTCTAATAATTCATTAAAAAAATGTAGGGAAAATAAAACTCTTATTTTAATACAGGTGAGTTTAAATTAAGGCACAGAGATGATAATTCTTGTCAAAACTTGCAATCCTTTGTTTTTACACATCTGGAACTAGTACTCAGATTATTTTAACTTCCAAATTCAGGATTTTATTTACTACTATTCTACAATATCGGAAGGCAATTACCCAAACCAAACCCATTGCTGTAGAGTTAATTCCAACAACAAGAGGATAAAATAAAAGCTACAAGATAATAATGTTACTAAGCGAAGTCCTAGTCCCAGTTTATAAATACAGAGTCTAATCTATTCTTAAATATCTAAACAGACTATATATATATAGTTTGCCTTTCACTACAGTTTCTCACTGAAAATAACATCTCTTTCACCCCTAGTGAAATTGCACAAAGAATAGTCAAACCCTCCAGAGGCACTTGATCTGACTAAGCTTAATCAAACCCCTGCTGATGACTTCTACATGGTGTCCATTTCTGAATCATCACAATTACACTCCTGAGAAGAAGAGGCAGCACATTTGTGCTTATTAATTCTAAAAATTTAGTTTAATGATGCAATCATCAAATAATTGCCACTGTTTGTTTACGTGGTTTACGTTTCCAAGAGAAATATTTTAACATGACTGGTCATAAAATAAAAAGTTTTCCATGGATGTCTTTCTAGGAATACAAATGATCTCAAGCAATGTTTCAAATATCCTATTTTCCAGACAACATTTCCCCAACCATTCACTTCAGAAGGTTGCATTTTGTACCCCAAACCAGGAGTACACTTAACATATTTTCCACACTGGACTAGTCTATTTTGAAAATGATGGGAGTGTTCACATCACATATGTCATTAGCACATGGAAAATGGATCATTTGAATAGTACTTCCCCTTGCCTACCTGATTCTTGAAGAATAACAACTAAATATCAGAGTGAAACAAATTTGAGCGGTTTAAAGGGAAAGAAAAAAATACTATGTCCATCCTCAAAGAGCTTATTTTCTTCTCTCACAAAATTGCTGAAAAGTGAAAATCACGACATGTACAAAAAATAATATGTATTAGCTATAATAAAATAATAACTATTAACTATTTATTATTGTTGTTCGGTGCCAATGAGATGGTTTCGACTCATAGTGACCCTATGCACAACAGAACAAAACACTTCCCATTCTGTGCCATCCTCACAACTGTTAAGCTTGAGTCTATTGCTGATGTCACTGGATCAGTCCATCTCCTTGGGGGCTTTTCTCTTTTTCACTGACTCTCCACTTTCCCACACAAGATGTACTTCTCGAGGGACTAGTCTCTCCTGATAACGTGTCCGAAGTATGAGAGACAAAGTCTCACCATACTGTCTTCTAAGGAGCACTCTGGCTGCAGGTCTTCCTAGATTTGTTTGTTCTTCTGGCGGTCCATGGTACTTTTAAATATTCTTCTCAAACACTATACTTCAAGTGCATTGTCCAATTTTTACATGTATATGTGTTAGGTGCCGATGAGAACTGAAATCACTGTGACTTGGGTCAGACACACAGTCTTCAAACTGATAACTTTGCTTTTGAACATTTTAAAGAAGTATTTTGTAATAGATTTGTCTAATGCAATCTGTCATATGATTTCTTGACTGCTGCTTCCATGGGTGTTGGTTATGGATCCAAGCAAACTGAAGTCTGACAATTTCAATCTCATCTTCATGTATCATGATGTTATTTATTGGTGCAGTGGTGAGGAGTTTTGCTTTATTTACAATGGGATGCAATCCATACTGAAGACTGTCATCTTTAAGTATTTTAAGTCCTCTTTTGTTCCACCAACCAACATATCACAGGTTTCTTCTTCCAATCCTTATGCCATGCTCTTCTTCACATAATCCAGCTTCTTGGATTATTTACTCAGCATATAAAATGAATAAATTTGTGAAAGGATACAACCCTGGTGCACGGCTTTCCTGGATATAAACAATTGAATATCCAGCTCTTTATTCTATTCTAAGAACTGCTCAAGGTCCTCATGAGCATAATTAAATGTCCGAGTAAATGTTTGTTTACTGTTCTTGTTAAGTACCATCAAGTCAGTTCCGACTCATAGTGACCCTGGGTAGGAATTCCAAGGAGTCGCTGATGAGTTTAACCATGAAGCTTGTGGTTAAAATTGGCCTTGTGATCCAATGCTTATCCTACCATGACATACCAGGACTCTGGGTATTTTCAGTAATTTTATCTGCATTTTATTATTTAAATCTTGCAATGATCCCATAAGATGTCATTCAGTGATGGAACAAACCATAGGGGGAGCTGTTTTTGCTGTATTTTCTTTTAAAATGTGAACATCTAATGCATGTCTTCCAAGATAGATTTGTTTATTCTTCTGGAACACTTTAGTGATTCCTAATAAAAGATAGAATTGTTTGAGATACAAACCTGAAACTGATGGGGCTTATTATCAACCCCAAATAATGTGCTTTAAGTGGTGGTAGTTATGCACCATGGAGTCAGTTCCAATTCATAGCCACCCTGTATAGGGTGTCTGAGGCTGTAAATCTTTACGAGAGCACAAAGCTTCACCTTTCTCCCGCAGAATGGTTGGTAGTTTCGAACTGCTGACCTTGAGGTTAGCAGCCCGACTCGTAACCACTGTGCTACCAGAGCTCCTTTAAGTGGTTGTTGTTGTTGTTGTTGTTATGTGCCATGGAGTCGGTTCCGACTCATAGCGACCCTGTACAGGGTTTCCGAGGCTGTAAATCTTTACAGGAGCAGAAAGCCTCATCTTTCTCCCATGGAAAAACTGGTAGTTTGAACTGATGACCTGGAGGTTAGCAGCCTGATTCATAACCACTATGCTACCAGAGCTCCTTTAAGTGGTAGGACAAAATTATGTGTGTTTCTGAGATTGCATGCCTACCCTTAGGAAACATGGGTCAAGTTTGGTTGAAATAGGTTATCGATGGATTAAAAAATAAAAGCAGATTGGCTCTATAGGATAAGCAAGATCAGTGAACTGCAAGATTAGTGGTTCAAACCCACCAGCTGCTCCTTAGAAACTCTATACTGGATCACTGTGAGTCAGAACTGACTGGATAGCACTTAACAACAAGAAGGAAGAGCAAACTTAATATAAAATAAAATTCAAAGGACCAACAAAAATCCAGACAGTCAAATCAAGATTTCAAAACTCAATAATGAGTTGTTAATGTTGTTAAAGGCCATCGAGTTAATTCCAACCCATAGCGACCCTGTATAGGGTTTCCAAGGAGCAGCTGGTGAGCTTGAACCGCCGACCTTGCAATTCAAATGACTTTGCAGTCTGGTGCATTAACCCACAGCGCCACACTGAGTAGTCAGTTTTATCTAGAGTTGACAACTGTTAGAAGAAATGAAGATGATATTGCCAATTCAAAATATACCTATAAACACTCTCATTCTTCTACAAAACAAATGAAACTTCCTAGTCAGAAAATTTAAAGGTGAGCTCACAGGGATTGTGCCTTCCCTTCCTTCCTTTCTTTCTTTCTTTAATGTTTTATTGTGAATTATGCGATAGTTTACATGGAAGAACATTAGCTTTACATTCATTCGGTCGTTTGTCATTTCATTGCCATGGTTACAATTCCCTCCATGCATCATCAACAAACCAACCCTGCAAGTGTGACCTCCGGTTGTCAGCACACAGCCCCCTTCCCTCTCTGAGTCTAAAGTCCCCAGTCGCTCCATCTCTCCAAGTCATCTCTGCCTCCATCTCCAGCATCATTGCTTCTCTGGGTAGGGTCCCACTCTCCGCTCTTCTCCCTTGATAGTAGTCCTAGGGACCTCCGCTCCTAGACTGCAAAGTCAATCACTCCCCTCCTTTGCCACAAAACATCTACCTTTACATTTCCAACCCACAAAGTCAGTCCTGATAACAATTATTCACTATTGTATCACAAAAGGCCTATCTGCATCTCCTTTCATCAGCCCCACCCAGACAGATTGGATACTGCTCAGTGGAGATTCTACCTTCCTCTGTGCCCTCTGAATCTAAGCTCCCTCTTGAAAGCTTGTAAGCCAGTTATTTCTTCCCTTTGTAGCCCCCCTCCTCCCAATTTTGGGTAGCCAATGTCCAAGTTGCCCACCCCTGTCTCTGTGTATGGAGGGGGTCCTTTCCTTTATTTTTCAAGAGAGAAAAATCCAACCTTCATAATCTTCCTTCTAGAATATAAGATCTTCTTTCCTAGAGAGAAGTACTTTGTTCACTGCGCTTCGGGTAGAGCAAATGTTTAGCCTGGTTGATGTAATGCAAGCTTGGATGTTTGAGTCCACCCAGAATCACTTCAGAATAAAAGCCTGGTGATTTAATTCTGAAAAATCAGCCTCTGACACACTGACACACATGAAGTTGACATGTGTAGGAACTGACACAACAGAAATTGTAACTTGTATCCTAGCCATAGATAAACAGGTACAAACATGTATTTAAATTATGGATTCTAAATATTGACTTTAATTAACCAGTAAATTAAATTCTAAATATTGACTTTAATCAGCCACTAAATTTTGGACTTAACTGAAGTATTGAAAGCTCTTCATATTTTTCTCCTAGGAAAGTAGCTTCACTATTACAAATTATTTCTTTTTCAGCCAATAACAAGACTAATAGTCAAAGTCATTTAATTTCATGTATCTGTTCTCTTTAGATCAATCAAATTTTCCTAAGCAACATTTCTAAGTGTGGAATCATTCTTTATCTACAAAACAAAGTAAAGCTTTAGAAGAAAATTAATAGGATCAGAATATGAACCTATAACCTGTTGCATAGACTACAACACTTTTAATCAGAAATGTTAGCCAAGGGCTCCAAGTAATTACCATTCTTCAAATGATTGGCAATAATGTAATTAAACCTTACTTGCAGCTTCACAATAATTTAAAAGGAGAAGTTGTTAAATAAAGTGACTCCCTGTGATTTGAATTCTACTAGGAACAAAAGTTGTTGGCACATGATGAGTTTTAGACAATTAAAATGCAGCAGACCCCTTTCCCTAACGATGAAAATAATAACTGCTCCCCTAACTTATCATTAATTCACATTATTCAAAATTCTCAATTGTATTATGCCTTGATCTTATCACCACGCAGGCAACAAAGGAGAAATCCGCCTTCTAGTTCTTAGTACAGAAATAGTACTTGCTCCTTTTGCAAGATTTGGAGTTTTGAGTCTGCTGCTTTCAATTGTGTTTCTAATCTTCTTTCCTTTGTATACTCCAATACAATTTCAGAATACCCAACTGTACAATATGAAAGATAATGCATTATTTATCACTTCCTTGTCATAATTATGTCTCTATATTTTATTCCAAGTTCTTTCACCCCTGTAAGCAATTTCATATGCTGTTACTTCTGTTGACTTATCCCACATGTAAAAATGATTGTATGTGGATATACATAATTATATGTGTATAATATTCCAAACACAAAATTGTAAGAGAAGTTGTTAGTAATCCTTTTGTTTATAATCCCATCTAGTCACTTCAACACTAGAATAGTGCCAATACCACTGACTTTAACCTGCATTTTGCATTTTTCATCTCCTTCTTTATATATTTTGTTACAAATATGCATGTTTCAATAAATTACAGTCCTTACTGGAATTTGAGATGTATTGATATAGTATCATTCTGTATGTTGTCTTTTGAAACCCAGTATTATTACAATTTTTCCCACTATCTTTCTCTTCATTTAATCTCCTTGCCAGTCTTGCAAAATCTTATTAATCCTTTAAAACAAACCTCACAATCATTTTCTCCAGAAATCTCTCCTCAGCTCCCCAGAGTTTAGTTCCTCCTTTTCTCTGTACTCTTTGTCTTTGGCACATAATCGATTTGAATGCTGTAATCACCCTGGCATTTTCTGACACATGTTGTTGTTGCTATTGTTAGTTGTCATCATTTCTGATTCATGTTGAACCCATGTGTGCACAGCAGAATGGCTCCATACGGTCTTCAAAGCTGTGAATGATCCGAAGCACAGCACCAGGCCTGTCTTCCAAGGCTGCTCTGGTTGAACTGCCAACCTTTTGGCTAGTAATTGAGAGCTTAACTGTTCGTGCCACCTTGTTGTTGTTGTTAGTTGGAGTCAATTCAAATTTAGGATGCTAACACAGGTGCAGAATCCGACTGCTATGCAAGGTTTTCAGGGCTGTGACCTTTTGGAAGGAGGTTGTCAGGCTTATCTTCCAAGGTACCTTTGGATGGGTTCAAACTGCCAAACTTTCCACCAGAAATCAAGAGGTTATTCACGGACCCCTCTTTGCACTACCATTTGTTGTTGTAAAGTTCCACTGAGTCGGTTTTGACCCATAGTGACTCTATATAGGGTTTCTGAGGAACAGTTGGTGGGTTTGAACTTCCGACCTTGTGGTTCCCAGTCTAGTGCTGATCCTACAGCACCACATGCCTTGAAATCATTTCCAACTCCGCAACCCTATGCACAACAGAACAAAACACTGCACCATCATCACAATGGTCATGTTTGAGGCCACTGTTGCCACAATGCCAATCTATCTTATTGGGGGAGTCTTCTTTTTTTTGGATAACCCTGCAATTCACCAAAGGTGTCCTCATAGCGTATTGGTTATGAGTCGGGCTGCTAACCTCATGGCAAGCTGTTCAAAACTACTAGCCATTCCGAAAGACAAAGTTGAGGTTTTCTGCTCCCAGAAAGATTTACAGCCATAGAAACCCTATACAGGGTTGTTAGGAGTCGGAACCAACTTCACGGCACCACCACCACTTCACCAAGCTTAATGTTATTCTCCAGGAACTGTTCCCTCCTTACAACATGTCCAAAGTACGAGAGATCTCACAGTTATCGCTTCTAAGGGCATTCTGACTATATTTCCTCTAAGATTTATTTGTTCCTCTAGCAGTCAATGGTACTTAGGTGCCATCAAGTTGGTTTTGACTCACAGTGACCCTAGTCAGAACAGAACAAAACAGTGGCAGTCATGAAACACCCACGCAACTTTTATTACATTTTAGCCCACTGTTGCTGCCACTGTATCTAATCTACCTCATTGGGGGTCTTCCTATTTTTCACTGACCCTCAAATTTACCAAACATGATATCCTTCTCCAGGGACTAGTCCCTTCTGAAAATATGTCCAGAGTTATAAGAGACAAAGTATCACCATCACCATCCTCTTCTTTAAGGAACATTCTGGCTGTGCTTCTTTTAAAACAGAGTGTTTGTTCTTCAATATTCTTCATCAATACACTAATTCAAATGCATGGATTCTTATACAACCTTCCCTATTCATCGTCCAACTTTCACATGCATAAAAGACATTTGAAAATATAATGGCTTGGGGGCAATTTAGTCCTCAAAGTGGCCTCTTTGCACCAGATTTGCTTAAAACCAATATTTTGTTTGATTTCCTAACTGTTGCCAAAAGAACAAAGAGATCTGTGTTGAAAGAAGTACAGCCAAAATGTTTCTTGTAGGCCAGGATGGCCAGACTTCATCTCTCATACTTGAGACATATTGTCAGGAGGGACCAGTCACTGGAGAGGGATATCATGTTTGGTAAGGTAGAAGGTCAGAGAAAAAGAGTAAGACCTCCAGAAAGATGGATTAGCAAAGTGCTAATATCAATGGGTTCAAGCATGGCAACAATTGTGAGGTTGTCCCAGGACCAGGCAGTGTTTCATTCTGTTGTGCATAGGGTCGCTATGAGTCTGTACCACCTCAATGGCACCTAACAACAACAAGCTTCCATAGGTGGTGATTGTGAATACAAGTAAAATAAAATCTTTAGCAATTTCAATCTTTTCTCCATTTATTATGAAGTTATTTATCTATCCACTTGTGAGGATATTTTTTCCCTTTACGTTCTAGTGGAATTTATCCTAAAGTCTACAGTTGTTGATCTTCACCCATAAGCGAGGTCTTGTCATCTTCATACCACAAACTGTTTATGAGACTTCCTTGAATGCTTATGACACATTCTTTTTCATATAATCCTGCTTCTTCAATTATTTTCTCTGCATACAGATTCAGTAAGTATGATAAAAAGATATAACTCTAGTGCATATCTTTCCTGATTTTGGACCATTCAGTATCCCCTTGTTCTGTTCTAACCACTGTCTCCTGATGAGCACTTTTAAGTATTATGGAATACCCATTTTGTGCAGTGCTATCCACAGTTTGTTTTGATCCACACAGTTGAATGCCTTTACGTAATCAATAAAACAAAACAATGAAACGTCTTCCTGGTACTCTCTGCTTTCAGCCAAGATTCATCTGAGACAGCAGTGACATCGCTCCCTGCATATCCTCTTTTTAATTTCTGGCAGATCCTTGTCAATGTACTGCTACAACAGTTTTTGAATTATCTTCAGAAAAATCTTACTAGCATGTGATATTAATGATATTGTCTTATGATTTGCACATTGTATTGGGTTGCTTTTCTTTGAAACGAGCATAAATGTGAATCTTTTACAATTGGTTGGCCACACACATATCTTCCAAATTTCTTGAAATAGATGAGTGACTGCCTCCAGCAGTGCACCAGTTTGTTGAAACATTTCAATTTGTATTCAGTCAATTCATGAAACTCTTTTTCATTAATGCCTTCACTGTAGCTTAGACTTCTTCCTTTAGTATCATCAGATCTTGGTATTATGCTACTTCTTGAAATGGTTGACCAATTCTTTTTGACACAGTGACTTTGTGTATTCATTCCATCTTCTTTTGATGTTTCTTGCATCATTCAATACTTTGCCAGTGTTACTGTTGTTTTTGTTAAGTGCTATTGAGTCAGTTCTGACTCATAGTGACATTGTATAGGGTTTCTGAGGAGTGGTTGGAGGGTTTGAACTGCCAACCTTGTAGTTAACAGTCCAGTACTTATCCCACAGCGTCATACAAGGTCTCTTTTGCCCATGAAATCCACTAATACTACAATACAACACTTGAAGTTTTTCTTCAGTTTTTCAATTTAAGAAATGCTAAGCGTGTTCTTCCTTTTTTTTTGTTTTCGAACTCCAGGTTTTTGCATATTTAATTTTAATACTTTACTTTGTCTTCTAGAACTGTCCCTTTTGAAACTTTCTGTTCAGTTCTTTTACTTTCTCATTTCTTCAATTCACTTTAGCTTTTCTACACTCAAGAGTAAGACTCAGAGTCTCTTCTGACATACAATGTGTTCTTTATTTACTTAAAGAAATCTGTATTATGAATGCTCATTCAAAAATGGCTGCAACAATATATTGGCAGAGAACTTCCAGAGGTTCAAGCCAGATTCAAAAGAGGGCATGCAATGAGGGATATCCTTGTAGATGTCAGGTGGATCTTGGCTAAAACCAGAGAAGATCAGAAAGATATTTACCTGTGCTTTATTGACTATGCAAAGGTGTTCAATTGTGTGGACCATGACTAGCTATGGAAAATATTATGGAGAATGACTATTCCAGAACACTTAGTTGTGCTCATGAGGAGTCTGTCCATAGACCAACAGGCAGCTGTTCAAGCAGAACAAGGGAACACCGAATGGTTTAAAATTAGGAAAGGTATGTACCAGGGTTTTATTCATTCATCATACTTATTAAATTTGTATGCTGAGTAAATAATTTGAGAAGCTGGATTATATGAAGAAAACCATAGCATCAGGATTGGAGGAAGACTCATTAACAACCTGCAATATGCAGATGACACAACTTTGGTTGCTGAAAGTGAAAAGGACTTAAAATACTTCCTGATGAAAATCAAAGACCACAGCATTCATTATGGTTTGCAACTCAATGTAAAGAAAACAAAAATCCTCACCATTGGACCAATAAAACAACATCCATATAAATGGAGAAAAGAGTGAGGTTGTCAAAGACTTCATTTTGCTTGGATCAGCCATCAACACTCAGGAAGTAGCACTTAGGAAATTAAACAATATATTGCATCGGGCAAATCTGCTGCACAAAATCTCTTTAAAGTATTGAAGAGCAAAGATACCAATTTGAGGATTAAGGTGCACCTGATTCAAGCCATGGCATGTTCAATAACCTCATATGCATGTGGAAGTTTAACACTTAATAAAGAAGACCACCGAAGAATTGATGCATTTGAGCTATAATTTTGAAGAAGAATATTAAAACTGCCATGGACTACCAATAGAAGAAACCAATCTGTGTTGGAAGAAGTATAGCCAGAATGCTCCTAGGGAGCCAAGATAGCCAGACTTTATCTCTCATATTTTGGATATATTATCAGGAGGGACCATTCACTGGTGAAGGATATCATGTCTGGTAAAGTGGAGGGTCAGAGAACTAGAGGAAGATGGATTGGCATTATGGCAGCAGCAATGAGTTCAAACGTAGCAATGATTGTGTGATTGGCGTAGAACTGGGAAGTGTTTTGTTCTGTAATGCCTAGGATGGCTATGAGTTGGACCTACTTGATGACACCTGACAACAACAACAATTACCTACTATGTACAGTGAGCAATTTATAAAATTATTGAACTTCTACTTATTAATTTATCATAAAGTGCAATTATTTTCCTCTTTGTGTGTTTGACAATGAGAAGTACCAGGGATTAAGGAGAAATTACCCATAATTATTGTTTTTGATTAATGACTAAGAGTTTAATTCCAGCAATTCCAAACTCTTTGGGGCTCATTGGCTCCTTGGAGAATCAAGAAACTACAGAAATTCTCCCAAGAAAAATGAATGTATTTGTAATAAGATATTTTTATCCCACTTTTAGTACTTGATTATAAAGTCTTTACTCAATTATTGACCATATAAAATGTAGTAAATTATTTACATCCCTTCTATTCCATTTCATAAATTGTAATGTGGGTCCACCATCACCTATAATTTAGGACAACTGGTAGGATAAATAAGACCCTGTTGTTTTTGTTGTTAAGTGCTATCAAATCGGTTCCGGCCCAGGGTTGCTACCCTGTATAGGGTTTCTGAGGAGCTACTGGTAAGCTTAAACTGCCAACCTTTCAGTTCAAACAGCTTTGCAGTCTGGCGCATTAACCCCCAGCACCACACCAGGACTCCTAAATAAGATTCTATATACAATTTATGACTATAAAAATAGGATAAATAAGACTAAATAAGCTCTAGAAGCATAGTGGTTACAAATCAGGCTGCGAACCTTAAGGTCAGCAGTTCGAAACTACCAGCTGTTCTGTGGTAGAAAGATGAGGCTTTCTGCTCCCTAAAGATTTACAGCCTCGGAAACCCAGTACAGGGTCGTTATGAGTCAGAACCGACTCCACGGCACATAACCACCACCACCATCGTCTTATGTATCCTATTTTTATAGCCCTAAATTGTATAGTGCTTAGAACAAAGCCCATTTTGATATCGTACTTAGTTAATTGTTTCAAGAATGGAAGTCACAATAACAAACATACTAAAAACTATTTGATATATCAATAATTATTAATTTTTATAACAAACTTTTGAGGTGGATACTAGATTCCCTGTTTCTCATGTGAAGAAATGAAAACTTACTCAGAGTTAGAAATCCCTTACATATCCAAATTGTTGTTGTTAGGTGCTGTCAGGTTGGTACTGACTCATAACGACCCTGTGTATGGGGTTTCCAAGGAGCAGCTGTTGAGTTTGAACCACCAACTTTGTGGTTCAAACAGGCTTTGCAGTCTAGTGCTTTATCTCACAGTGCCACACCATGACTCAGAATAGGATTTTAAATATCAGTTCTGACCTCATGAAACCTAGTGTATAATTGCTAACACATAGTAATGATATGAAGACAGGTGAGTGATAAGGCTGGGAAAGTATGTTGGGATCAAGTTTTGGAGCGTTTTGAAGGCAAAGAAAGTAATCAGAAAATTACTTTTAAAGTAATTGATGATGGTGGTGGTGGTGGTGGTGAGCCATGGAGTCAGTTCCGACTCATATCAACCCTGTGTAGGGTTTCTGAGGCTGTACATCTTTAAGGGAACAGAATGCCTCATCTTTTTCCCTTGGAATAGCTGGTAGTTTCAACCTGCTGACATTGAGGCTGGCAGCCTGACTCTTAACCACTACTCTATCAGATCTCCTTAAGAAAGGTACTAAGTGATGAGAATCTAGGGTAAGGTGGTAAAGAAGGGAACAGAAAATTGAAGGCCCTAAAACTGGAACCTATATATAGACCAAGAGACAGTTGTTAGAACAGAAAAAGGATATAGTGAATAGTTTAAAATCAGGAAAGATGTGTACAAAGATTGTATACTTTCAACATACGTTTTTAATCAATATGCTGAGCAGATAATCTGAGAAGCTGCATTATATGAAGAATGTGGCATCAGGATTGGAGGAAGACTCATTAACAACCTGTGATATGCAGATGACACAACCTTGGTTGCTGAACGTAAAAAAGACTTAAAATACTTATTGATGCAGATAAAAGACTATAGTTTTCAATATGTAAAGAAAACAAAGTTTGTTATATCTGAGCCAATAAGTAACATCATAATAAATGGACATATGGGGCTCCTGGTTTGACACTATAGGATAAGAACTGGACTGCTAACCACAAAGTTGGTGGTTCAAATCCACTAGCTGCTCCTTGGAAACCCTACATAGGGTCACTGATTTGGATCTGACTCAATGATACTTAGCCACAACATCAATTGGGGAAATGATTAAAGTTGTCAAGAATTCATTTTGCTTCAATCCAAAATCAACACTCATGGAAGCAGTATTTAATAAATCAAAGGACATATTGTATTAGACAAATCTGCCACACGCACACACACAAATCTTTAAAATATTCAAGAGGAAAGACATCAATTTGAGGACTAATGTGTGACCTAAGCCATGGTATTTTCAATGACCTCCTATGCATGTGAAAGTCGGATAAACGATAAGGACAACCAAAGAAGAGTCAATGCATTTGAATTATAGTGTTGGAGTGGAGTATCAAAAGCACCAGGGACTGACAGAAGAACAAAGATCTCTGATGGAAGAAGTACAGCCACAATGCTCCTTGGAAGCCTGGATGGTGAGATTTGTCTCTCATACTTTGGATGTGTTATTAGGAAGGATCAGTCCTTGGAAAAGGACATCTTCCTTGGGAAAGTGGAGGGTGAGGAAAACACAAGACTCTTAAGGAGATGGACTGACACATTGGCAGCAACAATGGACTTAAATATAGCAAAGAGTGTGAGAATGGTGTAGGAGTGGGCAGTGTTTCCTTCTGCTCTGCAGAGGGTTGCTGAGTTGGAGCCGACTCAATGGCACAGAACAACAAAACTAGAAAGGGAAATATTTCAATTGGTGTAAATAATGCTTTGAATTATGCTTTTTCCTCATTATTAGCAATTGTCATAAACCTTGAGTCACCCAAACCCATGTGAAATGACTCACTTTCTTATTGCTGTTGCTAAAGATAGCATAGTATAAACCAGATTTTCATTTTGATTTTAAAATGTACTAAATGATTATGATTTTTAAAAGCTGCTCATTTAAGACTCATATAAATACTTCGCATTATTTTCACTAGGCAGCTAAAATTGGCTTCGTTGTAATCTGATGCTTAACTGAGTGATGAATAATTAGAAGAAATAGTACAAAAAATCTTTCATTCACTTGCTTACACCAGCATATCTTGACTGCAGTTCTTATATGTACTTTATTACATCCTTCAAGCATTCTTTGCTGATGGAGCTTATCCTACAATAGATGTGCGTGAGAGGCTTAAGAAAATATGATTGATATAGTGCTTCTATACACAAAAGCAAGCTCACAACAATGGGATGGACTGGCTCTTTTTGAGTAAGGGCATTGGCTTACTGTGATGCAAAGAGACAAAATTGGAAAAGGCCTGGCTTCTGTAAACAGCATACACAGCTGCAAGCTCAAGGTCAGTCTTTATGTACATGCAGTGGAGAAATGCCTCTGTTGCCTATCAGACTATCTACCATGACTTCATAAGGCTGGAAGCCAGAACATGCTTGCATGCTTACAGATAAGATGAGACAATGGGCAAAATAATTGATACTTCGTTCACAGCTTAAATTCACTGCCTTTTTAGCCTAAATATTTGGGTACTAGAAACATTCATATTTTAGTTTACATGGAGGAAGAACTTCTGATCATAATACTATACTGATACCTGGATTAAAGCATAACTAAGAAGTGGAGTCCTGCTGTGGCGCTGCAGGTTAATGCACTGGACTGCAAGGTTGGTTTGAACTGAAAGGTTGGTGGTTCAAGTTCACCAACCTCTCCTTGGAAACCCAATGCAGTGTCACTATGAGTCAGAACTGGAACCGACTGGATGCCACTAAACATCAACAAAGAAGTGAAGTATAGAGTAATCCATTTGAGAGGCTGTATTTGTTGGTTTATTCATTACTTATTAAAGTACATCATGAGTCTTCATTGCCAGGAAAAAATGTTTGAAATGTATATTTTTTTTAGAATGGGAAAGGAAAGAAGAGTTTGGAGCTGGAACGGGTTCTGGACTCCTTCAGACACCTGGATAAACATGAGTAGTGTCTTGGTTCATTTCCACTTTTAAAAGAAAAACAAAAAAGTTGAGAAAGGTTGGATTCAAGTGGTCAGTTCTTGAGGAATAAAATACAGGCCTTCATAGAAGAATACAAATCTCATGAATGGTGTGGCAAGGAGAAATACCAGGAAAACAAGTGAAAAAATGTTTCAAAAGACCCAAAATAGGTTTACTTGTGTAGTGGGAGCATCTGTGTAAACCCATACAACATGTATCTTTGCACCTGGATGTGTTGACATGTTTAGAAGTGACTGATCTATACTCAAGTACACCTGCTTGTTTTCAGACAGGCATGGATGGATGGACAGATCACAGAATTTTAAAGCCGAGAGACAGAATTTTAGTTATGTTTTGCATTTTGCTTTTTCTAGTTCATTTTCCCTTGGTCATTTATTTTTGTGATAATATTGAGTTGATGGTTTAGGCATGGATAATTGTCTGTTTTTAAGAAACAAGCTAAACCAAACAAATGGACAGAAACTCTGTAGACACAAGTATTTGTACAGAAATCATGAAAATCATTATAAACAAATTTGTTTATATATAGAACACTGAAACAAAAAGCAAACAATAGCAGGTGTGCTAAAAAAGCCATAGTGATGGTTCATTCCTGCTGCCCGAATGTCTGTGGCTGAAGTCTTCTTCCTTGTGGGTGTGTATGCAGAAGGTTCTGTTTTCACTAAGCAAGATATATTTTTAAAAAATATTTATTTTTAGAGAAGTCTTTTCATATTGGTTTTCCCTAATAATACTCTCCTTTCTTTATTATCCTTACCCTGTCTTATTTCATTAAGTTCTTCAACGGTAAAGTAGAGCCAAATATGGAAACTCAACAATTACATGCTTAATATATGTGTTTCTACAGTATGCTTCATATGCATATACTAGAGTAAGTTAAAAGGTATTGCTACAAAACCATCTTGTTATTGTTGTTGTTAAGTACCCTTGCGTCGGTTCTGACTTATAGCGACTCTGTGTAGGCTTTCTAAGGAGCACTGTGCAGTTCAAATGACCTTGCAGTCCAGTGCTTATCCTACATCACCACAACAGAACTTTTGTTGTTGTTATGTGTCCTTAAATTGGCTCCGAGTCACAGCAACCCTATTTGATTGATAAAAGAAGGGCATACCGTCTGGTTCTGTGTGTCCTTCCACAATTGTTGTTGTTCCAGTCCATTGTGCCAATGAATCTCATTGAAGATGTTCTGATTGTTGATAACCCTCAGATTTGCCCAAGCACATGTCCTTTCCCAGAAACTCATACCTCATGACAACATATCTAAAGTTCATGAAATTACGTCTTGCCCTCCTTGCTTCCAAGGAGCATTCTGGCTGTACTTCTCCAAAACAAAGTTGCTTGTTCTTCTGGTAGTCCATGCTATATTCAATATTCTTCACCAACACCACAATTTGAAAGCATCATTTCTTATGTATATGAAATGACTGAAAATACCATGTCTTGGGTCAGACATATCTTAGTCCTTAAATCGACAGCTTTGTTATTAAACATTTTATGGAGGGTTTTTGCAGCAGATTTGCCCAATGCAATAAGTCCTTTGGTTTCTTGATTGCTTTTCCATGAGCATTGATTGTGGCTCCAAGTAAAATGAAATCCTTAGCAACTATCATTTTTTTCTCCACTTAGTATGAGGTTGTTTATTGATCCAATTGTGAGCATTTTTTTTTTCCTTTATATTGAGTTGTACTATAGATAGAAGGTTGTATTATTTGGTCTTCATTAACAAGTGCCTTAAATCCTCTCCACAGTTAAACAAGCAAGGTTGTGTCATCTTCATATCACAAGTTGTTAAAGAGCTTTCCTCCAACCCAGATGCTGTGCTCTTCTTCATATAGTCCAACTTCTTGGATTATTTGCTTAGTATACAGATTTAAGTATGGTTAAAGGATACAACCATGATTCATACTTTTCCTGATTTAAACCATGTAGTATCCACTGTTCTGTTTGAAAGAATGCCTCTTGATCTATGTATAGGTTTCACATGAGCACAACTAAGTGCTTTGGAATTCCCATTCTTAATGTTAGTCATTGCAGGTTTGTAATGATCCCCATATTCAATGCCATAGTTAATAAAACACAAGTAAACATCTTTCTGGTATTCTATGCCTTCAACCAAGATCCTTATAATGAAAACAATGACATCCTTCATTCCACATCAGCAAAATTTTACTTGCATTTGATATTAATGTTATTGTTCAACGATTTCCACAATCTATAAGTTCACCTTTCTTTGAAATGGGCACAATCTTCCTGTCACTTGGTCAGGCAGCTGTTTTTCAAATTTTTTGACATAGCCTAGGGAATCCCTCTAGTGCTGCATCAGTTTGTTGAAACATTTCCACTAGTATTCTGTCAATTTCTGGAAACCTTGTTTTTGCTAATGTCTCTCATCTTCTTTTGATGCTTCCTGCAAATTTTAGACAATAGAATCTTTCAATATTAGAAGTCCAGGCTTGCAGTTCTTTCAGCTTGAGAAATGCTAAGTGTGTTCTTTCTTTTGGTTTTGAATTTCAGGTCTTTGCAAGTTTCATTAATAGTTTACTTTGTCTTCTTAAGCTACCCTTTGAGATTTTCTGTTCAGTTCTTTTGCTTCCTCATTCCTTCCATTTGCTTCTGCTAGTCCACATTCAGGAGCATGTTTCAGAATCTCTCTGACATCCACTTTGGCGTTTTCTATCTTTCTTGTCTTTTTAGTGACCTTTTGCTTACTTCATGTATAATCATCTTGATGTCATCCTACAACTTATTTGGTCTCCGGTCATTAGTGTTCAATGTGTCAATTCTGTTCTTGAGACGGTCTATAAAGTGAGGTGGGATATACTCAAGATGAAGGAGCTCTGGTAGTGTAGTGGTTATGAATCAGGCTGCTAACCTCAAGGTCGGCAGCTCGAAACTACCAGCTGTTCCGCGGGGGAAAAATGAGACTTTCTGTTCCCATAAAGATTTACATCCTCGGGAACCCTGTACAGGGTCACTATGAGTCGGAACCAACTCCACGGTACTTAACAACAACAACAACATTCTCAAGATGATATTTTGGTTCTTATGGACTTGTTTTAGTTATCTTCAGCTCCAACCTGAGCATGGATCTGAACATAATAGCATTAAAAGATAAAATAATTTTTCCAGGAATTTTTTGAAGCCCCCTCGTGCATATACTACTTTCTTTTTTGCACACTGTGAACCTATGCTTGCCAGTGAAATGGTTGACATTAATTTACTAGGTTGGCCTACAGAGTCAGTTACCCAGAACTCAACTCAGTGATCTCTGACAAAAGTTATCTATTTTAAATTTTTCAATATTTATTTCAAATAAGATTTCTCAATGTGAGTAAAGTTATTGACACCCATAAGCAAGTATAAATGTGTTTAACTTTCTACAATTTCATTTTTGCAACAGCAATTCAAGTTCATTTCAGTGTCCTAGAAACTATAAAATTAATGTATACATCTGTGAAGAAGATAGCTAAAAAACAGAATTAAAAATTTGAAAATTATTTGTGTAATCCACAATTGCAAGCCAATTTATCAAAAATATTTCAAATAAGGGGTGAGCTCACAGATATACATGATATTGAACATTTGTGCTTGGCCTGGTGTTCACACCCAAATATACTTAAACATATTTGCAGAGATATCTGCACTCTATTAGCAGATATTTCAAAAGGATGTGATGTCATCTAAATATCTTTCTTATTTTCTTTCTTAAAATTTGCCTTGAGAGTAGTGACGCTGAAGCAGCAGAGTAAAAATGGAAGCATAAATGGAGGACAGTTATTTTTAGTAAATAGATATGTTTTTAAATCATGCTGCAGTTCAAACTCATATTTAAATTATTTCTGCATGGATGTGGCAGAATAGTTTGTCTTTTTTTTTTTTTTTAAGTTAACATCATTCGAGAGGCCGCGTATTTAGCGTAGGGCCTGGGAGGCTATGTTGTTGGCAATATGTTTTTGAATTTCAAAAATTTTGAAGATTTTTTTTTTTTTCTAGGATACACAACTTGGGAAGAGTCTATAATCTAAATGTCTTGACAACTTGTGTGTATGCTTGTAAGTTATTTAATGAACAAAGCACCTGCATTTCATGAGTAATACACACTCAATGAATATACACTTTAGTGTAGCTTTAGAAATTCCTTCCAGTAAAAAACAAGAGTTAAAGATGTATTAGAATTATTGACTTCATTAAAAAAACAAGCAAATACTTGACTCTGAGATTTATTTTACTTTTAATTATCTTTTAGCTACAAACGATTTAATTAACTGGGATGTGCTTTCCTCATTCACTAAGGGAGAGTGAACATTAACAACATGGAGTGAGTATCATGGCTCAGAAACGTATTCTCAATAACAACCCCTTGAGGTAGAAAGAATCACCCCCCATATAAGAGGTGAAGACACACATGTCCAGAGCGAATACAGTGATGAAACTGGTATGTAACACAGCTGACATTGTCCCCAAGTGTGTTTGAGTTCATAGGTTTTTCTCTATGCTGAATATGACTCTCAATTAATGACCTCACACACAAAAAAACAAAACAAAAAAGAAAAACATAAATCTGTCTTGAATAAAGTGAATTATCTTGATTAATATAGACATCAATATACCTGATAAAAAAAAATCTAAGAAGGGATATTATGCTAATGTCAACAGGAATATAATTTCCTTTCATATTTGCTCATGAGAGATTTTAATTTCTTAATTTTTGAGTCCTTGGGGTATGAATGGTTAACATACTCAATTGCTAAGCAACAGGCTGGAATTTCTTCAAGTCCACCAGAGGCATCTCAGAAGAAAAGTTTGGTAATCTACTTCTGAAAACTCAGTCGTGGAAGAGCCTACAGAGACTAGTTCTACTCTGGCACATATATGGTGGTCATGACTCACAATCAACTTGCTGGTAACTGGGTCTAGGTAAGAATCTATTAATGGTCTATTGGATGCTCACATAGTAATAGGAACTATCTATGGGGGACCAAATCATCCTATGCTATACTGTTGTTGCTGTTGAGTGCTGTCAAGTCAGATCTGACTCATGGAAATCCTATATAGCATTTTTAAGGAGTGGCTGGTGAGTTTGAAACTCCAACCTTTGCCATTCAAATGACCTTGAGGTCCAGTGTCTTATCCTACAGCACCACACCAGGACTTTAAGGGGTATTAATAAAACATCACTATCATCACACTGGAGTCCTGTGGGCAAATGCACTGGACTGCAAAGTCGGTTTGAGCCACAAGGTCAGTGGTTCACTAGCTCTTCCTTTGACACCCTATACAGGGTCGCTATGGTTGGAACCAATTCGACAGCACTTAACAACAAC
This sequence comes from Chrysochloris asiatica, assembly GCF_000296735.1. Lineage (NCBI taxonomy): Eukaryota > Metazoa > Chordata > Mammalia > Afrosoricida > Chrysochloridae > Chrysochloris > Chrysochloris asiatica. The sequence continues at coordinate 17,691,922 of NW_006408549.1, read as the reverse complement.
AACAACATCATCACACTACTTCCATGCTCAAAATCCTACAATTATTTCCTTCTAGGATTCAGATTACCCATAAATAACTACGGTTGATAAACTGTTTCAACCTTTTCTTTCCAACCTATTTGACACCAATTCACCAAATCATCACTTTATTCTTAACAGACCTGCTACCAAGCTGAATTCATTTTTACCTCTCTCACTTTCTTCATGCTGATGTCTTGAAATTATAAACCATTAACTCTCCTCTCTCACTGGTTTGAAGTTTTAATACCTATTGAAATGTAATCAAATAATTTTGAGCAGTCACTAGAAACAATGAAAATTGAGCTTTATATCAGTGATTCTATTTATGAAATGTTTTACTTAAATCTGGAATTATATTAGTATTGTATTGTTCTCTAATTATTTGGAGTGTGAATCCTTTCTTCCTAAATATGCAAAATATATAGAGACCATTTTCAGACTTCAGGCTGCTAATCTCAAGGTCAGCAGTTCGAAACTACCATATGTTTTGCAGGAGAAAGATGAGGCTCTCTGCTCCTGTGAAGATTTACAGCCTTGGAAACCCTGTACAGGGTTGCTATGAGTAAGAACCAACTCCATGGCACATAACAACAACAACAAAATATGCAAAATATATAGAGACCATATTTAGACTACTTTTGTTTTCTCTATTCATAATTATCAAAATGTTGATAAGTAGTGGGACTTGAATAACACTTTTTCATCAAAATTGCCATCTTTTCTGGACCATAATACATGACAATTATAACAATGTTAATTGCACATAGACTATGGCCACAAAAGCAAATTAGATATACTTGGAATATTTTGCTAAGTGATGTCATCATAATTTATTATTGATACTATGATTAATTGTCTACATTCTGCTTTCTAAAGTAAAGCAAATATCTGATCTTTTAAACTATTATTTACTTTTTACTATTCAAAAAAATCTATTATTTTCTAAATTATTCACAAAAATGAAACAAAACCATCTGAAATCATATTGATTTATAGTTGTGCAGCAACTAAAACAGATGTCTACTTTAGAAGAATTAAAAAAAATTCACAGATGCATTATATTTTTTGTTTCTCAATGGCCTTGTATTTTGATAGCTTTGTTGTTGGAAGAGATCTATATACTTTGGAGACAGAATTTCCCTCTAAAACCATCCTCACTATTTTTACATACTCCCTCTGGTCTTGTTCTGCTCTGTTTTGCTTGTTTTCCTAAAAGCAGAATGATATTTACCAAAAGCTATTCTTAGCTGAAGAGAAGCATATATTATATGCATTGCACTAAGTTACTAATATGTCTCTTAGTAGAAAATTAGATGTTCAAGACATGGGTTTTCAGGTATGCATTTTAAATAACTTGACATCTTGAAAAGATTCATGATCTCACATTTTCTGTAGGTCAGAAATCTGAGAGGGTCTTAGCTGGGTGCGTCAGGGTCACTATCTCTCATGAGGTTGCAGTTGAGTTGATGGCTGAGGCTTTGGTCTTATTCAAAGAAGTAAATAGGAAACAGCTCATTTCTAAGAACACTCACTAGGTGTTAGAGAGAGATGTAATAACCAGATGGGCTCTTCATAGGTTGTCTATGTGCCTTCATGACATAGTATATGACTTCCTCTACATAGAGTGATGTGAGAAAGCAAGGGACTGCCAGAGATGGAAGCTGCAGTCTTTTAAAACCTAATATTGAATGTGCTTCACCATTATTTATTTTCATATTATTTTCATCATATTGAATTTCTGGTGTGATACTGTAGGATCAGCACTGGGCTGTGAACCACAAACTCAGCAGTTTAAATCCACTAGCTGCTCCTTGGAAACCGTGTGCATGGTTGCTATAAGTCAGAATTGACTCAATAGCATTTAACAACAGCAATTCATTATATTGGAGTCCTGGTGTGGCACTATAAGGTAAGCACTCAACTGCAAGGTCAGTTTCAACCAAAATATTGGTAGTTCAAACTCACCAGCTTATTCTTGGAAACCCTATACAGGGTCATGATGGATCAGAACAGCCTTGATGACATTTAACAACAAAAACAACAACCTTCATTATATATGAGTTACCGTTTGACGGGTGGAAATTATACAAGGTCACGATTATCAAGAGGTAGATTAGATCACTAGTGGCTGCCAAAGACATTGGCTTCTTCAAGATCAATAGCGGTAGTGATGGTTAATGTTTTATGTCGATTGGCATTATTCTCAGCTTTATGTAATTATCCTTCCTTTTATACACATATATAAATATAATGTAGGGAGAATTTCCTTGGGGGTGCAACCTACATCTAATTCTCATGGATGTTGTGGCAAAGCTCACTCCTTCCAGATCCCACGTTCAACTCATCAATTTAAACTCTGGTTCTTGGGACACGAGTTAAGTGTCGGTTAAGCAATCTGCAGATTTTGGGATCAGCAACTCCATGAGCCAGAAGCTTTGTTTTGGGTTCATCTGTCCCTGCAACTACCTGAGTCAGAAGAAGATTCCAGCCTGACATCTGAACCATGGACTTGGGACTTGTCACCTCCCCACTCGCCACAAATTTAAATAACTTCCTTGAATAAATCTTTCTATATATGTTGTGATGAGTCCTGGTGTGGTGCTGTGAGGGTTAATGAGCTAGACTACAAAGTTAGTACGAACTGCAATGTCGGTGGTTCAAGCTTACCAATGGCTCCTTAGAAATCCTTTATAGGGTTGCTATAGGTTGGAACATATATGTTGTTGTTAGGTGCCCTTATGTCAGTTCTGACTCACAGTGACCATATGCACAACAGAAAGAAACACCGTCTGATCCTATGCCATCCTCACAATGGTTGTTACAATTGAGCCCATTGCTGGCTGCTCTGTATCAATCCATTTAATTGGGGGTCTTCCTTTTTATTGCTAATCCTCCATTCTACCAGGCATGATGTCCTTCTCCAGGGACTGGTCCTTCCTAATAACATGTCCAAAGCACTTGAGACAAAGTCTCACCATCCTGACTTCTAAGGAGCATTCTGACTGCACTTTTTCCAACATAGATTTGTTAGTTCTTCTAGAAGTCCATGGTACTTTTAATATTCTTCTTCAATACTGTAATTTAAATACATTGATTCTTCTCTGGTTTTTCTTACATACAAGTATTTAAATACATATGCTTCACTGGTTTTGCTCCTCCTGAGAACCCAGCCTAAGAAATTCAGCACTAAAAATGGAGTCGTTGTTGTTGTTATGTGCTGTAGAGTTGGTTCCGACCCATAGCGACCCTGTATAGGGTTTCCGAGGAGCAGCTAGTGAACTTGAACCGTTGACCTTGCAGTTCAAATGGCTTTGCAGTCTGGCACATTAACCAACAGCACCACACCAGGACTCCTAAAAGTGGGGTATTCCTCTAATAACTACCTAAAATATGGAAACCATTTGGGAATTTAATAAATGGATAGAACTGGAAGAATTTTAAGGTGTTTAAATGTATTGCTTGCCTGAAGAGACTGTGATGGAATTATGAACGTCAGAGGCATTTTGATGAGGGCTCAGAAAAAAGTGATGAAAACGAATAAGAAAATCTCTATCATCATTACAGAATGCATAAATCACCAGCAACAGACTGTTTTTGTAAATATGGATGCTAAGTGTACTTCTGGTGATGAATACGTGACTGGACAACAAATGAAGGGTGGCATCTTTTATACGCTGGCTAAGAATATGTGTGAATTATGTTCAAATGGTTGGTGGAAGGCAGAATTTGTAAGTAATGATCTTGAATATTTAGTTGAGGAAGTTTCTGAGCAACATCTTAAAAGGGACACATGTATCTCCTAGCTACTTATATCAACATATGAGAGAAAAGAGAGGGATTTAAAAATGAACTTAAAGATTTCGAAAATTATATTATACAGCTTATGGTCAAATCTTTTGTTAAAAGATTAAGACTGTGACTGATGGATCAAACCAACTACCAAAGCAAAAAATCCATTAGATTAGACTGAAAAGGTCAAAGATAAATGAAAGGAAATAAAACTGTCTGTGTCTTAGAATTCTACGGTGTGGAAACAGGTCAAAGGAGCTATATCAATTGACCTCTAAAAAAAGATAAGGTGCATGCTCAAACTAGCATGGATATACCTAGAACTTGTGGGAGGAGCGTTGGAATCAGGATCTTCTTAGTTTCAAAGGATGGAGTGATGCTCTCCTGGGTATCAAAGGATGGGGAAGAATTGGATCTCTGTCAACTAGATTCCAAAGTATGGCACTGCTGTTACAGTGTGGCAGGGGGATGAGGCCAATGTCTGAAGCTCAGTAGCTGGGGCTGCCATCCTCAAGGTACAAAAGAACAGGACTTGCTGCAGTCTACGTGGTATGGATTCCATTAAAATAAAATAAAAATAAATTGTATTAAAATAAAAATTAAAGATGATGGAACAGAGTTGCTATCCCAGTAGTCCCATAAACTAAAGCTGAAGCTGAAGACTAAAGGACCTCCTGCTGGAATCCAGAGGTCATGGCAACACCCAGAGTCTGCAGGGCGGAGCCATTGCCCAAACAGCTTCAAAGACAGAAGGCTATTTTCAAACTTTAAGAGCTAATGTAAATTGTTCTACTGGGTTTTGGACTTGCTTGTTGTGCTTTATCTCTTCTTTCCCTCCCATATTTTTCTGTTGTAATGGAAGTACCTCCTTTGTGCCTCTTCCACTTTTGTACTTTGAAAATACATCATTTGCAGTTTAGGTCTAACAGATTAACAGATGAAGAGAAATTTTGCTCCAGGAGAGAATAGGTCTAAAGCCTCACCCATAATTGACTAAAAGGACTCAGAAGATAAGATTTTGAATTTCGAGTTGATTTATACTTTAGGGAAGAGATGTAATAAGGTTAATGTTTTACATATGGCAAAGGTATAAATTTTGGAGGGCCAAAATAGAATTTTACGGATTAAATTATTGTTGCTAAATCCATCAAATAGGTTGTGACTCACAGCGATGCTGCATAGGGTTTGTGAGGCTGTAAATCTTTATGAAGCAGAAAGTCTCATATTTCTCCTCTAAAGCTGTTAGTGGGCTTGAACCACTGACCTTGAGGTTCACAGTCAAGTGCTTGTCACTGTAATCCCTAACCTCTATGTCTGTCGCTATTATCCCATTTAGGAATGGGTTATGCTTTTTATGTTAATAAGGCAGGATTGTTGCTGTTGTTAGGTGCCATGGAGTCAGTACTGACTCATAGTGACCTTATGCACAGCAGAACGAAACACTGCCCGAACCTGGGCCAACCTCACTACCATTGTCATACTTGGTAGTCCATCAATACTGCCACCTGGCCAATCCATCTCGTTGGGGTCTTCCTCTTTTTCTCTGACCCTCCACCCTACCAAACATGATATCTTTCCAGTGACTGGTCCCTCCTGACAATATGTCCAAA
>NW_006408549.1:17681214-17685674 GCF_000296735.1 Chrysochloris asiatica | reverse complement strand
ATATCCCACCTGAATTTAGAGATCATCTGAAGAACAGATCTGATACATTAAACATTAAAGACCGAAGGCCAGCAGAGTTGTGGGATGACATCAAGAATATCATACATGAAGAAAGCAAAAAAGTCAATAAGAAGGCAGGATTCATGTAGAGTATATCTTGAGTCAGTTTCTTTCAGATATAAAAGAGATTAAACAAGAAAGCTAGGAAACAACGACAGGAAAAATATGCCAAGTCACATGAAGATTGCCCAGGAGTAGAAGGTCAGAATAGATACTCTGAATTTGGACTTGCAGCCTTCTAAACTGTGGGAAAATAATTTTGTTATTTCTGTTAACACAATCCTCTTGTAGTATTTCTGTTATGCTTTTGCTGTATCATCAAGTTGGTTCTGACTCATAGTGACCCTGCATAGGGTTTCTGAGGAGCAGCTGGTGAGCCTGAACTGCCGACTTTGCAGTTCAAACGGACTTTGAGGTCAAGTGCTTATCCTACGGCACTACACCAGGACTTTGTTTTAGAAACACTAAATAAATAAGAGAAATAGTGAATGCTACCATTTTAGAGTTATTTTCAGTTTCCAAATAACAAAACAGTTACTTACATTCATTGAAATAAATATTTTTACTTGCAGTAACAATTGCCCACATTTGTAAGAACAATTTCTTCATTCTTTTTTCCCCATGAAGAAAATGATGTGCAGAGATGCTGAATATATAACAAATATAAAAGAGTAAGTAAAAAATTATTGCTAAAAATCATTGAAAACTTTCTTTTAAAAAAATCTCTGAAAATGTGAAGTTATTGTTTTCTCAAAATAACCTCTATCGGTATCTTTACTTTTCTGCATGTGGTTTATCCAGCTGTCGAACTCTTCACTTTCTGATTTACAGCACCTCAAAACTGTAGTTTTGGCATCCTCAAGGGACTCAAATTGTGTTTCTTTTCAATGTTCTTTGAGTTTTGTGAACAACAACAAAAAGAGTCTTAAGGGGAGGAATCAGGGTTGTAGGATGGATGCAGTAAGATTCCCCACAGAAATTCTCATAGAACAGCCCTTATTATCTTTGAAGAAAGAGCAGGTTCTTCTCGTGTTGGGAAAACATTCCTAGGCACAACTTTCCTACCCTTTTTCTTACCAACACAATTTTCAATTTTTAAAGAAACTTCTTTATAATAAGTCTTCATGATTGTCTCTTGCCCTTAAAAAAACATCTGTCAAGATTATCCCTTTGGAAGCCCAAAACATAGTTACCATAAAGCTAAGCCATCCTCTCTACCTTCAGTTTAATTGGCTCAGCAGAGCCCCTCAGAAGCTGTTGTTTTCATTGGACCTATTTTCAAAAGGCACCCCGAAGCAATCAGAACATGAATATTCCTTAGATATTTGTTCTCTAGTCATCCAATGATCACAGTAACATGTATAAAAACATTTTGTTCAGAATAAACCTGGCATGTACGAACTGGAACCCTAGTAGTGATACTTTTGACTTTCTCTCCTATTATTAGAAACTGGCAGAACCAGGATTCAAAGTCAGGTCTAATTGTCTTCAATTGGCTTCTCTCCCACTTGTATCAATATTTTGTCTTTTCTATCTTCTATATTAATAATGATAAATTATGCAAACTGGGATAAATTTTATTTCATACACTCTTGTGGAAAATCATTTCCTCAAGCATAGAAAAAATACAAATCTTATCTAAGTATCCTCTGTACAGGGTCACTATGTGTCAGACCTGACTCACCAGCACCTTAACAGCAATTCCTATATAATTGGATCCATAAGAAAGTGATAACCTTTGAAGTTTGCTGCTTGTCATGGAAGCCATAGACACATAGAGAAACACTATGAAATAGGTTTGATTTGCTAAATTCTAAAATGGAATGTTTGTGCTCACACTTGTTCTCCTAAGAATCATATAGGGATATGGGACTTACTTTATCTTTGCTTGGTACACTGGGGTCTCATAATATTCCTCCGTAGTCAACTTTCTGTCAGACAGATTGGAGAATCAGGAAGTAGCTAAAATGTGGCAGCAATGATTGAATAAAACTTTGCCAAGAACATTAAAAATTTGTTGATTTTGCTGAAGAATATACTTTACATTTCGTTCTGCCAGAGTAGTCACATTCTACACAAGCCATTATAATAAGTGATTTACAGACCTCCCTCTGGATCATTAGCAAATTGATTATACAGATGTATTTTCAGATTAGTGATTCTTAAAATCCAGTAGCCAAATTATTGGGCAAAGATAATTAGAGCTTAAAATACTGATGTAGAATTAAATGCACCACTTGGTATTTGAATATATCCAGTGTGACAAATATAATTACCAAAGCTAATATCATAAATCTCATTATGTTTTTCTTTAATCATCATGGCTACTATTATGATAGTTATTGTATTACCATCTAGCATGTTAATTAGATGCACTTTTGTCATTTTGTATCTTGCTGTCCTTCATTTTGGGAGATCATCCTCAAATCAACTATGTCAAAAATAAAAGGAAAGAAATTAGATTGTAATTTATATTCAGTATGCAGAGCATTCTGCAGAGTTTTCTGTTGTATAGAAAATAGAATGCAAAAACAAAGAAGAAATAACTAATTCAGAGCTTCAAAGAATATAAAAAGCCGAAATGTAAGATACTATTATGCCAAAATGTAAAGCACTTTGGAAAGATGCACATATAAACATACTTATTTTATAACACTTGTTTTTTTCTTAATATAACTATAAAACCACAATATTCCACTAATTCAAACAGAAACCATAATAACCATATGCAATAGGTTTCAAAATGCCAGTCTTTCATAAGCCAATACACGATAAAAACATATAACCCTTAGGTTATTAAACCATGTTTCTTGAAGCACAAATAAAGACGTCCTCTATATCTAGAAGTTAAAGCTGAAGAAAATTAAAACTAGTCCAGGAAGCGCAAGTACAACCTTGCATATACCCCACCTGAATTTAGAGACCATCACAAGAATAGATTTGATAAATGGAACACTAGTGACCAAAGACCAGACAAATTGTGAAATGATAATGAGGACATCATAAATGAATAAAGCAAACAAGATAATTTAAAATACAGGGCAGAAAGAAGAGATCTAAATGTATGTCAGCAGAGTTTCTGAACCTCGCTTTTGAAAATAGAGTAGATAAAATGAATGGAAGATATGATGAATTAAAGGAGCTGAACAAAAGATTTTAATGGGAGGCTTGAGAAGACAAAGTAAAGTATTATAAAGAAATATACAGTATCTGGAGTTAGAAAGCCAAAAGTGAAGAATAAGCTCAACATTTCTCAAGCTGTAATACCTGAAGGAAAAACAAAAACAAAACAACCATAAAAAACAGCCTCAAGTGGCAATATTGAAGGATTTAAGGACAAAACATTGGATAATGCAGGAACCACCAAAAGAAGATGACATGAATACACAGAATCACTGTACCAGAAAAAAAAAAAAAAAAATCATTGATGTTCAATCATTTCAGCTGGGATTATATGGTATATAAAGAAGTTCAAGCTACACTAAAGATATTGGTGAAAAAAACAACAAATATGTACAAAGCAGGCAGTGCTCACTCGTCTTTGCTATGAGACTTGAAAGCAAGCTACCTGGACAACAGACTAGAAGAGGTTCATATTTATACCCATTTTAAATACAGGTGATCTAATAGAATGCAGAAATTACCCAACAATATTATTAATATTACACAAAAGTAAAATTTTGCTGAAGACAATTAAAAAATGATTATAGCAGTACATCTACAGGAAACAGCAAGAAATTCAAGCTGGATAAAGAAGATAATGTAGAATGAGGGATATGGTTGTTGATACCCGATAGATATTGAGAGAAAAGCAGAGAATACAAGTAAGATATTTACTTGTCTTTAGATGACTATGCAAAGATAATCAACAGCATAGATCACAGCAAATTAACATTGCAGAGAATGAAAATCCCAGACTACTTAGATATTTGCATGCGGAACCTATATATAGACCAACTGTTGTTGTTGTTAAGTACCAGAGTCTGTTCCAACTAATAGTGACGCTGCACAGGGTTTCTGAGGCTGTAAATTTTTACGTGAGCAGAATGCCTCATCTTTCTCTGGCAGAACCACTGGTAGTTTCGAACTGCTGACCTTGAGGTTGGCAGCCCGACTCGTAGCCACTACACTACCAGAGTTCTTTTGTTGTTGTTGTTGTTAGGTGCCATGGAATCAGTACCGACTCATAGAGACCTTATACACAGCAGAATGAAACACTGCCGGATCCTGAGCTAACCTCCCTATTGTTGCCATGCTTGAGTCCATCAATGATGTCACTTGGCCAATCCATCTCATTGGAGGTCTTCCTCTTTTCCTCTGACCCTCCACCTTACCAAACATGATATCCTTCTCCAGCGACTGGTCCCTCCTGACAATATGTCCAAAGTATGAAAGATGAA
>NW_006408549.1:17645895-17680431 GCF_000296735.1 Chrysochloris asiatica | reverse complement strand
CTGCTGTGTGCTTTAAAAAGTGTGCATGTAAGGGCTGTATCTTTTCACCATACTGATTCAATGTATGTTGAAGTTGTTACATGCTGTAGAATCAGATGGGACTCTTATCTATCCTGTTTGGGATTTCTGAGGCTTAAATCTTTCTGGAAACAGAAAATTCCATTCTCCTCCTGTGGACTGGCTTGGGGATTTGAACTGGCAACCTTGGTTAGTAGTCCAGTGCTTATCTTACAGCAGCACACAAGACATCAGGATTCCAGCACTCCATATGTATATTTGCACATTTATAGTACTTTACTTGGTCTTCTCAAAGTACGTTTTTGAAATCTTCTGTTCAGATCCTTTAATTCATTATTTCTTCAGTTCATTTTGTGTAGTGGTTACGAATTGGGCTGCGAACCGCAAGGTCAGCAGTTTGAAACTACCAGCTGTTCTGTGGGAGAAAGATGAGGCTTTCTGCTCCGGTAAAGATTCACAGCCTCGGAAACCGACTCATACAGGGTTGCTATGAGTTGGAACTGACACCACAACCACCACCACCATTTTCAAAAGTGAGTTTCAGAAACTGCTGACATACATTTAGATCTTATCTTTCTTTCCTGTCTTTTTAAATTTTCATGTTTGCTTTATTCATTTATGATGTCCTCATATATATGCTTAAGCTTCAGATCACATTATGGGGAAAGTGATTATATGTTATCATGGGGAATTATTGCATTTTAAGTACTAAACTAGGGAGCATGGTGACTCTGTAGGATAAGCACTGAACTGCAAGCCACAAAGTCGGTGGTTCAAACCCACCAGTCAGTCACTCCTCAGAAAAAAGATGAGGCTTTCTGCCCCTGCAAATATTTGCAGTCTCAGAAACACTATACAGTGTTGCTATGACTCGGAACCAACTCAACAGCACTTAACAAAAACAGCAACAAATGCTAAATTACTAAGAATTCTGCCCCAGACAAGCTGACATACAACTTTAGCTGTCATAGCACCTACAAAAACAACAGCAACTATCTGTAACTATCCTATTTTTTACCTAGAGAAATAGCTGCATTTTCCATATATTTCATTTTCTCTTTATAAACCAGCTTCCTCATTGTGACAAAGCCAATTCACCTATTATATTCATTATAGTTGCCAAATGTCTTATGGCCTTTGATATTTACATTGTCTAAACTGTTTGAAAGCCTGCATAATTTCAATCCACATATTTCCTCTATGTTGTTAAGAATAATATACTTGCAATAAATTCCAATAAACTAATTAAGGTTACTATTTCTTGTAACAATATTGGTGTCCTTGTAAAACTGTATTGAATAAAAATATTTTCTCTATTTAAACTTTATTATTTTTACTCTTTGCTTGCCTATAATTGTGACTGGTAATCTTTAATTTCTAACCCTCAGTATAAAACACCTAGATATGAATTCATTGATATTTGTAGATTCATTTTGCTGAATTGGCTTAAAATATCATACCATTTACTTTGTTACTCTTTAACCTGTTTATTTATAGAAAAGTATAATAGAAACTAACAACATGTGAGCACTTTCCCCAGTAGCTTTCCATCATAAAGAAGATGAATAAATCTTTCATTTTTCCATAATGAATGTATATTTTTTCAAAATCACTGATTCCCAACACAATTCTCTTCCTTTCAATTATTTCAAAGCTCTTTGATTCCTTGCAAGTTCCTAATCAAAGTTTATTTCAGCCAAACTTAATTCAACCTGATGCATTTATTCATTAATATATACTTAATCTGATGCATTTACTAAATATCAGATTAAGTGTACAAAGATGACTCTCAATGAGTTTAGTCTGATTGGAAATACTACTAAATTATAAGAAAAAAATATAAACAGCTAAAATCACAAACATATCAATTAATTCAGTAATCACATGCTTGATATCTAAAACATTGCAGTCTTTGTCTTCAGAGACAAATCGGATCCCAATCTCAGTCTATGATTGTCAGAAAGATATTTAAATAAATCTAAGAATATAACAAGTACTGAAAGGGTTAAAATAGAATGAAGTCTTAGATGAGCAAATGAACAGTTCTACCTGTTTTTGTTTTGTTTTTTTCAGGAACTTAGTCTTGGAGTTCAAAATTGGAGGGTAACCAGTTGTGTGCTACTCAAAATGATACAAAAATAATTAGGATCTGAATCCAGGCTAAGGAGGCAAAGAAAGAAAGGACTGTAAGATATTTTCAGGGTAGAATCAATGTGAACAATTAAACATGAAGAGAAGATTTCAAACACATTTATTATGTAAATGACTTAGAACATGAGTGTGAATGAGCAGGCTAAGACAGGGTATATAGAGAAACCAGAAGGAAACAAAGTGAAATCTAGGTCAATATTTAAAGTAGGCTGGAAGGGAAGAAAACCTTGGCTGTTGCTGTTGTTAAGTGCCATAGAGTCAGTTCCGATCTTGCATAGCGTTTCTGAAGAGCAGCTGGTGGGTTTGAACTGCCAACCTTCTGGTCTGCAAACCAGTGCTGATCCTACAGATCAGTAGTTGTATCATTTTACTACCATGCTCCCCTCATTTTACATATGGGAAAAGAAATGTTTTTTTCATGTTACTAAATATGGTAGCTATGTAATAAATTGGTTGAATGTCAATAGAATTGATTTAGGCATTGAGGAAAATAATTCCTCTTTACCTCCAAGTTAATAATCAATTTTCTTCTCACCTAAGAGATGTAGAGATAGGTGAATGATAAACAAATGACAGATAGATAATAGAGAGATAGCTAGATGGATAGACACACAGAGAGCTAGGTCAGAGTTTTTCCATATTGGTACTTTTGCAAAATAAATGTTTTGATGGAGCCCATTAGGTCAAATCTGAGAAAAAGAATCAAAGAAAAGGTTTGTATTATCTTAATAAAAAAGATCTAGGCAATTCAAAGTCACATTTCTGGACAATATGAGTAGAAAATGTGGTAATTCTCAGATTGTTGTTGTTGTTGTCAGGTGCCATCGAGTCAGAACCGACTCATAGCGACCCCATGCACAGCAGAACGAAACAATGTCTGATCCTGGGCCAACCTCACTACAGCTGCCACACTTGAGTCCATCAATGATGCCACCTGGCTGATGCATCTCGTTGGGGGTCTTCCTCTTTTTCACTGACCCTCCACCTTACCCAGCATGACATCCTTCTCCAGCGACTGTTCCCTCCTGACAATATGTCCAAAGTAGGAGAGATGAAGCTTAGCCATCCTGGCCTCCAAGGAGCACTCTGGCTGCACTTCTTCCAAAACAGATCTATTGGTTCTTTTGGCAGTCCATGGCACTTTCAGTATTCTCCTTCAACACCACAACTCAAAGGCATCAATTCTCAGATTAGGGACATTAAATAAAGAAGGGGCTGAAGCTACTTTAGAAAATGAAGAAAATCTCACTTAATTATTAATGTGCTATTTTGAACCTTACCATTTGAGATCGACTTTAGCCAAAAAGCATATGCAAATATTCTGAATATTATTTCTTGAGATCCTAACTAGAGATGGACAGAATATTCAAGTTGAAGAAAGGGTGTGATGATTTTGATCTTCTCCTTCCTCATACCACTATCCCACAGTGTTTGACTACAGAGAAAATATCTGAGAAAGAATGTCCTTAGGCTTAAAAATAAATTAGGAAAAGGTAAGACACCTAAATTACTAGAGTTCGTAGTCAATACAGATAAGGAAAAGTATTTGCCAATGTTTCCTCAAAGATCCCTTTTTCTTCTGGTGACTTGGCCATTCTGAGCCTAATGTAATGAGTTCTACTTGAAAGACCTGTGTTCCTTGACTAAACTGCTAGCTTTAAATATGTTGAACAATTGCAAAATTCTTTATTCTTCCTGGGAGTTTATTCTCTAAGATACTCAGTTTACCTCTAGTTTGATTTCACTTATCCCTTATATTATTTTTGTTTGTTTGTTTAAACTTTTTATTGGGAATTGGGTGAAGGTTTACAGAATAAATCATCATTTTTACAAACATCAAATCATATAGTTAGTTATTCTCCCCCTATATACCACCAGTTAACAGTATTTAGCCCCATCCATTATCATTTAAAGTCTTAAAATAGTCAAGAAAATTCTTAAGACTGTCAAGAAAATGTGCACCATAATTTGTGGCCACAAAGTTAAAAAGGAAGGAGGGAGTGATTAAAGCAAACTTTAGTAGTCTGGCTACATGAAAGAAGGGCTTTTAGAATAGGGTAGGGCTTTAGGAAGAATCTGGCAGGGGATGGAGCAGAGGTGGGAGGCATAAAATGTAGCCACTTTTCCCAGGGGCAGGGATTCATGAAGAAACAATATGTGAAGATTAAAAAGAGGTAAAGAAAACAAAAAACCCAGTCATAGAGTTGGTTCCAATTCATTGTGATTCATGTTGTTGCTGTTCGTTGCCCCAAAGGGTTTCCATGACCATAAATATTTCAAGATGCAGGCTGCCACATCTCTTTCCTATGGAGTGGTGGCTGGTGGGTTCAAACCACCAACCTTTTGATTAGCTGCTGAGCACTTAATTACTGCACCTCCAGTACTATTTAGAGGGAGGGAGTGTATTTTCGTCTTAGATTTTCTTCTCTGGCACTGTCCTAAATGAGTAAATCTACTAGAAATGAATGAAATCTAGTTTCCTTGATCTAATACTCTACCCAATAGAGCTCATTTAATAATATAATTATACATATTATTAATTAATACAGAAATAGAATAGAAAATAGTTACAGAAAGAGAGGTTCCATTCCATACATATAAAAATAAGCTGAAGTAAATACTAAAGAAACTATTATTCTCAGAATCTTATATTATAACATATAAGATCACTTTTCAGTTCTGAAATTGAATGCCTTATTGTGAAATCAGAAACACTTATTAACTTTTATGCATAAGCAAAAGTAGAAATAAATGTATCCAAATCACAATTTAAAACTGATCTTGGTGAAAAAAAAAAAGTAAAAGTTCAGTTTAATAAATTTGAAAAGTAGAATTGACACAAAGAAGTGATTATCAGGAGTTCTTCTTTATGAATGGTAATGCCAAGAGAATTTGCACAACTAAAAAAATCCTGCAGACAGAAATATAGACTCTTATGTATGCTTACATATTCTGTTTAATACACTAAATCTCATTTTAATATAACTCAAAATTGCCTATAGAGTATTTGCAAGCACTCCCGTAAACATTTACAGCCTCAGAAGCCCTGTACAGGGTCGCTATGAGTCAGAACCGACTCCACAGCACATAACCACCACTACCACTCTATTTTGAGAATTCTGGTGTAGCACTGTACGATAAGCACTGGACTGCTAACTGCAAGGTCTTAGGTTCAAACTCACCAGTCACTACTTAGAAATTCTATACGGAGTCACTATGAGAACTAACTTGATGGCACCTAAAAACAACAACATTTTTAATGCTCTATAAGTCCCTGGATTATAGATCCATACAATAAGCACTGGACTGAGAACCATAAGGTCCGAGGTTCGAGCCCACCAGCTGCTTTGCATGAGAAAGATGCGACTTTCTGTTCCTGCAAATATTTTAAGCCTGGATTACTCTGAGTTGGAAAGGACTCGACAGAACTTAACAATAACGACATAATTCCCTGGAATTCTGGTGTGGTGCTGTAGGATAAGCATTGGGTTTCTAACCACAGGTTCATACTCACCAACAGCTGCTCAGAAACTCTACACAGAGTTCCTGTGAACTAGAACCAACTTGAAGGTACTTAACAAAAACAATACAATTCCCTAGTATGTATTTTGAATTTAAAATGATGGTAAGGAGATAATGGAGTCCTGGTGTGGCACTTTAGGATAAGCACTGGACTGCTAACTGCAAGGTCAGTGGTTCAAGCCCATGAAGCCACTCCTTGGAAACTGACTTGACTGCACTAAACAAGAACAGCAGTAGCAACACAGGGACAATGGAGCCCTGGTGGTACAGTGAGCTGGGCTGAAATGTTTAGGACTCAACCGCACCAGCCGCTCACAGGAGAAAGATGAGGCTGTGTGCTCCCACCAACATTTATAGTCTCAGAAACCCTATAGAGCAGTTCTGTTCTGTCCCATAGGGTGGCTATAATCAGAAGTGGCTTTGGTTTTCCTTTTATGGTGATAATATTAAAAATCCATTTGGGAGTCCTGGTGTGGCACTGTGGGTTAATGCACTGGACTGCAAGTTCAGTTTGAAGCACCAGGTTGGCAGATCAAGCTCACCAGCTGCTTCTTAAAATCCTATACAGGGTCACTATGAGTTAGTACCAACTCGATGGCACTTAACCATAACAACATACCCATTTCAGCAGAGAAATGATCTCAGAACCAGTCTCTACTAACACTTTGTACTTCCTTCCATTCTTTCTGCATGAGATATTTCATATACTGTAACCTAAATATAATGTTCTAAATCAGTGAAGTGTTCCTTCTATTAACATGTTGAAAAGAGGTTAGTGAATTTAAATGAGTCATAATCACTAAATCATTTCAACAATTTTGGATAAAATCAACCTCTTTGGTGTTAGCTGAAATCACTGGGTGGTGTAAATGGTGACGCACTGGGGCACTACAAGAAAAGTTAGTAATCCAAACCTACCCAGAGCCCCCCAGAAGAAAGATCTGGTCATTTGCTTTGAAAAGGTCATACTCATGAAAACCCTGTGGAGCACAGTTCTCCTCAGACACACATGGACATGCCCTAAGTTAGAAGTGATTCCGAGGCAACTGGTACAGTTCTTAGTTACTACCACTCTTCAGTGCCCAATCCGCTAGAACAAGGGTTTTCAATTGGGATGGTTTTGACATCAGGAGGCACTTAGTAAACACAGGTGACATGTTCAGTAATTACTATTGAGGGTTACTGGTGGCATATTGCTAGAAATGGGCTAAACATCTTACAGTGCAGAAGCAATTCCCACAAGGAAGAATAGATGTAGAATTTGACTTTTTCACATTAAATGATGTAAAAGACTTAAGAAGTTTGATGACATTTTAATCAGTGTTTCTTTGCCCCTGGTTTTGGACAGCCTACCTACCGTAGCAGTCCTTGGGTTGCTTGATTGCCAAGCTAACTTGAAGACAATAAATAAAGTGGATGCAATGCATTCATTTCACTAAAAGAATTGCAGCTACATGGTAAAGTAGGACATGTCTCTAGGCAATTTTCTGTCATAAGCTTTAGATAATAATTCAATAGATTTGATAATATTCAAATAATATCATTTTGAAATCCTATTACTATAGTAGACAGTTTATGAATTAGAAAGAATCTTTGTGATAGGTTTGTTTTAACATGGATAATGCCATTTAACTTCATACCATGCCAAGGAAACAATATGATAATGATGCTCAAAAGGAATCCATCATCTCACTAGAGTGACAATCTCTAACTAACATTCTGGCCATGTGTACTTTTCAAAACAACTATAAAACATGACATTCTATTTTGAATTTTCTATGTACATTCTAAGTACAAATATTAACACCAACAATGCATATGTTTTGCTTATGCATACCCTGAAAATAAAAATTCTTATAAAGACGGCATTGTTTCTGTTAGTGTTGTATGTGTGGGTATATGCATAAACATTCTGTGTATATGTGTGTGTTTGTTTATTTATTTATTTAAGCACATGTATTGTTAATTGTTCTCTAATTCACTTAATGGGTTTTAACTTGAATTTTCAAAAGGTATCATAACTGTAACAAATTGATAGGAAAGTGGATAACAATGAATTAAGGGTTACCGGCAGGCTAAGACATTGTTTATCTCTTTTGAGGTAGACAGAATTCAAATTGCCTTCATTAGCTGAGCAATATGCTGTGGAGAATGAGCTGGGTACTTATCAAGAGGCTCTTTCATTTGCATTTTTGCTAAATAACCAAGCTGCTGTTTTCTAGCTGCTCAAGAACTGTGAATAAGAGAGAAAAGGAATAATTCAGGTAAGCAAGTTAGGGAGCATTTGAGGTCTAGATTTAAAAAAAAAAAAAAAAGAATCTATCAATGAAGGTATCAAAATGGTTCCTTACGCATCCCTCATACAAAATGACAATGTTACAGACCATCACAATCTAGGATGTACTAATGTATTAATTCTTTCCACATTCACCAGGACCACAAGCAAAGCTAGAGGCTGGTCTCTTGATAAATGATCAATATTTCAGCGTGACACTACCCTAGCTGCCCTGCTGTTGCTGGTTTTAAGAGTTTGAATTTCAATTAAGCAGTAATTTTTGTAAAAAATATTTCCTCTGTTAGTAGCTCATCTTTTCACTTTTATTGTAATTATTTTTTTTCTTTCAGCGTTTCATTGTACTTTACATTAAAGTTTACATAGCAAACTCGTTTTCCATTCAACAATTAATATACAAATAATTTTATAACATTGGTTGCAATACTCACAATGTGTCAGGAGTCTCCCCACTAAACCCTGAGTTTCCTGTTTACAGTCATTAGGTTTTTCTGTCTCTACCTGCCTTCTCCAAGAGAAAGATAAGACTTTCTGCTCCCATATAGATATACATCCTCGGAAACCCTATGCAGGGTCGCTGTAAATTGAAACCAATCCCATGGCATATAACCACCACCACCACCTGCCTTCTCATATTTGCTTTTAGGTAAATGATGGTCTTTTATTCTCTGATAGCTGATTGTTCTGTGGAACAAATTCCTCATAGGTGTTATTGTCCATTTTTCATGTCAGTCTATTATTTGGTTGAAAGGTAGCTTCTGAAGAAGTAAATTCAGTTCCATATTTGAAGGGTGTCTTTGGGCAACAGTTTCAGGGATTCTTTCAGTGTTTATAAGACCGATAAGTCTAGTCTCTTTAATGGATTTGAATTCTGTTTTACATTTTTCACTTGAATCTTCTGGTTAGAAATGTTAGTAGTGCAAGCTGGGCTCTATCTATATCTCCTAGTTTCAAGCTCGGAAAGGCGGTGGCTTTTGTGGACCATTAGTCCTTTGGACAAATTGCTACCTTGACAGTTGGTTTTCTTCTTTCTCTTTTGCTCCATGCAAGAAGAGACCATAGTTGTATCTTAGATGGCTGCTCACAAGCTTTTAAGACTCTAGATGCGACTCTCCAACTTACTGTGCAGAAGAATATTTATGGATTATGCTACACTAGTTATCTAGGTGTCCCCAGAGACTATGGTTTGCAGCCTTCAAGTCCAGCTCCTCAAGGTGGTTTTTTTTACTCTAAGAAATTTTCATAAATGTGTCCTATAAGTGCTCTATTATATAAATGAATTCACATGAAGCATACCCAGTATATATGTAGAAATAACCACAACCATATCTATGCCTACATAAAGACAGGCTTCTGCATAAACTCTTACACCTATTTAGCATTCATATCTACCTATGTACCCACTTTTACTACTTATACTTTTGTAGCAAGATTGTATATGTTATAACATTCATCATGTTGTTGTTGAGTGCTATGGGGTCAGTTTCAACTCATAGTGACCCATATAGGGTTTTCAAGTAGTGGCTGGTAGGTTTGAACCACTAACCATGAAGTTAGCAGTCCAGTTCTTATCCTACAATACTACACCAGGACTCCAGAATTTACCATAGTTGTCCTTTACTCTTATATACCTCTCACTGTCTTCCCTTATTTTGGCCATGTGCTAACTTACTGATATTCCCTTCAGTAGAATCAGCATATCTACTATCTATTTTATAGGGTGTGTAGTGCTCCTGTACCATAAGGACTGAACTGTGAACCAAAAGATCATGGGTTCGAACCCATCACTAGCTCCAAAGGAGAAAGAGGAGCCTTTCTGCTCTCAAAAAGATTTATAACCTCGGAAATCCTATACAACTTCATTGTGAGTTGGAATCAACTCGACAGCACTTTAACAACAACAAATATCTATCTAGTGATTCCCCTTGGTAACCATCAAAGAATGTTTCTTTCTGTGTGTAAAAAACTATGCTTGACTTTTTACTAAAGAGTTCTCATACACTATGTGTTCTGTTATTACTCAATTATTTCACTCATAATACTGCCCGCCCTCCAGATTCACTGTAATGCACTGTGGATTTATCATTATTCTTTATCATTGGATAGTATTTCATTGCATTTGTGTACTACAACTTATTTATTCATTCATTCCTTGATGGGCATTTAGGTTGTTGCCATCTTTTTGCTGTTGTGAATAATACTGCAATGAACATGGGCGTGCATATGTCTACTCATGTCACAGATATTATTTCTCTATGATATTTACCTAGGATGAGATTGCTGGATTATACACCTGTTTCCAGTTTTTAAAAGAAACAATGCATTATTTTCCACTGTGGCTGTACAAATTTACAATTCCATCAGCAGTGTGTAACCTCACAGTATTTTTTCTTTTCTGTTGTTGTTGTTGTTTTTGGACCAGTGACATTATTGGTGGGCTGAGGTAACATTTTGTTGTAGTTTTGATTTGCAACTGCCAAATGGTTAATGATTGTAACCATTTCTTCATGTGGTTGTTAGTTGCCAGAGTGTCTTCTTTGGTGAAGTATAAGCAGTGAATCTCTGTGGTATCACACTTTCAAGTCAGTTAACATCTCTCCAACCCCCTACAATTCTGAAATGCTATTATTTCTCAGGTTCATTTCCTTTAGGCATACTAACAAAGAAAAATACCCTGATTTGATTGGTAAAAGATATAGACACATACTCTCACCCAAGTGAAAAGCCAAATCTTCAATAATGATTTTGTTTAGATTGTTAATGGTATATCTATGTGTAAAGAATATTATGATCCCACAATATGTTAAGAGGCTATAAAATATATGAATTCATACCTTCAGTCAAAAAATCACTGACCTGATTATATACTTTTAGCTAATAGGTCATAGATTAGAAACTTTTCCACACATCCTTTCCTTGGAAGACTTCTGAAGTCAAAAAAAGCATATCATTACACTGATCACACTCAATTCTGTAAACATTCTCATCCAAATGACACTGTAGGTTGTTTTCTTAAAACATTTTGTTTATTTTCAAACGTGTTGATACCTAAAAATGCACCTAATAGAGCATACGCTTAAGAATCTGAGCAGCAGTCTTCACTGAGAATTCTCAGAATTTAACAGGAAATATTAAAGGAGCTCTGGTAGTGTAGTGGTTACGAATCAGGCTGCGAACCGCAAGGCCAGAAGTTCAAAACTACCAGCTGCTCCACGGGAGAAAGATAAGGCTTTCTGCTCCCGTAAAGATTTACAGCCTCGGAAACCCTGTTCAGGGTCACTATGGGTTGGAACCGACTCGACGGCACATAACAACAACAACAACATTACCAGTTTGACAGGGACCATTTTCTATATGCAAAATTTAAAATGTATGGGGATACAAAACTTAAATCAGCACAATTTTCAAAGCTACAAATTTAAAATAGTCTTAATAATCAGGTATACTGTTGATGTAAACTGCAATGTTTTCTGTTCCAAAGTTTAGAATAAAGCATTCCCACTAGAGCCCAACACATTATTGGTGGGCTTTACCTTGGTTAGCAAAATTCTACCATTCTAAGTGCTGCTTATCACAAACATTTCTTATTCCTTTATTTAAAATAATGGTAGAAATCAACTTGAAAGATTCTGAGCTACTACAGTAGAGTGCTTGAATGATTTTGATACAAATGAAATAAATGACTTAAATATCAAACCATTATCTGTCAACGACCATGTGCCAGACATGTTATTATTAGCCATTTAAGGACAGAAGAGCTAAGACACGCCTGCACTGAAAACACGTCTACTTACAGTGCTCACAGTCAAGCAAGAGGGGCAAGCACACTACTTGAGATGCTTTGGGAGTCAGGATTTAATCACAGAGCTTCTGACTTCAAACATCTTCAACAACTTCGAACATTTCATACCATAATACTAAAATCTCTCAACATATTGCTATCAGTAGTCAAACCAATTTTTTAAAGATAAAGTCATAACTTAATATCAGAGCATATAAGAATGACAGCTAACAACAATAATTAACTTATTAAAACTATTTTTAAAAATCACCTTGTTCAAAATTGGATACTGTATTTTCTTTTGCAAAACATGGACAACAGTTTTGCTTTGTTAATTATTGTTTCTGTTTTTGAAAATCAATGCTATTTTAAATTTATCTCAATCCAATCTATCCAAAAAATGCTGAACTCTGGGTGTCCTAAAAATGCAAGGCTATTACACTACATCCAGTTAGCTAAATCTTTTAATGAACTTAAAAAGCACAATTTGATTATGGGCTTAACTAATGAAAGAGGACTTAAGAATTTCATTAGCTGACTAGTTGCCATTAAAGCTATCTAAACTTGAGTTCTGACAACATTCTGTTACGGCAAGAAAAATAAATTTAAGTCTTGATAAGAATTTGAGAGCTAACTGCCAAAGATCTTTGTAACTCTAAGCTCCTATAACTGCAATTTTTTTAAAGACTTAGATGAAATACAGACTGTTTCCAAGGGAGAAACACACGTATCTCATACCAAATAACTATATTTTTAGTTAATGAGCTTGTAATTTTTACATTATTTTCACATATCAATATAATTACAAGGATTAGAAAACTGATGTTGTTGTTGTTGTTAAGTACCTTCGAGTCGGTTCCGACCCATAGCGACCCTGTACAGGGTTTCCGAGGGTGTAAATCCTTACGGGAGTAGAAAGCCTCATCTTTCTCCCGCGGAGCGGCTGGTAGTTTTGAACCGCTGACCTTAAGGTTCGCAGCCCGATTCGTAATAGGGTCCTCTTTTCCTCCTATATCAAACCTCTTCATATTCCTCTAGTTGAGTTTCTAATCAGCAAACCACCCAGGTCAAATTGGATACTATCTGCAAGTTTGGTCATTCTTGCATGTCTATCCCCACTTCAGATCAGCTGGATGCTTCACTCTCAGCTCTGTCCGCCAGTGACTAGGTCAGTGTCCATGGATCAGGCATGCCCAAGTCTCCCAAATTTTTGGACCAATCAGTCTTTCTTCTTCTCTCTCTCATACTCAGGGTCAAACTCAGCAACTGATAGGTATGTTAAAATGGGTTTTGAAAAAAACAAACAAACTAGATTTAATGTAACGATAGATCATATTAAAAGGTCAAAAATATACTGAAAAAGAATACAAATGAGCGAAGAGATCAAAACTGTGTAGAATGGAAAGGTAATGGTAGTATAGGAAATAACACAGAAAACATACAGTAGAAGTCACACCACGAAAGTTAATGTGGCTTAAGTTTCAAATGAAAACTGGTATAAAATGTAGATAAAATAGCAGAATTAGCTTGATATATACACCCTGACTTAAATGTTGTTGTTGGTAAGT
The DNA here is from genome assembly GCF_000296735.1 of Chrysochloris asiatica. Classification (NCBI taxonomy): domain Eukaryota; kingdom Metazoa; phylum Chordata; class Mammalia; order Afrosoricida; family Chrysochloridae; genus Chrysochloris; species Chrysochloris asiatica. Next base: position 17,667,098 of record NW_006408549.1, on the reverse strand, counting down.
GCCGTCGAGTCAGTTTTGATATATAGTGACCCTGTATAGGGTTTCAGAGGAGCAGCTGGTGAGCTTGAACCGCCACCAACTTTGTGGTTCAAACCAACTTTGCAATCCAGTGCATTAACCTACAGCGCCACACCAAGACTCTGACTTAAATAGTGACTGTGAGATATTTGAAGATATGATAGTTTGTAGAAAACAAAATTCCCTTTAGAGAATTTCCAGAATACAATATAAGTTTCTAGTCGTTCACAAAAAGAATACATGAAAAAATATATATTATTTAATGATCCATAGAAATTGCTGTCTTAAAAGGTTAAAAGTCTTACATATTGCTTTATAATTTTAAAAGCAAACTTAAAATCAAGGCACCTTAATTTTGCAAAACAGTAAGATGTTAGAACATAGTATAAGGGAAAATAAAAAGAGGACTACACATATTGGGGAAATGCACTTACCATCATGATTAGGATTCCCTAAAGTCCATGGTTCATCTGAATCAAAATGAGTATCTCCCCCAATTCCTGGTCCAGGAAAATAAGCATGTGCCAAAAATCCTCCCTCTCCATCAAAGGGAGAACTGTCTCCATGAAATCCAGATGCAAAAATGATAGTTATATCCACATCACGCTTGCCATTTTCTAATTCACTGTAGGGAACTTCTTCAAATGTAAGAGGAGTTACATTCTGCCACACATCAAAGGCACGGCGAATAGCTTTACGGGTTTCAGGGTCTCCTACTTTTGGAGTTACGTTCTTTATACTGGAAAAAAAAAAAAAGTAATAGTGAGTATGGCTTTGCTATATATAATCTAACTTCTAGATTTATATGTATTCAGCTTGATAAAAATATTAGGGAAATTGTCTTAAATAACAAAAATCATTGATTCATAATGGTCAGATTTCACTATGCTGTGATTATTTAATGTGCAGCAGTATAAGATTTATCTACTAAGACTATAAATGAGAAAATCTATGTAGAATGGCTAACAACAGGATAACTAACTAGATCAATCATTTCACTTTGCTGCTGGACCACAATAGGAAGGCAGCTTTGCCAAAGGATCAAACAGTTACAGTAGTTTCAAGTAGAAATAAAACTCACAATTCCTTTGTAGTTATAATTACTTTTAGAGAAACACCATTCTGTATACACAGTCACTTCCTTTACCTTGGTGCATCAACTTAGTAAGTCATTTTTTAGCTTTTTAATAATTTCTGATGCTCCACTGTTTTCTTCATAATGTTGTGAGTCATTAGCATCTTAATATAAAACTTAACAATTATACAAATGCAAAGATGTAACAACAACATTATTTATTTAAACAAGCTCATTTTGCCCAATGCTAACTACAAATGAATAAAAGAAATTGAAATATTTTTATTGGCTCTTTCAACAGTAATCAGGTATTTCTCTTTTTCCAATTACTTTCTAATTTTTGCTAAAAAGAACATAAACAAAACTCATATATATATTTTATATTGTGGCAATATCAATTTGTACCATCTCTGTGAAAACCAGTGAGCAAATTCTATAGGAATCATTAAATTTTCAGACTCACTTTTACCAATAATCTTGTATCTATGATTTTAAACATAGGAAATAATATCAGATAAATGTCTATTGTATGATAATAATAAGTTATAATTGGAAGGAAATTATTTACAATGAACTAAAGAATACAGGTTGCCTCTGAATTTGGCAGGTCTATGTTCTAATGACTACTCTGTCATAGCTGGTTTTGACATAAGTTGTTGTTGTTGATGTGAAGTGCTGTCGAGTCAGCTCCGACCCATAGTGACCCTGTAAAGGGTTTTAAGGAACAGCTGGTAAGCTTGACCTGCCAACCTTGGAGCTCAAACGGCTTTGCGGTCTGGCATGTTAACCCACAGCGCCACACCAGGACTCCTTGACATAAGTATAACATCTTATATCAGAAATAATCCTTTTGTCAAACTTTCACATGCATATGAGGTTGAATAGACCATGGCTTGGGTCAAGCACACCTTAGTCCTCAACCTGATATCTTTGCTCTTGAATGCATTAAAGAGGACTTCCACAGCAGATTTGCCTAGTGCAGTACATTCTTTGATTTCTTTTTTTGTGTGTGTGTGAATACAAACGAATATTTATTGTTTTAGGTTGAAGTCATATCTCTAATATCACACATTCAAAATTAGTGGTGACAGTCCATCCATTCATATATTGAACTTAATTCATGGCTTTTCAACCTTAATTCCCTTGAAGATTCTTTTTTATTTAATGTTTTATTGTGAATTATGTGATAGTTTATATGGGAGAGCATTAGCTTTACATTCAACCTATCATATATCATTTCATTGCCATGGTTAAAATCCCCTCCGTACATCATCAAACAAATAAGGGTATATCCTGCAAGCCTGCCCCCTGGTTGTCAGCACACAGACCCTCTCCCTTTCTGGGTCAAAAGTCCCCAGCTGCTCCATCTCTCCACGTCATCATCTCTGCCTCCATCTCTGTTGTCACTGCTTCTCTGGGTAGGGTCTCGCAGTCAGCTCTTCTCCCTTGATGGTTCCAGGGACCTCGGCTCGTGGGCTGCATAGTCAATCACCTCCCTCTTTTTACTACAAAACATCCACCTTTACATTTCCAGCCCTCACAGTCAGTCCTGATAACAATTATTCACCATTGGACCACAAGGGACCTATCCCCATCTCCTTTCATTAGCCCCACCCAGACAGATTAGATACTATTCAGAGGAGAGTCTACCTTCATCTGCGCCTTCTAGATCTAGGCTCCCTCTTGAAAGCTTCTAAGCCAGTCACTTCTTGACTTTGTAGCCCCATTTTGGATAGACAATGTCCAAGTTGTCCATCCCTGCCTACTCTGTGTATGGAAGGGGTGGGAATGATCCTCGCTGTAAAGATTTATGTTCCCTCTTTGAGATACTGCATCCATAGGTGTAGGTCAATTTCATCAAATTGTATCAGATTAATCTTTTTTTTTTTCCCCTCTTCTTTCTTCTGGCTGAGCTCTGATCATTCAGTCATTGAAGCCAGGTTGAGTGGGTATTATCTGCAAGTGTGGATGTTCTTATGCATATGCCCTCTGTTCTTATCAGCTGGATGCTTCACTCTCCACTATAGTCCACTAACTCTGGGCCCAAGAGTCCCCAGGTCTTGCCATACTGCTGGCCAACCAGGTCTCCACGCAGGGTTCACAGGAGTCTATCAAACATTGTAGGGCTTAGCTCACAGCTTCATTGCTGTTTTTCTATCACTTCCCCTTATCGTGACAAATGTGGTCACCAAGCAGAGCGTGTATTCCCACTGAGTGTTAGTCTTGGAAGGGGGTTTGCATTGAGGGGACCCGACAACTTGTCTTGATGTCTCCTGGGCGAGCACCTTGCTTGTTCTTGTAGTAATCAGTTGGACTGCCATTATTGTTTTGTATTTTTCCCGTCGGTCTTTCTTTCAAGAAGTATCTTATGTTCTTCTAGCCACTCCAAGCTGGTCTGCTTGTCCCTTCAAGTGGAAATTTTCCACCTCAGAAGGTTCTGGGTAAGATTCAGGATTCTACCTATGATCTTATGTAATGCAGAGTCTCCGAGAGAAGCCTCCTTCACTGGGCACATTGTAGCTCCATTTTAGGTATTCCAATCAGTTATAGACAGAAGACAGACTTACAAGTTTTCTATGGTGATATTTCTGACTATTACTTTCTATCCCCTTCAAGTGTCTTTTACAGTGGTATGTCAGGGAAACCAAGATTCAAAAGACAGCCAAGCAGCTTAACATTATTTCCCCCCTTTGCTCATTCCAACCATGTCTCAATCCCTGTATCCCAGAGCCCTGTGGTTCCAAGGTTCTGCATGCATCATTATTTACCTCTGTCTCACTTAGCTCATGCAAATCTGCCTAATTGTTTTCCTATTCACATTGTTCTTCCATTCCACTGCTGCTTCTTGTGTATTGCCACCCTCCCTAGCACCCAAACTATCCTGTGTCTATTCCCTACCCTATGCTCCACCTTCCCCTCCCTCCCCTCACCCTCCCTCCCACATTTCCATAACCAACAATGAATCCACCCCCCTGCCTTTAGTATGGGTTCTTTTTCTTAGTCGTTTACAGTATTGGTCCTACGTAGTATTTCTCCTTTTGTGACTGACTAATTTCAATCAACATAATGTTCTCAAGGTTCATCCAGGTTATGTGATAACTTACGGCTTTCTAGTTGTTCTTCAAGGTAGCATAATATTCCATTGTGTGTATGTACCACAGTTTGTTTATCCATTTGTCAGTTGATGTGCAATTAGGCTGTCTCCATTTTCTTGCTGTTGTAAATAGTGCTGCTATGAATATTGGTGTGCATATATCTATTTGTGTTATTGCTCATATTTCTTGTGGGTAAGTACCAAGTAGAGGAATTGCTGAATCACAAGGTATTTCTATTTCTAACATTCTGAGGAAATGCCATAATGCTTTCCAGAGAGACTGGATCATTTTGCATTCCCACCAGCAATGCAGGAGGATCCCAGTCTCCCCACATCCTCACAAGCATTTATTGTCCTCTGCTTTTTTGACTTGGTTTGGTGCTGTGGCTTAATGCGCCAGATTGCAAAGCCATTTGAACTGCAAGGTTCACGGTTCAAGCTCACCAGCTGATCCTCAGAAACCCTATACAGGGTCGCTATGTGTCGGAATCGTCTCCATGGCACTTAACAACAACAACAATTTTCTTGATAAATTGAAGAGGAATGGTGTTGTATTAACTGTCAAAAAGAACATATCCAGATCAGTCATGAGGTACAATGCTGTCTGTGATAGGATAAAATCCATGCGCCTAAAGGGATGACCTTTTAATACCACTATTATTCAAATTTAATGCACCAACCACTAAATCCAGTGAGGACGAAACAGAAGAAGTCTATCAACTTCTTCAATCTGAAACTGATCAAATATGCAATAAAGATGTATTGACCATTACTGGTGAATGGAATGCAAAGGTTGCAAGCAAAGTGGAAGGATCACTACTTGGAAAATATGGCCTTGGTGATAGAAATGATGCTAGAGAATGCAAGATAGAATTCTGCAAAATCAATGATTTGTTCATTTCAAATACCTTTTTTAGACAGCATAAGAGACAACTATAGACATGGAGCTAACCAGATAGAATACACAGAAATCGAATTGACTACATCTGCAGAAAGAGATGATGGAAAAGTTGTATATCATCAGTCAAAACAAGGCCAGGGGCAGACTGTGGAACACACTATCAATTACTCATATGCAAATTCAAACTGAAGCTGAAGAAAATGAAAACAAGTCCATGAGAGCCAAAATATGACCTTAGATATATCCCACCTGAACTTAGAGATCATCTGAAGAAAAAATTTGATACATTAAACAATAAAGACAGAAGGCCAGAAGAGTTGTGGGATGACATCAAGAACATCATACATGAAGAAAGCAAAAAGTCATTGAGAAAACAAGAAAGAAGGAAAAGGTCAAAATGGATATCAGAAGAGACACTGAAACTAGCTCTCCAGTGTAGAGATCCTAAAGCAAACAGAAGAAATGCGGAGGTCCAAGAGCTGAATGGAAAATTTCAAAGGTCATCTCGAGAATATAAAGCCTTTAAAAAGTGCAAAGATCTGGAATCAGAAAACCAAAAAGAAGAACACACTCAGCATTTCTCAAACTGGGGGAACTGAAGAAAAAATTCAAGCCTCGACTTTCATTACTGAAAAATTTTCTGGACAAATTATTGAATGATGCAGAAAGCATCAAGAGAAGATGGAAGGAATACACTGAGTCACTGTACCAAAAGGAAATGATTAATGTTCAATCATTTCAAGCGGTAGCATATGATCAAGAGCCAATGATACTGAAGGAGGAAGTCCAAGGTGCAATGAAGGAATTGGCAAAGAACAAGGCACCAGGAACTGATGGAATAAAAATTGAAATATTTCAAGAAAGTGAGGCGGCAAAGGAAGCACTCACTCATCTCTGCCAAGAAATTTGGAAGACAACTATCTAGACGACTGATTGGAAGAGATCAGTATTTGTGCCCATTCCAAAGACAGGTGACCCAACGGAATGTGGAAATCATTGGACAATCTCTTTTATATCCCATGTGAGTAAAGTTTTACTAAAGGTAATACAGAAACGGCTGCAAGCATACATTGACATACATTCCAGAGGTTCCAGCCAGATTCAGAAGAGGCTGTGGAATGAGGGATATCATTGGTAATGTCCGTCGGATCTTGGCTGAAAGCAGAGACTATCAGAAAGATGTTTACCTGTGCTTTATTAACTATGCAAAGGCTTTGTATTGTGTGGATCATAACAAGCTATGGACAACATTGTGAAATATGAGTATTCTGGAACACTTGATTGTGCTCATGAGGACTGTGTACCAGGACCAAGAGGCAGTTAGCTGTTTCAACAGAACAAGGGAACACTGAATGGTTTAGGTTTAAAGTTAAAAAAAGGTGTGTGATAAGGTTGTATTATTTCACCATACTTATTCAACCTGTATGCTGAGCAAATAATCTGAGAAGCTGTGTTATATGAAGAAAAACGTGGCATTAGGATTGGAGGAAGTCTCATTAACAACCTGTGATATGCAGAGGATACAGTCTTGCTTGCTGAAAGTGAAGAGGATTTAAAACATTTACTGATGAATTTCAAAGAGCACAGCCTTTGGTATGGATTACATCTCAGTGTAAAGAAAACAAAAATCCTTACCACTGGTCCAATAAACAACATTCTTATTAACAGAGAAAAGGTTGAAGTTGTCAAGGACTTCATTCTTCTTGGAGGAACTATCAATACTCACGGAAACAGCAGTCAAGAAATCAAATGACGTATTGCATTAGGCAAACCTGCTGAACAAGACTTTTTTCAAGTGTTGAAGAACAAACATGTCAGCTTAAAGACTAAGATGCGCTTGACCCAAGCTATGGTATTGTTAGTAATCTCATATGCATGTGAAAGCTGGACAGTGAATAGGGAAGACCATAGAAGAATTGATGCTTTTGAGTTATGGTGTTGGAGGAGAATACTGAAAGTGCCATGGGCTGCCAAAGAACCAATAGATCCATTTTGGGAGAGGTGCAGCCAGAGTGCTCCTTGGAGGCCAAGATGACCAAACTTCGTATCTCATACTTCAGACATATTGTCAGGAGGGACCAGTTGCTGGAGAAGGATATCATGTTTGGTAAGGTGAAGGGTCAGAGAAGAAGAGGAAGACCTCCCAACAAGATGCACTGGTCAAGTGGCAGCATCAATGGACTCAAGCGTGGCAACAGTAGTGAGGTTGGCCCAGGTTCGGACAGTGTTTTGTTCTGCTGTGCATAAGGTCATTATGAGTTGGTACTGTATCAATGTCACCTAACAATGACAACAACAACTTTTTTGATCTATGCTGTTATTGCTGGTGTGAGATATCTCATTGCTGTTTGATTTGCATCTCTCATTCTTTGATTTCTTGACTGCTGCTTCCATGAATGTTGATACTAGAATCAAACAAAATGATGTCTTTGAAAACTTAAATCTTTTTTCCATTTGTCAAGATGTTATTGATTTCTCTGCTGGTGAGGATTTTGGGGTTCTTTACATTGAGATACAACCCGTACTGTGGTCTTTGATCTTCATCATAAGTGTTCTAAGTTCTCTTCACTTTCAGTAAGAACGATTGTATCATCTGCATATTGTAAATTGTTAATGAATCTTCCTCCAATCCTGATGATGTGCTTTTCTTCATGTAATCCAGCTTCTTGGATTATTTCTTCAGCATACAGATTGGTAAAAATGGTGAAAGAACACAACCCTTGCACACAACTTTCTTCATTTAAACCATTCAGGGTTCCCTTTTTTGCTATTCAAACACCTGCCTCTAGGTCTATATACAGGTTTCTCATGGGCACAATTAAGTGTTCTGGAATACTCATCCTTTGAAATGTTATCCACAGCTTGTTATGATCCACACAGCTGAAAGCTTTGTACAATCAATAAAGCACAGAAAAGCATCTTTCTGGTATTCAGCACTTTCAGCTAAGATACATCTGAAGTCAGCAATGATATCCTTCATTCCATGACTTGGTCTGAATCCAGCGTGATCCTCTGGAGGTTCACAGTCAATGTTCTGTTGCAGACATTTTTGAATTATCTTCAGCACTATTTCATTTGCATGTGATGATATTAGTGATATCGTCCAACGATGTCTACATTTTATTGGATCATCTCTCTTTAGAATGACCACAAATAAGGATCTCTTCTTTTCAGTTGGCCAGGTAGCTGTCTTCCAAATTTCCTTGCAAAATGAGTGAGTGTCCAGTTCTGCATCAGTTTATTAAAAGCTTTCAATTTGCATTCCATCAATTCCCGGAGCATTGTATTTTGTCAATGGCTTCAGTGTACTTTGGACTTCTTCCTTCAGCTCTTGATCATATGCTACATCTTTAAATGGTAGAACATTGACCATTTCTTTTTTGATACAGTGACTGTGTATTCCTTCCATTTTCTTTTGATACTTTCTCAATCATTCAAAATTTTGCCCATTGTTGTTATTGTTAGGTGCCATTGAGTTGATTAGATCTCATAGTGGCTTTATGCACAACATAACAGTTCTGCCCCATCCTCACAATCATTAAGCTTGAGTCCATTGCTACTGCAAACTTCTATTAGCAGTTAAAGCTTGAATTTTGTCTTCAGTTCAAGGATGCATTTTGGCTCTCATAGACTTGTTTTAATTTTTTTCAGTTTCAGCCTGAACTTGCATGAAAGCAACTGATGGTCTCCCTTGGAGGTGTTTGTGTAGTTATCCTGTCACAGACAGCATTATACTTCAAAATAGATCTTGAATTATTCTTTTTAAAAAAGAATGCATTATAATTTTTCTTCAATTTGTCACTCCCAGCTTAGTAAACCATGTGATTCACAGGTACAAATGGCTAATATCTGTCCATTTATGCTTACTAATGCCTAGTATATAGATCTTTATGCATTCCATTTCCTTTCTGACAACTTCCAATTTCCTAGATTCATACTTCGGACATCCATGTTCCGATTATTATTGGAAGTTTAAGCTGTTTCTGTCATTTGCATTGGTGCCCATCAGCAAATAAAGGGTACTCCATTCCCATCATCCTGGTAAACTCTACTCTAAGGAGGCAGTGCTTCCCTATTCATTCTTTATGTGCCTTCCAACCCGAGGGAGTAATTTTTCTGGTGCTGTATTTGGCAATATTCTGGTGCTATTCATAATGCTTCAATATTCAATATTCTGGTGCTGACAGTGTTTCACTGCTATTCATAAGATTTTCAATGGCTAAATATTCAGAATTAGTCTGCCTCTCTGTCTTCCTAGTCTGGAAAGTCAGCTGAATCCTGTCAATGACTGGTGACCCTGCTGGTATTTAAAATACCATTGGCAAAGTTTCTAGCATGACAACAACATAGAAACCACCAACTGACATATGAGTGGAGGTCTGACTTATAGCAACTCTGTATAGGACAAACTGACATATGAGTGGAGGTCTGACTTATAGCAACTCTGTATAGGATTTCTGAGGATTGGCTGGTAAGTTTGAATTGCCAGCCTTGTATTTAGCAGTTTGGTGTTTATCCTACAGCACCAAACCAGGATACAGATGTGAACCAGATACAGATGTAAGACAAAAGGATGTATCAATGAAGACACCCTATTTTTTTTAAAAACCTGAGTCAAAGGATGGAAGATTAAAAAAAAAATTTAAAAATCATTCCTGCTTAGTGAGAATGTTATGTAATTTGTTGTGGTTGTAGTTTGTTTAGACTTAGTATTTTATTCAGTTTGTTCTCTTAACTCTATTTGAAAGAGGGTACACTTCCACATTAATGTATCAAAGACATTTTTTCTTATTCGTTAGTATATAAATCTCCTGTTTGATGGCAGAAAAAGCCGGCAAAGCAATACTGTAACTTTGAATTTTGTCTGTTAATTTTCTCATTGTCTTTCACGTTCTAAGTCTATGGGGGTTCACAGGCCCTTCATTAGTGGTCAGGTATTTTCATAACATAGATCTCAAAGAACTTGTTATCGTCTGAGTACTGTTGTAGGTACTAGAGACAAAGCTGTGAGTAACACTCTATACTCATAGAGCTTATATACTTCAGTGACATGGGATAAAATATAAAAACAAGCAAAAAAGATAATCAGGCAGTGAGAAGGTAAGGAGGTGAGGTGAGAGATGATAAACCTGATTTCAATGAAAAAAAGAACTGAATGTGACTAATGTGAACTCTGCAGCCAGGAAAAAAAAAAAAAAAAAGTGAGTATGATAGACACTCATGATAGTTTGTGAGAGAATGTTGAATTGTTCTTGCTGTCTGTTGCAGTTCAGTTGATTCCAATTCATGGCAATCTCAACCATAAGGTCAAGATTGTGACCTTCCAGAAGCAGATCTTCAGACCTGTTTTCCACGGTACCGTTCAAGACCTCTTTGTTAGAAGATAGGCACGTCTTTGCAATGTCTCAAAGACTCTCCAGACAATGTTTGTATAAAGTAAGAAAGAAAGGATTGGCAGAAAGTGGATTAGATTCTAACCGAAGGGAAGCCACTAAATAGTTTACAGACATCATTGTGGTTCATGAAAAATGAATCCTGGAACAAGAATGGAGGCAACATAAATATTCCAGTAGTTCTCTGTCTAGAGAACACACAGACATGGATAGAGTGAAACTCTTTGAGGTATAAAGAAGCAGACAGATATGCTCCAAGTACATGCTTTAAGAATAAGAACACTGTTAATAGGAATTTATTCTTTTGGAGGATGTAGATGGCTGTGCAATGTAGAAGTTAGTTTGTGTTTCAAATAAAGGATGATCTAATAATAGAGACAATAAATGAAATCATCAATATGAAATATTTGTTGTTTTGTTAAATGCCATTGAGTCTCCAGCATGACAACAGGATATATGTGATATATGTGGTTGTTAAGTGCCATCAGGTCAATTCCAACCCATACCAATGCTGTATAGGGTTTCCAAGGAGTAGTTGGTGAACTTGAACAGCTGACCTTGAAGTTCAAACAACTTTGCAATCTGGTGCTTAAACCCATGATATATAAGAGGGTCTAAAATCGTTGTTGACAAAATTAATCATCTTTTCATTTAAATTATCTACAAACAATTTGATGTCCCCCTCAAATATAAATAAATATAAAATACTTCTGATAAAACTGAGCAATCTAACACAATACAGAATAATAAATGTGAAATATAATTTATATTAGAAAAGACATCACTGTGTTTTACCAATTACTTATTGTTGTTGTAGTTAAGTGCCATTGAGGTGGCTATGACTCATAGCAATCTTGTATAGAGTTTCTGAGGATCAGCTAGGAGTACTCATCACTGATTTACTGATTAGCTTCCAAAATGAGCTAACCACAATATATTGTTGTTAAGTGCCATCAGGTTGGTTGGAACTCACAGCAACTGTCTATAGGGTGTCTGAGAAGCAACTGGTGGGTTTGAACAGCCAACTTTGAAGTGAGCAGTCTAGTGCTTATCTTATAGTTCTACATCAGAATATCAAACCACAATATTTGATTAAATTACATTAAATGATAGCACTTGAAATTTAGGGTTCTGAACTAGAGGCACACAAAATAGTTTAGAAACCCTTATGTCACAGACAGATGTATTTTGTGCATACTAATAACTGAAGAAACAAAGGTGACAGAGAGAACAGGGATTAACAAAAGTGAAAGAAGGCTGTTATTAATAATTCTAATGATGTGCAAACGATTAATATATATTTGTTAATAAGGATCTGGACTAAGGGAAGTAAACACTAAGCAATTCTCAAGTTAAGGGAATTGACAATCCAAGCCTTGACTTGCAAGATGGAAGGAATCTATGGACAAAATACTGAATGATGCAGAAAACATCAAAAGAAGCTGGAAGGAATACCAAAAAGAAATGGTCACTGTTCAAATATTTAAAAGGAAGCATATGATCAAGAGCCAATGATACTGAAGGAGGAAGTCCAAGGTGCAATGAAGGAATTGGCAAAGAACAAGGCACCAGGAATTGGGGGAATAATATTTGAATTCTTTCAAGAAAATGAGGCAGCACAGGAAATACTCACTCATCTCTGCTAAGAAATTTGGAAGACAACTATCTGGCTGACTGATTGGAAGAGATCCGTATTTGTGCCCATTCCAAAGAGAGGTGACAAAACAGAATGAGGAAATCATCAATCTCTTTGATATCCCATGCAAGTAAACTTTTGCTAAAGGTAATACAGAAATGGCTACAATCATACACTGACAGAGAACTTCCAGAGGTTCAACTAGATTCAGAAGAGGCCGTGGAAAGAGGGATATCATTGCTGTTGTCCGATTGATCTTGGCTGAAAGCAGAGAATATTAGAAAGACGTTTACCTGTGCTTTATTGACTACACAAAGGCTTTCGATTGTGTGGATCATGACAAGCTATGGACAACATTGTGAGGTATGAGTATTCTGGAACACTTAATTGTGCTCATGAGAAATCTATACCTAGAGCAAGAAGCAGTTGTTCAAACAGAGCATAAGAACACTGAATGGTTTAAAATTAAAAAGTTGTTTGACAAGGTTGTATTCTTTCACCATACTTATTCAACCTGTATGCTGAGCAAATAATCCGAGAAGCTGAGTTATATGAAGAAAAACGTGGCATCAGGATTGGAGGAAGTCTCATTAATAACCTGCAATATTCTTGCTGAAAGTGAAGACGACTTAAAATATTTACTGATGAAGATCAAAGAGCACAGCCTTCGGTATGGATTACATCTTAATGTAAAGAAAACAAAAATCCTCACCACTGGACTTATAAACAACATTGTTATCAACAGAAAAAAATTGAAGTTGTCAAGGACTTCATTCTTCTTGGATCAACTATCAACACTCACAGAAGCAGCAATCAAGAAATCAACCAATGTATTGCATTAGGCAAATCTGCTGCACAAGACCTTTTTAAAGTGTTGAAGAGCAAAGATGTCAGCTTGAAGACTAAGGTGCACCTGACCCAAGCCATGGTATTTTCAATAACCTCATATGCATGCGAAAGCTGGACAGTGAATAAGGAAGACCAAAGAAGAAATGATGCTTTTGAGTTATGGTGTTGGAGGAGAATATTGAAAGTGCCATGAGCTGCCAAAAGAACCAATAGATCCATTTTGGAAGAAGTACAACCAGAATGCTCCTTGGAGGTCAAGATGGCCAAACTTTGTCTTACATACTTTGGACATATTGTCAAGAGGTACCTGTCACTGGAGAAGGATATCATGTTTGGTAAGGCGGAGGGTCAGAGAAAAAGAGGAAGACCCCCAACGAGAAGGATTGGTCAAGTGGCAGCATCGATGGACTGAAGTGTGGCAACAGTCGTGAGGTTGGCCCAGGATCGGGCAGTGTTTCGTTCTGCTGTGCATAAGGTTGCTATGGGTCAGTACCGACTCGATGGCACCTAACAACAATAACAAAATAGCAGTACACTGACAGGGAGCTGCCAGAGGTTCAGGCCGTATTTAGAAGAGGACGCGGAACATGAGATATCATTGTTGATGTCAGATGGATCTTGGCTGAAAACAGAGAATGTTTGAAAGATGTTTGCCAATGCTTTGTTGGCTATGCAAAGATTTCGATTGTGTGGATCGTGACAAGCTATGGACAACATTGTGGAGAATGAGTATTCTGGAACACTTCATTATGCTCATAAGAAACCTGTACAAAGATCAAAAGGCAGTGGTTTGGTTTGAATAGATCAACGGAACACTCAATGGTTTAAAATTAGGAAAGGTGTGTGCCAGGGTTGTACTCTTCGCCATACTTATTCATTCTGTATGCTGAGCAAATAATTTGAGAAGCTGGATTGTATGAAGAAAAATGTAGCATCAGAATTGGAGGAAGAGTCATTAACAATCTGCAATATTCAGATGACACAACCTTGCTTGCTGAAAGTGAAGAGGATGTAAAATACTTCATGATGAAGATTAAAAACCACAGCCTTCATCATGGTTTGCAACTCAATGTAAAGAAAACAAAAATCCTTGCTACTGGACCAATAAATAATATCTTGATAAAAGGAGAAAAGAAATTGTAAAAGACTTCATTTTGTTCAAATCAATCATCAACATTCATGGAAGCAGCAGTCAAGAAATCAAGCAATGTATTTCATTAGGCAAATGTGCTGCACAAGACCTCTTTAAAATGTTCAAGAGCAAAGATATTAGATTGAGGACTAACATGTGCTTGATAAAAGTCAGGGTATTTTCAGTAAGCTCATAGCATGTAAAACTTGGACAGTGAATAAAGAAGACTGTGAAAGAATTGATGCATTTGAGTTATAGTGTTGGAAGAGAATAATAAGAGCCCATGAACCGCCATAAGAACATACAAATCTGTTGGAAGATGTACAGCCAGAATCCTCTTTAGAAGCCAGAATAGCCAAACTTTGTCTCTTATACCTCTGGAGGGAGCAATTCATGGAGAATGACATCTGTCCAATACAGTGGAGGGTCAGGGGAAAAGAGGAAGATCTTCAAAAGATAGAATGGCATAGAGGCACCAACAATTGGCTCAAGTGTTTCAAAAACTGTGAGGATGGTGCATGATGAGGCAATGTCTCCTTCTGTTGTGCATAAGGTTGTTATGATGTGGTACTGACTAGATGGTACCTAACAACAACAACAACAATGAAGACTATGCTATAAATTGAGCAAAATTAAGGATGTTGAATTTTCTGTCATGTGAACTTTACTACAATAAAAAATAATTTAAAATAAAAATACTTTAATTTTGCCTCTGTATTTGTTTAATGGGTGTGTGGTAGCTCCACAGGAGAAGCATTGGACTATGAATAACAAGGTCAGCAGTTCAAGCTCACCAGAGGCTTTCTGCTTCTGCAAATGTTTGAAGTCTCGGAAACACTATGTAGTGTTGCTATAAGTCACATCCAAATTCATCACACTTAACAGCATTTCTTCAAATAAAATACACATAATTTCATTTTAATGTCATTGCTGTTAGGTGGTGTCTAATCAGTTCTGACACATGGAGACACCATGCACAACAGAATGAAACACTATCTTGTACTGTGTCATCCTCACAATTGTTTCTATGGGGGTAAGTAAAAAAATTATCTGCACTCTGGCTATAGAATTTACTTAAATCAACTTTTAGAAAGAAAAATTCATCATTTACTTTTGAATACATTTTGCCCCTTTATCAACCAGCTTTCACATTCCTGATTAAAAAATATATTTGGTTAAACTGAAAGCTGCCAATGCGCCACTGTCTTCATTTCTTTGCCAGAGATGAATCTTCATCATGGAAGATCTGCTTTCAGGGGATCATACAGGTGAATGTACAATGGAGCAAGATCAGGACTATTAGGAAGATGCTTTAACACCTCAATATGAAGTTTTTGCAGTGTCAACAGTGTGGGCAGAGATGTGGGGACATGCATTGTCATGCAAGATCACAATGCCTTGGATAGCAGTCCTCTGCATTTAATCCAAAGTTTAGGCTTCAGCTCTTCAGTGAGCATCCTCTGTACTGAGCACTGTTGATTGCTGAACCTTTTTCCTGATAGGGTTCCAATACTGGTGCTTGAGAATCCCAGAAACTTGTAAGCATCAATTTTCCAGCTGATGGCTGACTTTTTAACTTTTTCTTGGTCAGTAGTTGAGGATGTTTCCATTTCAATACTCTGCCATTTACTTTCAGGCTTGTAGTGATGCATCCATGTCTCGTCCCAGTAATGATTTTTTTTAAAGAAACTTTTATCTTCCTTCAAGTATCAGTCCAAATTTTCCTTGTAGATGTCTAAATGCTTCTGTTTATGCTCTTTTGTAAGTAGTATTGGTACTCATCTCGCACAAACTTTTTGAAACCCAAGTCTCTCATTGATTATTTCATAGGCAGAGCCATAACTGATTGGCAAATGACTAGTCACATAATCCAATGTCACTCATCTATTCGACAGAATCATTTCACATTCACACTCAGTGTTGTCATCAGCAGCCGACGTGATTGGGTGTTTTAAAATAACAAGAGTGCGAACACTTTTCGACTCACTTTCGTATATTTGAGCCCATTGTTGCTGCCACTGTCAATTCACCTGGAGGGTCTTCCTCTTTTTTGCTGACCCTCCAGTGGTACTTAACATGCCCAAAGTACAGGAGACGAAGTCTTGTCATCTTGGCTTACAAAGGACATTCTTGTTATACTTAT
Organism: Chrysochloris asiatica; assembly: GCF_000296735.1. Taxonomy (NCBI): domain Eukaryota; kingdom Metazoa; phylum Chordata; class Mammalia; order Afrosoricida; family Chrysochloridae; genus Chrysochloris; species Chrysochloris asiatica. Next base: position 17,650,857 of record NW_006408549.1, on the reverse strand, counting down.
TTCAAGTCAGATTTGTTTGTTTTCTTCTAGCAGTCAATGGCACTTTTCATATTCTTCTCCAGCATCATTATTCAAATACACTGATTCTTCTATGGTCCGCCTTTTTCACTGTCCAACATTCACATGCATATGAGGGAAATGAAAATACTATGACTTGGGCTAGGCACACCTTAGTTCTCAAAGCTACAATTTTTCTCTATAACATTAAAGATGTCTTTTGTAGCATATTTAATTAATGCAATTCATCTTTTTATTTCTTGAATTCTGTTTCCATGAGTGTTGATGGTGGGCTCAAGTATAAGAAAGTCTTGGACAACATCAATCTTTTTTACATTTATCATGATGTAATTTATTGATACAGTGGTGAGAATTTTTGTTTTCTTTAGATTGAGGTGCAATCCATACTGAAGTCTGTAATCTACTAATAAGTATTTCAGGATAACCTGTCTTCCATAAAGCAATGTTGTATCATGTGCATATTACAGGTTGTTAATGAGTCTTCCTCCAATCCTGATGTTATGGTCTTCTTATAATTCAGCTTCTGAAATTATTTGCTCAGTATACAGATTGAATAATATGGTGAAAGGATACAACCCTAGCACTTGTTTTCTAATTTTAAATCATTCAATATCCCCTCCTTCTGTTCTCATAATTGCCCTTAGCACATGTACAGGTTCTTCATGAGCACAATTAAGTGTTCTGAAATTCCCATTCTACGCAATAGCATTCATATTTTGTTATAATCCACACCATAGAATGCCTTTTCTTAGTCAGTAAGGTACAAGTAACCTTTATGATATTCCTTGCTTTCAGCTAAGGTACATCTGCTGAGTACATGAGCTGCGAGGCACCCTGCTGGGTGGAGAGGACCCTTTGCCTCTGTGTCCTTGTTCTTTCAGTGAACTTTGGGCTTTCCTCCTCTACTTAGATTCATTCCTAACCTGGATCCAGAAGCTGGGGAGCCATCCACTATGAGTGGCCTGACACAGAGCATCCCGGAGGTACTGAAGGCCATGGCCAATGTGCGTGGCTTTGATAGAGTTTTGGAAAAGGTGACTCTTGTCTCTTCTGCTCCTGGGAAAGTGGTTTTTGAAATGAAAGTAGAAGAACAGCATACCAATAAGATGGGCACTCTGCATAGTGGTCTGACAGCTACATTAACAGATAACATACCAACACTGGCCCTGCTGTGCAGAGAAAGGGGAGCACCAGGAGTCAGTGTCGATATGAACATAACATACATGTCACTCGCTAAAATAGGAGAAGATGTAGTGATCACAGTACACGTTCTGAAGCAAGGAAAGACCCTGGCTTTTGCTTCTGTGAATTTGACCAACAAGACCACTGGAAAGTTAATAGCACAAGCCAGGCACACAAAAAACCTGGGAAACTGAGACCAGCAGTCTGATCTAGAGAACCGCAATAGTGAACATCAAGTGTAAATTTGCCTTTAAATAAAGTATCAAAATAAATGAGCACAACCAGGAAGAAAAAAAAAAAAAAATATATATATATATATCAGCAATGATATTCCCTACTCCACGTCCTCTTCTGAAACTGACTTTAATTTCTGGCAGCTCCCTATCAGTGTATTGCTGCAACTGTTTTAAAATTGTCTTCAGCAAAATTTTACTTATAAAAATTTACTTACAAAATTTTACTTCAATGCTTTCCACATTTTGTTGGGTCACCTTTTTTTGGAATGGACAAAAATAGGGATCTTTTCCAAAGAGTTGGTAACTGTCTTCCATATTTTTGGCATAGTTGAGTGAGAGTCCTCCAGCTTTGTACCCTTTTGTTGAAACATTTCGATTTGTATTCCATCAGTTCGTGGAGTCTTGTTTTTTGCCAATGTCTTCAATGTAGCTTTGACTTCAGTGTTTGATACCATCATTTTTTGATCATATGCTACCTCTTGAAAGATTGAATGTTGACTAATTTAATATATGGTTTCATTGATTCTTACAGGGTTTTATTTTGATTAATTTGGGAACATTACGTGATAAATGTTATCTTTAATGATGATGTGTTATACCATTTTATGTAATAAAATAATGAAGTAGAAATTTCCGTAACTCTTTATTAATCATAACAATTGATACTGCCAGAAATGTATATGAGGCTAAGTAAAAGGCATTGCTACAAAATCATAGAATCTTTTACAAAACAAAAATATCAAAATGTGAAGCTATTCTTTCTTGACATAGCCTCCATCTCTGTTTATACGCTCATGAAGGGTGTATTTCCATATTTCTAGCCTTGCATCCAAGAATTCTGCATTGTTTGACTTGTTGTTATAATCCACAACAAGTTTATTGTAAGTGCTGTCGAGTTGGTTCCAACTCTTAGCTACCCTGCATTGGGCAGGTGGATTTGAACTGTTGACTTTGCAGCTCAAACTGACCTTGCAGTCCAGCACATTATCCTGCTATGCCAGACCAGGACTCCTTGGACTACTTACATCATGTCAGAATGGCATCTGTGGCACCCAAGAGGGACTCAAATAATGTCCCTTTTTAAAATTATTTGGGTTTGGGGAACTGTTGGGAGCGATTTGAGCCAAAGGTCTCAGACGAGGGCAGTTTAACCTAAAGATTGCAACTAAACAGTTGTGTTCCAGAAAATTGGTCTGCTCCCAGGCTGCCCCCTGAGGAACTTGCAAAGCCTGCCTCAGGGAACAAGGAATTTGCAAAGTCTTTCCTAGTATGCAGTCATGGCCTCAGTTTAGTCTGCAAAAACACCTTTCTACCCTATCTCTGTTTCCCTAGCAACTACATTCTTCTGATAAAGCCCCCCTTACTGCTTGCATCTATACACCAAAACAATGTGAAGGGGCAAGATCAGGACTGTAGGGTAGATGGGATAACGTTTTCACATGAAATTCTAATCGAACAGCCTTGTTAGCCTCAAAGAATGAGCAGGTGCATTTTTGTGATGGAAAAGCATTCCCTAGCATAAGTTTCCTGGTCTTTTTCTTACAAATTCTGCTTTACATTTTCTTAAAATGCTTTATATATATATATATATATATATATATATAAACTCTGATGATACTCTTTTGTCTTTCAAGAAAATCTATCAAGACTATCCCTTGAGAATACCTAAAAACAATCACCATAACCTGCGCTGACATCTCTGTCTGCCTTTCCTTAAAATGCTCAATCCATCTAAAAATTGTTGCTTTATGTGGCACAGAATTTCCATAAACTGGATGCAAAACTTCAATGATTTGGGAAGACGCCAATTTGACTTTTGTTTAAAATTTTGTATTAATGTTACCCTCAAAACCTTTTTTTCCCCCTCATTGCATAAAAAGTATCCTTTTTTTTTTTTTTTTTTAGGCACCCTGATGAGAGTAGGACAAATGTATTATTGAGACAATGTGTCTGCAGCCTTCCAGTGATTGCAAGGACATGTTTAAACATGCTTTGTTTGTAATGAACAGGTAAAGGTATGAATCGGGAATCTGATAGCAATATTCTTTTACTTGCCCTCATGTTAACCCTTTCAAGTCAGGATTCTTTTGTTCTATTATTAAATGTATAACAAAGAATTCATTTAGCAAAAAAATTATTTTCATTGTTGGTGGAATTATGAACCTTTTCCAAAGCTAGAATGCTGTTTTATCTCTAATACTGAAAATTAGAAAAATATCTTAATAATGTGGTTTTCGGTCTTATGTATTGAAATCCAAAGAAGTTTGTGCTTTGTTTACGGTTCTTAATACAAATATGCAAATTATACAACAATAGGGGAGATGTTAGATTTATTAGACAATTTCTGGGGTAATTTAAGAAAGTGTGAGAAACTGACATTTAATGTGATGGTACATTTTGAAGAAAAGAGATTTTTACTAACAAAATGTTGCTGGTTTGTCTTAGTGTTTACGTTATCAATGTCACCACAGAAATTAATATGTTTCATTAGTTCTGCTAAATAGATTAATGTGAAAATATAAAACATCAAGTATTTATGAATTTGTATAGGTTTATGGAAGATGTGAGAAAAAGCTACTGTAATATGTTTTATCCTTTGAAAATCAAGTAATCTCCATTTATTTACTCAGACGTGTATAGGTAATTATTATATAATTCTCTACAGTACTCTGTTCTAGTTAAGATGCTGAAATTTATAGTACTCATATTTCAAAATTATTTTGATAAGGACACGGCTCAATAACTTTCAGTCAATTTAATAGACAAAAATCAGTCCTACAGACCAGAATATCTAACTTCATATGAAAAAGGTTTATCAACTAAATGGAATTCACTATAATAATTGGGAAAGCAGAAATAATCACTAAGAATATAACAGAATAAACCCCTCTGTAAGACTGAAACTCAAAAGGAGCACATGAGTAGGCATGTAAGCTTGCTGGTGTCCATGTTGGTCTACTGGTGAGTGGAAGAGGGGGGAAGGCAACAAGAAGAAATGGGCTGAGTTCAGCTATGTTCCACAGACTCCCGCTAACCTGAAGATGAGAGAGAGAAGAGGAAGGGCTGGTTGGTCCAAAGTATGGTGAGATGTGGGGACACCTGAGCCTACGGACAAGGACATAGCCACAGAAGGCTAGAAGCTGAGAGTGAAGCATCCAGCTGAAATGAAGTGAGAGGAGTCGCACAAGAACACTCAAACTTGGAGACAGTACCCATATGACCTAGCCTCAATGGCTTGATAATCAGAACTCCACTAGAGAAAGATAAAAAAAAAAAAAAAAGAAAAAGAACAAAACAATTTTTGATAAAGGAAACGAGAGTAAATTGTAATAATTTGATGAACTTGGCCTACACTCATGGAGGTAGTAACTCTAAATACCAACAGAGAGGGTAGAGTCTTCACATCAAGTATCAATGCTATCTTCTCTGTACACAGGGTAGATAGAGATGAGCAACTTAGACATTGGCTAACTAAAATGAGGGGGGGATAAAGGCATGAAGTGACTGGCTTACAAGGTTTCAAGGG
>NW_006408549.1:17630881-17645240 GCF_000296735.1 Chrysochloris asiatica | reverse complement strand
TATTTAAATTCTAAGCCATTCCATATCCAATGGATTCTAATGCTTTGTTAGGGAAACTAAACTAATTTGATGAATTTATTTCCATTCATGTCATTTATGTGTAGCTGATGTGACTTCACTTTTTTTTTTAATGTATGAAAAATGGTCACAGAATAGAGATTGAATATGGAGTTCCTCCAAGAAACCTACCTTACATATTTGGCTATTTTCTAAGATGCTGGCTTTCTAGACAAGGAAGAGTTACATACATATTATTTCAAAGTCTTGTTTAAATAGAGAGAGTTGCTGGACCCACAAGTTGAATTATATTTAAAGTCAGTAGAATCACCAAGTTCAGTGAGTTCTTTGGGTTCAAAGAGTGATTAAAAAAATGTTTTGGGTCAGAAATTCATACTTCCTTTATAACTGTTATGTTTCTTTGCTCTGTATACACACTTAAAGTAAAATACTGACTTCCTAGTGTGGGTTCTCAGAGTCCTGGCATGGTGCTATAGGATAGCACTGGACTGCTAACCACAAGGTTGGTGGTTCACACCCATCCGCTGCTCCCTGGAACTCTGTATAGGATCGTTATGAGTTGGGACTGACTACACGGAACTTAAGAACAACAACAATAACAGTACAGGTACTCAGTAGTCAGAGTGACACTTGTTTGAGACCAAGAGTATTAGCTGAAGAATGAGTGTACTGGGAAAATGAATTATATCATTATTGATATAATGTTATATTAATATAATATCATATCATATCCTATTATTAGTCACTAATATGGTAGTATTGGTGACTCATAGTAGTCCTGTATAAGGTTTGATGGTGGTGATGTGCCATGAAGTCGGTTCCAACTCATAGTGACCCTGCATAGGGTTTCCGAGGCTGTAAATCTTTATAGGAGCAGAAAACCTCTTCTTTCTCCAGTTTGCAACTGGTGAATTCGAACTGCTGACCTTGAAGTTACCAGCCTAACCCACTACCAGGGCTCTTTATTCACTAACATAACAAACTTTAAGTAATATTATCTCCTAATATATGGACTCCTGTTGTGGTGTTATAGGTTAAGCACTGAACTATGAGTAGACTCAACAGCACTTAACAACATAAGCACTGAATCACAAGGTTGGTTTGAACCAAAAGGTGGGTTCAGTCACTCCTCAGAAATCATATATAGAGTCGTTATGAGTTGGAACCAACTGGATCGCACTTAACAACAAAAACAAATAGGTATTGAGAGTGCAATGACTCCTTAGGATAAGAACGGGGCTGTAAAATACAGGGTCAGTGGTTCAAGGTGATCAGTTGCTCTGCAGAGGAGAAAGATGAGGCTTTCTGCTCCCATGAAGATTTAAAAAGCCTTAGAAATCCATACAAGGAGCTCTGGTAGCATAGTGGTAAGAACAGGGCTGCTAACCTCAAGGTCGGCAGTTGGAAACTACCAGATGTTCCACGGGAGAAAGATGAGGCTTTCCGCTCCTGTAAAGATTTACAGCCTTGGAAACCCTGTGCAGGGTCACTATGAGTCAGAACCGAAACCACAGTCCTTAACAACAATAAAAAGAAATCCGTACTTGGTGGGTATGAATCAGAACAAACTCCATGGCATGTAAAAACAGTACAGATATCTGTCCTTTTGATTAATTTTCATATAAGACACTACTTTGGAATTTAGATTTCATAGAGAAAAGGAGTTTTCTCTAAGTTAGTTTTGTATACTATTACGTTAACTTGAGAAATACATATCTATTTCATAAAAATGATAATTGTTACTCTCATATCACTATTATGAAAAAATTCTAACCAAAATCTGCTTTATTATTGCTATTGTTGTTAGGTGCCATCCAGTAGGTTTGAACTCATACCAATCTTACACACAGTAGAACTAAACACTGTCCAGTCCTGCGCCATCCTAACCATCATTGGTAAACTTGAATCCATTGCTGCTGCCACTGTGCCAATACACATCTTGTTGGGGGTTTTTCTCTTTTTCCTCTACTGTACCAAGCATGATTCCTTCTCCAGGAATAGGTCCCTCCTGATAATATGTCTAAATGTGAGAGACAAAGTCTTGCTGTCTTGGTTTCCAAGTAGCTTTCTGTCTGTACTTCTTCCAACACAGATTTGTTTGTTCTTCTAGCAGTCCATGGTACTTGCAATATTCTTCTCCAACACCATAACTCAAACACATCAATTCTTCTATAGTCATCTTTAATCACTGTCCAAATTTGCATGCAGATGAAGCTATTGAAAATACCATGGATTGGTTCAGGTGAACTTTAGTTCTCCAACTGACATATTTGATCTTGGATACTTTAAAGAGGTCTTTTGCAGCAGTTTGCCTAATGTAATGCATCATTTCATTTCTTGACTACTGATCTCATAAATACAGATAGTGGATCCAAGCAAAATGAAGTCTTTGACAACTTTAATCTTTTCCCCATTTATCATGTTGCTTTTTATAGGTTCCTCAGTGGTAAGGATTTTTTGTTTTCTTTACACTGAGGTGCAACCAATGCTGAAGACTGTGATGTTTGATCTGTATCAGTAAGTATTTTAAGTCCTCTTCACTTTCAGTCAGCAAGGTTGTTTCATCTGCATATTGCAGGTGGTTAGTGAGTCTTCCTCATATCCTGATGCCACATTCTTCTTTATATAATCCAATTTCCCTGATTATTTGTTCAGGGTACAGAGCAAATAAGTACAGTGGATGAATACAACGCTCACACACATCTTTCATGATTTTAAAACATTTGTCCTCTTGTTAAGTTCAAACAACTACCTCTTGGTCTACGAACAGGTTCCTAATAAGCATGATTAAGTGTTACAGAATATTTATTCTCTGGAATATTGTCCATAGCTTATCATGATCCACACAGTCGAAAGGCTTTGGATAGTCAAGACAGCACAAGTAAACATCTTTCTGGTATTCTCTGCTTTCAGCCAAAATCCATCTGACATTAGCACTGACATTCCTTGTTTCACATCCTGGTCTGAATCCAGCTTGAACCTTTGGAATTTCCTTCTCAATTCACTGTTGTAGCCATTTTACAATTAACTTTAGCATAATTTTACATGCATGTGATATTAATGACATTGTCCGATGATTTCTGCATTCCGTTGGGTCTCCTGTCTTTGGAATAGGCATAAATATGGATCTCTTTCAAACAGTTTGCCAGGCAGCTGTCTTCCAAATTTCTTGGCATCAATTAGTGAGTCCCTTCAGTGCTACATTAGTTTGTTGAAAGATTTCAAGTTGTATTCCATCAATTTTTCATTGAAAGCTTAACAGGCTCTAGGGAGAACAAAGTGAATATGATCCCTGATCTAATCAAGTTCTGGCATAGTCTATTACCTTGAAGTAAAACATAATGCACTATTTTCCAGATAATTCGCTTACTTGTTTCCCATGAAATAGATGGACTTTGGCTAACTTACCTGCTTATTGCCTGTGCCTGTCATAATTAATCAGTTCTGATGTGGCATTATGGGCTAATGTGCTGGACTGCAGTCGTTTGAACCACAAGGTCAGTGGTTCAAGCGCACTAGCCACTCCTTGTAACCCTATACAGAGTTGCTATGGGTCCGAACTGACTCCATGGCACTTAACAATAACAAGCACATCATAATTAAGGAGCTCTGGTAGCATAGTCATTATGCATCAGGCTGCTAATCTCAAGGTCAGCAGTTTGAAACTATCAGCCATTCCACAGGAGAAAGAAGAGGCATTCCACTTCTGTAAAGATTTATAGTTTCAGAAAACGTATACAGGGTCACTATGAATTGGAAGCAACTCTACCACACATAACCATCACCACGATCACATAATTGCTGTTCAATAATGATTAATTGAATAAACAGTATCGTATAGTGCTGTGGGTTAATGCGCAAGACTGCAAAGTCAGTTTGAACCACATCGTCAGTGGTTCAAACTCACCAGTCACTCATCGGAAACCCAATACAGGGTTGCTATGATTTGGCACTAACTCAACAGCACTTAACAACAACAACAATTAATCAAGAAATAAAATTTGGTAAAATAAAATTGATTATTAATTTTTAAATGAAAACTGATCATAATAATCATACATCTTGATTGCACATTTGATCGATTTCAGATTAAGTTGAAAGAATTATTCAATTTCATCATCACTTACTTAGTGCTTGGTATATAAACTTGAACAATATTAGTATTAACTGGTCTTTCTTGTTTGTTATTGTTAAGTGCCACTGAGTCGGTTCCTAGTCATAGAGATCCTGTATAGTCTTCCTTGAGTTACTGTTGTTAAGTGCCGTGGGGTTGGTTCTGATTCATAGCAACCCTGTAAAGGGTTTCCAAGGAGCTGCTGGTGAGTTTGAACTACCAACCGTGTGGTTCAAAGGTCTTCCTTATAGGCATATGGATTATCCTATCACAGATAGCATTATACTTCAAGATAGATCTTGAAATGTTCTTTTTAATTATGAATGCAAAGCCATTTCTCTTCGATGTGTCATTTCCAGCATAATAAACCACATAACTGTCAGATTCAAAATGGTCAATACCAGTTCATATCAGCTCACTAATGCCTAGGATATTGATTATCATGCGTTACATTTCAGTTTTGACAACTTCCAATTTTCCTAGATTCCTATTGTATACATACCATGTTTCAATTATTAAGGGGTGTTTACAGCTGTTTGTCCTCATTTTCAGTTGTGCTCCATTAGCAAATGAAAGTTCTGAAAGCTTCATTCCATTCCAGTCGTCATTTCAGCTCTGCTTTGAGAAGGTAGCACATTCCTAATCGTGTTTTAAGTGTCTTCCAATGTGAGGGGCTTATATTCCGGCACTGTATCTCACAAAGTTGTTGCTGTTTAGTGCCATAGAGTCATTTCCGACTCATAGAGACCCAGTATAGGGTTTCTGAGGAGTGGCTGATATGTTTGAACTGCTGATGTTGCATTTAAAACCCAGTCCAGTGCTTATCCTACAGGGCTACACCAGGACACCATATCTCACAATATTCTGGTGCTATTCATCGTGTTTCAATATTCCAAAATCTGATGTTATCTCACAGTGTTCCAGGCTGTTCATATGGGTTTCAGTGGCTTAACATTCAGAAGTAGTCCACCTCTCCTTCTTCCTAAGTCTGTCTAAGTCTAGCAGCTCAGCTGACACTTGTCCACCATAGGTGTACCTTGTTGATGTTTAAAACACCATCAGCATAGCTTCTAGCATCACAGCAACATGCAAGCTACCACAGTACAACACACTTTCATAGAAAACCTGCTTATAGTTCATTATTTGATTAATTTATGCTTCACTAGGGTTAATGCGCTGGACTGTAAGATTGGTTTGAACTGCAGGGTCAGCAGTTCAAGCTCACCAGCCACTCCTCAAAAACTCTGCACAAGGTTGTTATGAGTCGGAACCAACTCAAAGGCACTTAACAATAACAATGCATCGCTAAAGGCTAAATAGGTTGTGAGGAAAATAAAGTGGATATGATCTCTGATCTAATCAAGTTCTAGTCTAGTCTATTACTTGAAGCAAAACACAATGCAGTATTTTCCAATTATTCACTTACTTGTTTTCCATGAAGAACATGGGCCTTGGCTAACTCATCTGCTTATTGCCTGTGCCTATCACGTAATTGCTACTCGAAAATCATTAATTGAACAAATAGTATCAAATTAGTCTGGAAGTAAAATTTGGGGAGAGAAAATTGGTCATAAAAATTAAAGTAAAAGATGAATGGTCATCAGTACTTGTACTATTTCTACTATCAGTATATCACCAAGTCTCAGCCAAACTAACATGCATCTCTACAAATCCTCAAATTATTCTTCCTGCCTCAGAAGTTCCCATTTCAGGCATCAAGCACTGAGGAAATCAGTGTTCAAGGGCTGAAAACTACATACCCTATAAATAAATTTTGGGAAATGCTCTTCCAATGCCACATTTTACAGTTAGGAAGAAATTTCTAAGTCATGTAATCTAACTTTCCAACATACCAATGGTCTCCAAAGACTCTGACAAATGGTATCCAACAAGTGATAAACTTCTAAATTTAAAGTTAAAGAAGACTTATGGCATAAAAGATTTCATTTTCTGATAGCTTCAAATATTATATTTTTGTAAAAGACTTTTAACATTTGAGAATTTCCCCTTGAAAAATTGTTTCAATAGGTTGAGAGTCCTTGGCACTAATCTTGAGCTCTTCCTAAACTTTGTTATTTAAAATTCCCTTAGTATATAGAATGCTGTTTAGATGAATCTATCAATTTGACAAGAAATTGCTTAAAATACGTTGGCCATTAGAGAAAAGGAGACATCATGTAGAGCCTGGCCAACAAAGCAAAAGAGAAAAACTATTATATAAATGGAACCTTGTGATTTTTCTTTTCCTCTTCCTTCCTTCCATGCTCTCTGCCTCCCTTCCTTCCTCCCTTCTTTCCTTTCTTTCTATTTTGAGCCACATTATACTGATGGTTATAATGAATTTGAGATGAAATAAAACCTAAAGTCTACCATCAACCACCCCAACTCCTGTCTACATGCTGCCATGGTACATTTCAACTAACCTATTCATGATAAATAAATAAATACATTCAATAAGTTAGAAAATTAGTAAGAAATTGTTTTATAGTACTTACTATACACCAGGCAACTTCTTAAAACCTTATGTATATTACCATTTAAAACGTAATATCCTTAACTCTCAAGTCTCTATGATCTTATTGTTGTAGTTAGGTGCCTTCAAGTTGGCTCCAACTTATAGCAAGCCATTGCACAACAGAATGAAACAGTGACCAGCCCTGTGCCATCCTCAAAACTGTTGCTACACTTTAGTCCTTTCCTACTGCCATTGTGCCAATCTATCTCATTGAGGGTCTTCCTCTTTGATGTTCAGCTTCCACTTCACCAAGCATAATATCCTTCTTAAAATACTGGTCTCTACTGAAAATATGTCCAATTTATGAGAACTGAAGTCTTATCATCCTGGTTTCTAAGGAGCATTCTTGCTATACTTCTTCCAACACAGATTTGTTGGCTCTTCTAGCAGTCCATTGTGAGTACGGCATTTGGGTTCCATGTAGTCAATGCAATTAATTATAGAACTAAGCTGATTAGATAGTGCTGTGGGATGGATTGTTGATACCACTGGTTTTTTTTTGTTTTGTTTTGTGTTTTTACACAGTCTTTCATCCTCTTACAATTGTCAATAAAGGTCCCTGTTTTTGTTGTTGTTAAGTGCCATAAAGTTGGTTTGAACTTATAGCAACCTTGTATAAGGTTTCTGAGGATAGATCTGGTAGGTTAATCTTATATAACTACACCGATATAAATGGTTTACATTCAACTGCTAACTTAAGGTTGGCAATAGGAACCTACACATGTATAATGGAAGACAAGGAATGATGATCCACTTGCATTAAGGTTACAACCATATAGAGCAGTTCTACTCTGTAACATATGGGGTCACCATGAGTCAGAATTCATTCAAAGGCAAATAGCAATGACAAAGCATCCGATTTTATTGATGCCCATATACTGATAACTTGGATCTTTTCAAGTTGTTGATGTTCATATCGATAACTTGGATCATTCTCCTTGGATCAACTATCAATACTGATGGAAGGAGCAGTCAAGAAATCAAATGATGTATTGCATTAGGCAAATCTGTTGCACAAGACCTTTTTAAAGTGTTGAAGAGCAAAGATGTCAGCTTGAAGCCTAAGGTATGCCTGACCCAAGCCATGATATTTTCAATAACCTCATGTACATGCGAAAGCTAGACAGTGAATAAGGAAGAACATAGAAGAATCCAAGTTATGGTGTTGGAGGAGAATATTGAAAGTGCCATGGGCTGCCAAAGAACAAACAGATCTGTGTTGGAAGAAGTGCAGCCAAAGTGCTCCTTGGAGGCCAGGATGGCCAAACTTCGTCTCTCATACTTCAGACATATTGTCAGGAGTGACCAGTTGCTGGAGAAGGATATCATGTTTGGTAAGGTGGAGGGTCAGAGAAAAAGAGGAAAACCCCCAGTGAGATGGACTGGCAATATGGAGGCATCAATGGGCTTAAGTGTAGCAATAATTGTGAGGTTGGCCTAGGACCAGGGAGAGTTTCATTCTGTTGTGCACAGGGTCGCTATGAATCAGTACCAACTCAATGGCACCTAACAACAACAAATATTGATAACTTACTTACTCAGAATAATTTAGTAAATAGAATAGTCTATCCTTTCCCCATGAATCAACATCTTCTAAGGTTTATACGAGATTTTTATATGAGAATGAGTCAAAATTATCTGCACTTCAATTATATTAAAACACCTGTCCATGTCCATGTCCACATCTGATGACAACATTGAGTGTGCACGTCAAATGATTCTGTTGAAAAGACAAATGGCAGTAGATTATGTGGCAAACAATTTGCAATTCATTTATGGCTCTGTCTATGAAATAATGCATGACAGACTTGGATTTCAAAGTTTGTGAGAGATGGGTTCCAAAACAATTCACAGAACAGCATAAAGAGGAGCATTTGGACACCTATAAACAAAATTTGGATCCATACTCCAAGGAAGGTAAAAGTTTCTTTAAAATGAAAAATCATTACTGGGATGATCATCAATACAAACCTAAGAGTAAACAACAGTGTAAGGAATGGAAACATCCTCAATCGCCAACCAAGAAAAAGTTCAAAAGTCAACCATTAGCTGGAAAATTCATGGGATTTTTCTGAGATTCTCAAGGGCCAGTATTGGAACATTATCAGGAAAAGGGTTCAACAATCAACAGTGCTCATTACAGTGAGACGCTCATTGAAGAGCTAAACCGTAACTGTGGATTAAATACAGAGGGACTGCCATCCAAGGGTATTGTGATCTTACATGACAATGTATGTCCTCACAACTCTGCCCACTCTGCAAAAACTTAGTTTTGAGGTGTTAAAGCATCTTCCCTATAGTCCTGATCTTGCTCCATTGGAGTTTTACCTGTTTCGTCCACTAAAAGTAGCCCTTTGAATATCAAGATTCACCTCTGATGAAGAAGTGAAGATAGTGGTGCAATGGTGGCTCCCAGCTCAGCCTATTTTTCAATAAGGGATTATGAATGTTTGTTGATGGAAAAAATTGTATTAAAAAGCACAAAGATTATGTCAAAAATGATGTATTGGTCTTTTCTAAAAGTTGCTTAAAATGAATTCTACAGCCAGAGCACAAGTAATTTTTTATTCACCCTTGTATATGCCTGGACCCGTTTCTGTGATCTCCTGTTGATATAACTGGCCTATTTGTTTCGTTTTTTCTAATGGATTCAATGGAAGTTAACAACAAACAACAATTGCTTTAAAATAGTCCTCACAGGGCCTCTAGGTGTTGGAACTGACTTGCTGGCACTTAACCACAATAACAATATATTTGTTGTTGGTTGTTGTTAAGTGCCATCAAGCCAGTTCTGATTCATTGAGATCCTGTATAGATATCCAAGGAGTGGCTGGTAAGTTTGAACTGTTGACCATGCGGTTCAAACTGACCTTGTAGTCCAGTGCTTATCCTACAATGCCACACCAGGACTCCAACATTCTTTATATTTTTTTCCTTTCATTTCTGCTAGAATCTTTATTATTTCTTTTCTTCTGGTTGCAGAAGGTTTATGTTGCTGCTCTTTTTGCAATTTGCAATAGCTACAGATATTGGGTCAATGTGTTTTGTTTTTATCTTCTTTTGGGATGTGTGCATTTATTGCTATAAATTGGCATGCGAGCACTGCTTTTGTTGTGTCCCAAAGGTTTTGTGATGTTGTGCTTTCCCTCTCATTTCTTCCAGGAATTTTTTTATTTCACTTTTTATTTGTCCTATTACCCAGTAGGTACCCTGTGGCACTGTGGGTAAATGTGTTGGACTACAAAGCTGATTTGAACCACAAGGTTGGTGGTTCTAGCTCACCAGTCACTCCTGGGAGACCCTTTACAGGCTCACTACCTGTTGGAATCGACTCAACAGTACTTAACAACAACATTACTCAGTAGCTCTTAAGCAAGGTATTGTTCTATTCCTTGATCTTTCTATGGTTGTTTCATAATTTTATAGCATTATGATCTAAAAAATGCTTTGCAGTATAGTGATGTTTTAAAAATTTATTGAAGCCTGCTTTGTGTCCTAATATTATTGTCTCTTAAGGAGAATTTTCCACGTGCATTGGAAAAGAATGTGTATTCATGCTATTGTTGGGTTATGTGATATGTATAGGTCTATGAGGTCAAGTTGATTGTGTTGTTTAGTTATTTTGTGTCTTTATTGAGTTTCTGTCTAGCTCTTCTGTCCTTCACTGAGAGTGGTTATATTAATATTCCCTATTTTATTACTGTCTATTACTTTTATTGGAGTCCTGGTGTGGTGCTGTGGGCTAATGTGTCAGACTACAAAGTCATTTGAACTGCAAGGTCCGTGGTTCAAGCTCACCAGCTGCTCCTTGGAAATATATGGTCGCTATGGGTTGGAAGCATTGCAACGGCACTTAACAACAACAACAGCACTGTTGTTGTTGTTCTGTGCTTGGAGTCAGTTCCAATTCATAGCAACCGTTCATAGCGTTTCCGAAGCTGTAAATCTTTACGGGAGCAGAAAGCCTCATCTTTCTTTCGTGGAACAGCTGGTAGATTCGAACTGTGGACCATATGATTAGCAGCCCAATTCGTAACCACTATGCTACTAATAATAACTTACGGGTTATCAGAATTCTGATCACCCGTAAGTTATTATTCTTCATGCTGTCCTCATGAATCTTAGGCTTTCTTTGAATTGTCCCTTCTTTTTTCTGATTGATCTTCTAATTTGGGCTTCCATGATTAAAATCCACTGCTTTGGCTTTTCAATGTATTATACATTTTTGAAATCTTAGTATTAATCTTCAGGATTTCTATTTACAGGTTTTATATTGTCTCCAATAATTAGTCTATTTTGTGTGTTACTGTAGTGATTTCCTGAATTCTTCCTAGTTTTCCTCAACCTTTTTATCAATCAGTTGAAGTTTGTAAATATCATATTCTTCCATTCTTTTTCGAATCGTTCCAATGCCTCTTCTTCCTTCAAAGCATTTTCTAGCTCTGCTTTTGATCATTTGTTTGAACCAATCTGTTTTGTTTCTGTTAGCAAACAGAAATGGTCTGTTGCCTCCAAGATAGTTTGGTGTTATTCTATTTAATTGATAATTAAATGTTGGTATTCTTAGGGGCTTATGAAGTAGCTTATGGTGGATGTGCTTATAGAATGGAAGCATGTGTACTGTCCTCTGTTCACTGTTCATGTAGCTCAATTCAGCATGGGTTTGGCTGATGTTGCCTATTGTTGTTGACCATTGTATAGCAGATGATATTGGCTCTTGCCTCATTGATAGGGTCACATAAGTTACGGATGCGGTTGGGCTATATGGGCACAGTCACTCTCCCCTGTCGAGTGAGGCAATAAGAGAAAACACACACAAGAGAAAAAAAAGCAAACAATCAAACAAGTAAAGAATATTTAAAGAAGAAAATAGTAATGGAGAAAAAAGAAGAAGAAGAAAACAACAGCTCCTCACCTTCACCCCAAGACTGAAACTCAAAGGGAACACATGAGCAGGCACAGAAGCTTGCTGGTGACTGCACAGGTATACTTGTGAGTGGAAGTGGAGGAAAGGCAGCAATAAAGACATGGGCTGAGTTTGACCATGTTCCATAGACTCTTGTTGACCTTGAGATGAGAGAGAGAAGAGGAAGGACTGATTGGTCTGAAGTGTGTGGGAGCTGGGGACTTGCTAGCCCAAGGACCTAGCCACAGAGGGCTAGAGCTGAGAGTGAAGGGTCCAGCTGATATGAAGTGAGGGGAAATGGAAAAGGACGTGTAAACTTGCAGATAGTATCTATTTGATCTTACTTCGATGGCTTGATGATCTAACCTCGACTAGAGAAAGTAAAAGAAATTTGATAAAAGAAGCAAGTGTAAATTGCTACAATTTCATGAACTTGATCTTTACTTAATGTATATAGTAGCTCAAAATACCAACTGAGAGTGAAGGAGTCCTCACACCAAGGATCAAGCCTATCCACTCTGTACACAGGGTTGACAGTAATGGGCAACTTAGACATTGGCTACCTAAAACAGAGGGAGCTATAAAGGCATACACTGGCTAGCTTACAAGTTTTCAAGAGGGAATTTAGTTTCCAAGTGTGCCGAGGAAGGTAGAATCCCCACTGAATAGTTTTCATCTTGTCTAATGAGTCTGGTTAAAGGAGATGGGGATAGGGCTCTTTTGATTCAATAGTGAATAACTGTTATCATACCTAATTGCAACTGTAACAACTGTAAAGGTAGAAACTGTGTAAAAAAAAAGAGGGAGTAGCTAATCTTACATTCCAGAAACAAAGGACCCTAGAACCATCAAGAGAGAAGAGCATGAGTGGAACATGAGACCTTAACCAAACAAGCAGCAGCACCAGAGATAGAGGCAGAGGTGATGGCAGGGAGAGACGAGTAGCTGAGGACTACAGACACATAGAAAGAACAAGGCTGTGTGCTGAGAACCAGGAGACTAGCTTCCAGAATGTGCCTTTTGGTTGTTTAAATGATTATATATTCCTGCATGGTTTTGTTGTTGCTAATGTTTTTTGGTACACCATAAAAGAAAAGAAAAAAAAAAAGAGGTGGGTTTTCTTTTTTCAAGCTTTTAGTGTGAACTGAGTAATAGTTTACATGGGAGAGCTTCGGTTTTACACTCATCATTTCATTGCAATGATTACGATCTCTTTGATTCATTATCATTCAACAGTATTTGCTTCTATTGCCTGTTTTTTTTTGGGGGTGGAGGGTGGGTATGTACACAAAAACACTCAGGAATATATAATATCTTAAATAACCAAATGGCATACTCTGGAAGCCTGCCTCATATTGCTGGCACTCAGTCTTTCTCTTTTGATGAGTTTAGAGCCCTCAGTTGCTCTCTCTTTCCATGTCCTCATCTCTGCCTCCATCTCTGGTGTCACTGCTTCTCTGGCTAAGGTCCCACATTGCACTCATGCGCTTCTCCCTTGATGGTCCTATGGTCCTCTGTTCCTAGACTGTAAAACTAACTACTCCACCCTTCTTGTTACAAAAGTTCTACCTTTACAATTATGATAGTCACAATTAGATATGGTAAAAATTACTCACTATTTAATCATAAGAATCTTATACCCATCTCTTTTCAGCAGACCCATGTAGACAAGGTGAAAACTATTCATTGGGGACTTCAACTTCCCCCACACACTCTTAAACTAAATTGAGGGGGGTTTTCTTGATAAAAGAAACAATCTATAATGGTTTTGCAGGGAGAGGAAATGATGTATACACTAGAGGATAAACACACATTGACATGGGTGATGGGGCAGGCAATATACAACCAGAGGGAGGCTGACAGAGGAAACATGTGGGTGGTGGTAGACACAGGGAGGAATGCAGTGGTTAAAGTGAATAAAGGTAAATGCTGTTAACTGCTGGTGCACGGAGGGGATTGCAACCATGTAATGAAGTAAAATACAGGATTAGTTGAATGTAAAACTGATGATCTGCTCTGTAAACCTTCACTTAATAAATAGTGAAAAAACAAACAAATATAAACAGGTGACCACTATAAAAAGAATGTTGTTGTTAAATGTTGTCAAGTAGATTCCCACTAATAGTAACTCTGTGTAACTGGTGGGTTTGAACTGCTGACCTTGTAGTGAGCAGTACAGTGTTCATACTGCAGCACCATGTTGTTTTTGCTATGTGCCCTGGAGTCAGATCCAACTCATAGCAAACCCGTACAGGGTTTCCAAGGCTGTACATCTTTATAGGAGCAGAAAGCCTCATCTTTCTACCATGGAACAGCTGGTAGTTTCAAACTACTGACCCTGAGGTCAGCAGCCCAATTCATAACCACTATGCTACCAGAGCTGCAACTCCACGGCACATAACAACAACACGCTACCAGAGCAGTGCCATACTTGTTGTTGTTGTCAGGTGCCATAGAGTTGGAACCGACTCATAGTGACCCCATGCACAGCAGAACAAAACAATGTCCGATCCTGGGCCAACGTCACTACCGCTGCCACACCTGAAGCCATCAGTGATGCCACCAGGCCGATCCATCTCATTGGGGTCTTCCTCTTTTTCTCTTACCCAGTATGACATCCTTCTCCAGTGACTGTTCCCTGCTGACAATACGTCCAAAGTATGAGAGACAAAGCTTAGCCATGCTGGCCTCCAAGGAGCACCCTGGCTGCACTTCTTCCAAAACAAATCTATTGGTTCTTTTGGCAGTCTGTGGCACTTTTAATATTCTCCTCCAACACCACAACTCAAAGGCATCAATTCTTCTA
>NW_006408549.1:17617090-17629356 GCF_000296735.1 Chrysochloris asiatica | reverse complement strand
GTCTTCGGTCTTTAGTGTTTAATTCATCAAATCTGTTCTTCAGATGATCTCTAAATTCAGGTGGGATAAATTCAAGGTCATATTTTGGCTCTCATAGACTTGTTTTCATTTTCTTCAGCTTCAGTTTGAATTTGCATATGAGTAATTGATGGTCCATTCCACAGTCTGCCCTATCCTTGTTTTGACTGATGATATACAGCTTTTCCATCATATCTTTCCACACATTTCAAATCAAGTTGATTTCAAATCAAATCAGTTTGATTTCTATGTATTCCATTTAGTGAGGCCAACGTGTATAGTCGTCTCTTATGCTGTCTAATGATGTTACAGCTGTTTCTCTTCATTTTGAGTTGTGGCCCATCAGTAAATGAAGGTTCTGTTCGCTTTTCTCTCCCGAGCTTAACTCTATTCACGTCATCATGGTCAACTCTACTTTGAGGAGGCATTTTTTCCCCCAGTCGCATTCTGAGTGCCTTCCTACCTTCCGGTCCTGTATCTGACAATGTTTCTCTGCTAGTCATAGAGTTTTCAGTGACCTCAGAAAATGAATACTATAATTAAAAGAGAAAAGAGGGGAAAAAATAACAAAACACAGATGAGAAAAATAAAAAGAAAGAAAAAGCACTAAACACTATAAGGGAGATGGATTTAAAAAAAAAAGAGAGAGAGAGAGAGAAACCAGAGAGTAGTAGGAAAGAAAAACCAAGAACAAAAAAATAAAAATAGAAAGAAGTCAGAGGAAAAAGAAACAGAAGAAAAGAAAATGAAAGTGTAGATAGAAAGTATAAAGAACAAGGGAAGGTAAAAAGAGGAAGGAGTGGACAAAAAATAAACAAATACAATGAAAGGAAATAAACCGGCCAGGTGTCATACCCAGAAAGGAGAGATCTTAGGCAGTTCTTTTCAGTTAAGGGGCTAATGCAGTAAGCGGGCAAGGGATGAGATGGCCCCCAAGCCACATGGAGTCCCAATAGGCCTAGGTGTTTTCTGTTTTGAGCATCCAATCCTGACGTCATTTGTGCAGACCCCAAAGCAATCGAGATCAGGGTCTTTTCTAACCCAGGGCATCAAAGTGCAAGAGTTCCTGCTAATCCAGAGCTGGCCAGAACTGGCTCTGCACATCTGAAGTAGGTCTCACCTGAATCCAGGTACTGGGGTCGGTGTAGATATGTTCCAACTCACTTTGATATATCTCACAAATGCACAGTTCCCACCAGGTGGCTTCAACCAGTCTGAGAGCAAGAACTTTGCTGGGAGTATGCTTCTGATCTTTAGGGGAACTTGGAGAACAACAAAAAAAAGACGTCTTCCTCTCCGCCAATAAGCAGTATGTGTCTGCACAGTCAAGCCACTCTCTGCCTTCAAAGATGCCCACAAAAGTTCAAGCTGACAGAGCTGTACCTGGCTAGCTGGCAGAGGTCACCTGTCTGCCTGTCTCTTTGTGTTTGTGGTTGGTCAGCAGCTCTCTCTTGTAGTAAGGGTTAGTACAGGGTTGGCCACACCTCTGGTTGTGACCATGGGAATGTGAGGAACAAGAAAAAAATTGTACTTTTTTCTTCGCCAGTCAACAGTATGCCTTTGTACCACCAAGTCACTGTCTGTCTGTAAAGCCACTTAAAAAATGTCAAGATGGCCATACTGCACCTGACCAGTCAGCACAGATCACCTGTTTTCTTTGTGTGTCATGTCCATTTAGTTTCCTTTCCTAGCAAGCATTCAATACACTTCTCTACCCCTTCATCTGAAACTCATAGTTCCAGGACTATCATCTGCATCTGTCTCATTTGATTCTCCATATCTTTATTGTATAGGGTCTGTGTAGTGTTCCTGCATAACCCTCCATCTTGCCACCTCTCTTATTCTTTTTAATAAAAAAAAAAAATTCAAGACACATTTTATGGGTTTCCAATATTGACTGATGATGATATAAACTGAGACTAATATCAATTTTTTTCTTCTTTATAAATTCTTGTACCTTTCATGTCTTTTTCTTTCCTTACCATTATAATTAGTTATATAATGCTGGCACATGATTATTGGTGTGGCACTGTAAGACAAGCACCCGACTGCAAGGTCAGCAGTTCAAGCTTACCAGCTGCTCCTCAGAAATCCTATACAAGGTTGCAATGGATCAGAACAGACTCAATAATGCTTAACAACAACAATAAAATGAGTTGAACTTACTTGACGGTATTTAACCATAACAATGCAGGTAAATAGAAATAGTGGTTAAAAAGTATGTATTTTTATTTTTCTTCAAAGATTTTTTTATCATTTCATATTTATTACATGAGAAATATATAACAAAATACAGTTTTTAATATTTTAGAAACTTGCTTTCAAATTAAGGACTTGTCATTCTTTGCTCATATTTTTGGTTATCATAAAAAAAGATGTTAAATTTCCTTGAATGGCTGGTTTGTTGGGTTTTGGTTTGTATCTACCAAAGTGAATACATGGAATTTCTCCTAGAATGCTCTACACTACTGCAAGATGGAAGCTCAGTGTCGCTACACCTGGTCTATATATTCAGTTCCTAAGTGGCCTGATTTCCTTTGCCTTTTGAACTTTGTAGATGCCATCATTTTTGTTTCAGCTCAAAAGTGCATTTTAAAATATATTTTATTTTGTGTATTTTAATATAGCTCATTTAGCATTTAATTAGGAGAGTGGATCAGAATGTCTACTCTGCCATCTGGCCGGAAAAGCAATTCCTTTCCATCATTTTTAATCAAAATCTACAAATGTTTTTTAAGGTCTATACAATTTCTCAGCTCACTAAGCATTATTTGATGACTAATTCACTTGGTGATAGAAGGCATGTTGGAAAAGGAACATAAATGCTCCATTTATTGGAAAAAGAGAAGTGGTTTAACTATTAGGTTTCAGACTAAAAAATCCAAACCCACCAGCTTCTAGCTTCTCTGTGGGAGAGAGACGAAGCTGTCTGAGTTTGTAAAGACCAACAGCCTCAGAATACATATGGTGCTCTTATACTCTGTCCTTTATGGTTGCTAGGGGTCAAAATTGACAATGGTTATGGGATATTTTTTCATTGCTTTCATATTTATTTATTAGTATAATAGATTCCTTGTTGCTGTTTTTTGGGAGTTTTTTTGGAAGTCCAGAACATATAAAATGTAACCATCAAATTTAAATAATGGTGAATACCCACTATGTGGTCTCAGAGTAAAGTTGCCTTCTTTTTTAAAGTTGCCTTCTTTTTTATTTTCCTAATCTTCAGAAATACTCGAAGTATGTAAGTACTATATGATAATAATCTTGGGTAGCATGGTGATGCAAGGTTAGATGGAAAAACTTTTCCAAATAAATTCAAATGGCACATAGCAGTCTGTATACATGGCAAACATGAATATATTAGCTTTTTAATTTTATCTTTAAGCATATTTATATGACTACTTATACAAAGAATGAGAATTATAAAATTGTACATTCTATTCATGTGATATGATCAAGACAGCTACTAACATACTATTCTTTTGCCGAAGTATTCTCCCTCTTGTTTTGCCCCTTGTTTGAACCAGTTCTTTCTCACCCTCTGAATCTTAAATAAAAGGTGAATTCTTTGGTTTTGTAGAGAGTGGTTGGATGCTCCTGGTTTACATCCCTATTGCTTCCTCTTCTTCCCCTCTTACAATTGTCATCGCATTTATGATTGTTCAACTTCTCCACATAACTGTACACATGAGGATAGAAAGTGCATCAATGTTTCATTAAATGTTCTATCCCTAATGCTTAACAATGTTCTTTGTTTATACTGAGATGCAATAAACAGTAGTGTAGTGAATAAATGAATAAATATAAACATCTCCATAAATAGCAATTGTCACACCACCCTGGAAGACCCTCATACACCTTAAGTATCCTTCATTTAATGTTAAACAAGAAAAGATGACCCACTTGCTTCAAAAAAAAAAAAAAAAAAACACACCATACAATGGTAGACTGTGACTATAAGTTAAGGAATAGATTAAAAGAGGTTTTTTCTTTAAATGGAGATTATTTAAATATTACTTACAATTTATTTTAGAATAAGATACCTGCCAAAGAATGTATTATGTTAGAATATATGTAGCTCATCTCAAAGTCCCTCACCATATTGGCATTCATTCCATAAGCTAGAAAGTCTGTTTTACAAAAAATTCCAATGTCTCAAAGATCTTTTACAAATTCTGTAAATGAAGAACTAATTCTCTTCTCAACTGTAGAGTTTTAAGTACCTTATTTACTTAGCATTATAGCCTTATATGTTAATATTTATTCTATATTAACCCAGCACAAGTGGATACCTAAATAATGTTAAAATATCTATCAGTGAACAAAATAGAAAGAGAGGCTAATTCATCATTAATTGTCATACCTATAAGTGATGTGCTTGTGCTGCCACTTTTGTCCTGTTAATGCATATCGTTTTCGACGAATATTAAATTTGGAGCTACCTCTTGTTTGGTCAGGTACACCACATCGAGGCTTCTTCATCCAGCTGTGAGAATAAATATTTCCAGTTAATTAACATAAACATTAATCAAACATTTCAAAAGAAAATCAGTTAAGAAATCAACCTTAGACTGTGATGATCAAAAAGGGAAACTTAGGGATATTTTGCTGAAATTTTGCTGAAATTCGAAATAAACACTAGACTGTGAACCACAAGGTAGCCAGTTCAAGCCTACTAGCCTCTCTGTGGGATAAAGATGAGGCTTTCTGCTCCAGTAAAGATTTACAGACTCGGAAACTTAATACTATGGCACTTAAAAACAAGTGTCTGTTTCGACTCATAGTGACCCTGTATAGAGGTTCCAAGGAGCTGCTGGTGAGTTTGAACTGACAACCTTGTGGTTCAAACAGACCTTACAATTATACATATATGTATAATGTTTTTAAAGGGACCCATTTGACCTTCGCCATGTTTTCTATGTATTCCTACATCCTGTCTAATGAAAAAGTATTCATTAATTTGAGTACTTTTTCTTAATGTATCAGAAAATTCTATTTATATTTATTATACCCATTAACATTTATAAAGTTAATGCAGGACCTTTATGACACTACAAGAATCAGAAATTAAAGAATAAAAGAATCAATCTATCTGTATTTCACCAGCTACTTAAAATTCATACTCTCCTTAAATAATAAGAATTGAATATAGAAATGACTATCCAAAGACAAATGAAATAGTTTACATCTTGTATGTGATAAATCAGCTAATATTTTGTGAATATAAGAATATCTTCATGAAACAATTAAATAATGGTTTTTATTTACTTAAGATATTTGACCAATTTTCCAATAAACACTAACATCCTGCATTGATTGGTCTTGACAAATTCCATTCCAGTTTTAAACGCAATCTAGGATTATTTTAGGATATCACCTTTTGCTTTTGTAAAGTCTCCAAATCACCTGGGACTCTTTGTAAATGCTAATTCCCAAAAGCCTACTCAGAACTATTGAATCAAACTTTCTGGAGTTGAGACTAAAACCCAAATCCAAACCCACTGCTGATGAGTCAATCCCCACAGTGACCCTACAGGACACAGAATAGCTGAGACTGAAGAAACTCTTATTGTTAATATTCCCATTGCATTCCTAAACTCAATAAAATTTGAACAAAACATTTCACCAAACTGAAAAATACTTAATGGCAAGTGATCTACCTAGTCCCAGTACTTTACATATTTCAGACATATAAGCAATTCTCAAAGGACAGTCATTATGTAGATGGATAGAGAACACTGTAATTTTTACATGAAAGATTATTTTTTTATTCCTTTTTGTAAGATTTAGATAGAAATTTATCTAACAGATATGAACCATTACTGGTTTGCCTATGGTAATTTAAACTGCTTTTTTTGTTATATTGTTTCATTAATTATGGCCTTCCTGAGGCAGGCACTTAACTTTATCTCACTAAAAGTATTGGGAGAAAAAACAATACGGAATTATGAAATATAAGAGAATTCACTGCTTGTGAGCTGTGGCACACTTACAATTAGCTAAGAAAATATATTTAATTTAAGTAAGTCCTCAGAAAAGAAATATTTTTGAAATATTAGTGAGATAAAAGTTAGAAAATAAAACTAGTTACATGATCAGGATAAGAGTGTATTTTCATATTCAAAATTACTTTAGTTATCCAGAAAATTCAATGATGAAGACTGTAACCATTCTGGACCCAGAAATTAAAAATATATAAATTCATTAATGTACATTTTCATTTTAAGTCATTCATATGTTGACTGGAGTCCTGGTGTGGCGCTGTGGGCTAATGCATCAGACTGCAAAGTCATTTGCACTACAAGGTCGGTGGTTCAAGCTCACCAATGGCTTCTTGGAAACCCTATACAGGGTCGCTATGGGTCGTAATTGACATGACAGCACTTCACAAAAATAACAATATGTTGACTGCAGTCTAAGTTTCACAGTAATAGCAATACATCATCCTAAAGTCAAGTTTCTAAGGATACATATTTAACTCCTCTAAGGAGTCAGTACAGGACAGCAAACAAAAGGCTGGCAGTTCAAACCCCCCAGATGCTTCTTGGAAACTATGGTAGTGGTTGTTGGTGGTTATGTGCCGTGGAATTGGTTCCGACTCACAGCGACCTTGTACAGGGTTTCCGAGGCTGTAAATCTTTACAGGGGCAGAAATCCTCATCTTTCTCCCTCGTAGCAGCTGGTAGTTTCGAACTGTTAACTTTGCGGTTCGCAGCCCAATTCGTAACCACTACACTACAGGGGCTAATTAATTAAACGGCACTTAACAATTTAACAAGGAGTCCTGGTGGTGTAATGCTTAAGTGCTCGGTTGCTAATGGAAAGGTTGGTGGTTTGAACTCAACAGCTTTTCATTGGTAGAAAGACCTGGCTATGTGTTTCCATAAAGATTAACCGACAGGAAAACCTATGGTTTTACTCTCCCGTTTTCCTCTTTTACATGGGTCTCTGTGTGTTAGAATTGACTGGATAGCACTCACAACAATGAAAACAATTTAATTCTTCTGCTAAAAGATACCTCTGCTAATAAATTCCTTATACATCTATTAAGCGTTTGCCCATTTCATTTTTTTCCCTTTGCTTCAACTATTCATTCATTAATTTATTCAATCACTCACTGACTCATTCATCCTACAATATTTTTCACTCTTACAGCATGCTAAGAAATGGGAAAGAATAGTACAGATAAAAGGACAAATGAATGAGGTAAAAAGTCCTTTCCTTGTTGAGCTCAAGTCTATAGGTAAGATACACATGATAAAAAATACAATATAATTGGATGAGTACTTTTATATCTCCATCTAGATGTCCTATGATCATTTCTACTGTTACATGTTCACGATATTCATACCTCAAATTTGTACCACTTCCTGTAATGCTTTTTCTCAGATGAAAGCCTCAACAGTCTTCCAATGTCCAAGCCAGAAATGCTGGTACTATCGTTTGCTGCTCTCTCCCTGCATCTAATCAATTATGAGGTAATTTCTTCTGTCTTAAAAATTTCTCACATATCCCTCATTCTCATCACAGACTTTCCTCTTGTTCCTAAAGACAAGCCTTCTCAAAGCACAGAAGCACAGATATGCTCTCTCTGTGTTAAGTATACAATGCATTTACAGAAAGAATGTGATTCAGCCTCATAGCATGTCTCCCCTACTTCCTGAGCTCCTGCAGAACAAAATCTCTCTGCCTTTGTATTAACCTCTGTCTGACATACTATTCGTTCCTGTTGAACCAGAGATTTCTTCAAGATACAACTCATACGGCACGTTTCACCATCCCAACAGAGTGCTTCTTGTGCTGTGAATTCCAATCTGTATGTGTCTGTATCTATGTTCCATTGGCTTATGAGTGGAGCAGCAAGTTTGGCATAGGGCAGAGCCCAGTGGTACCTCTGAGAAGTAATATGAAGCAAATGGACTAAGATTGCATGTTATTTTGCAGACTAATCCCCTCACTGCCCTATATGTTTCTTAACTTGGAAAAAAAAAAGCAAGACCACAACAACGAAAACTGACATCAGTACTCTGTATTATAAAGGATGACTGCCTGGGTCAACAAACACCATCTCTCCATGGCATTAGGCAAACTACTTTTCCTTTCTAAGACTCAGTTCCCTTAACTGGAAAATGAAGATGATAATATTACCTTAGAAAAAAGGCCTGGACATTTATTTTCAAAAAGTCAGCCATCAAAAGCCTTAGGGAGCACAATTCTATTTTGACACAAGTAACGTACACTCCTGGTATGGTGCTGTGGGATCATCACCGGACTGTGAATCACAAGGTCAGAAGCTCAAACCCACCAGCTGCTCCTTGGAAACCCTAAATAGGGTCGCCATGAGTCAGAAGTGACTTGACAGCACTTAACAACAAAGTTGTACTGAGTTGGCACTGACTTGACACAAACTGGTTTTATTGAGTTGCTGTGAGAATGAAATGTGTTAAATCATGTGAGACACAAAGAATATGTAATAATGTCTGGAAGACAGTAACTGTGGTGACTATATTAATAGTATCATAATACAAACAGGAGAAAGTAATTGCAATTGCAGTAGCGAAGCAGCAGCAAAGGCAGTACAGAGCTATCAATGCATTCCAACTCACTTTGATGTGTGATGACATGAATTTATGCTGTTCAGACAGTGCATCCTTGATACTTTGATATTAAGAATATCAATAGCTGTACTGTCCTGTTTTATGTAAATGAAGTTACCATCAACTTCTATACAAGTTTGTAGTAACAACTAAGAACCAAATAGTGTACTAGTTTCAGTAACTGAGTAGGGCATTTGTGCCATACATAAAAGGCCACCATAGGAAACTATATGGTCCTTTTACCATTTAATCAATAAACATAATATCACCTATAAATGTCCACAGAAAACAGCACTAAAATATACCACCTAGAATTGGAGTTAAACACACTGTGTCTCTAGACATATGCCTACTTTGACTACAAAGGAAATTATCACTCCCTTATGAATTGGTACATTAAGAAAATTATTCATCAGCATAATATATGAAACACTTTTCTAACCTTCAGACTTCTTCAAGTTTTATGATGGATAAGAATAGTTTGTACTCTTTATAGTTGTCTCCAACTGATCCTTCTAGAAATTTTTGAATACAATCATTTTTATCATTGAAGAACTTCTTTAACTCTGTTTGTATTCATAGTGTCAAGTCCTACAGTCATGGAGAGGAGTGATTCAATAAATTAATTTAGGTCTTAGAAATGTTAATATGTTTACAGTACATTCTTGTTTATGATCTATCTCTTTAAAAACATCTATCAACTCATTAGCCTCCTTCATGGATCTACATATTATGCATAAGACTGCAGTGGCAAAGTTAAATTACTTAAAAATCTGAACACAGAAAAATCTGGCACCATGATATGACATGTGAACAAGTGTTTTACCTTTTACCTTTCGGAATAGGAATTTAAGCTCCCAGCTAATTTTAGCCATCAACTATCTTTCTCTAGCTACTATACTGTCAATGGTGGGACCAAAAAAAAAAAAATTCTTGTAATATGAAAGTAAGTTAAAACAAGAGGGAAAACAAAAAGAAAGGTTTTCCACCTTAAATGTGTTAACTCATCAAGTAGGCTTCTATGGATGCCACTGTTTACACAGAAAAAAGTGGACTAAGATCGCAAAATTAAAGTGAACACTATGAAAACAAACCACAAACTCATTCTCAGTAACACTGTGCTCTTTTTCCTTCCTTACTAAACACATCTGTTTTATGCATAATAGGGATCTTCCCAATTACTAAGAAAGTTAAGTGATCATACTTCCCACACAAAAGAACCAATGCACCATAAGAGATTGGATTCATTATCTTTGAGGAAATGCATATATATATTTTACAATCTCCCCACAGACAGTATTAAAGCAATATAAGACAATATTTAAGGTAATATGAAAATCTGTTATTTGAAAATAATTTCATCAACATAATATATGAATTACCACAAATTGGGGTCATTACTTTTATTATCCAAGGATTATACATCAAATGCACAAAATATCTATCTGATAAAGGATGATGGGGCTATTTAATTTTTAAAACAGCTTATCTTAACAAGAGTCTAAAATTAGATTAGTGTTTATAGCATCTAATAATGGATTCTAACATATTATTTTAATACTAAGGAATAATTTTAGGTCTATAAACTGTAGCCAATATTTTCTGTAATAAAGCTTAGATACAAATTCATGCTTATAACTTGACAGTACAAAATTAATTGAGTGCAATTTCAGCATGAATTGTTACCACACTTTCATTGGAGATTACAAAAACATAGACAATTGCTCTAATAGCATGATTATGGGGCTTATACTTCCAAAAACAGAGCACTATTTGAGCAGAGCGCCCGGAGCAACACCTTAAGACTAAGGATCAATCAGTGGAATAGACAGAAGAGAGGCAAGTTAAGCCACTGAGTTTGTAGCTTGAGTGCCAATGAGGGTGAAGTCCCCAACCAGTCCAAAGAAACCACAGAAAACATAGACTACAAGAAAAATAATAAGGTTTAACTAGGCTTGAGAGGATTCACCGAGAAATCACTACCAAGTATAATACTTTGTGAATGGGAAGATGTGTTTCTAATTCCAAAGCATAAACTAGAACAGTTTGGTTAAAAAACAAAACCAAACCCAAAACAACTACCAACAGAAACAAACAAACAAAAACCTGGTTTTGATTGATTGCTGCTGATATAGTTGAGCTTAACTTTATAATTTTTATACTAAAAAGATGATATTTCCTCCATAATTCTAGACTTGTAAAAGTGCTCTTTTAACTCCTAACCACTGACAATATCATGTCTCCTAGTCAGGAATCTGAACCACTGTATATTCATCCTCTTCGATAGTTCCATATTTTTTTCACATGCTTCAGTTAGAAAACAATTACACATGCTCAGACCCCCTTCAAAAAAGTACCAAAATAAATCCTGCACATCATTGTTTTCATTAATAACCTGACAAATGCTTTCTTCCAGCTATTTTAGGAAAATCCTTCCAATAGGCAGCAAGAGGGCTGAAAACCAGGGCAAAACACAGAGTCCACCTCTTATAGGATTTCACTTTCTTAGTTTTACTACTGAGTACTAACTATTAATTATTTCCCTTTTATTCTCTCACTAGTTAAGTAAGTCATTCAAGCAATTTAAGTAATTAGTTTCCTAAGACAACAATATATACATGTCTTAAAAATGTGTCTACTTTCCCAAGAAAGTAAATGAAGATAACAGTTCTCCATAAGAAAAAAGAAAGCTGTATAAAATATTGGAGTGAAGAAGGCAATTTGAATAAAATTCTATGCTAGAAACAGGAATGAATCACAGGATTTGCTATTTTCTGTTTATATTAATTGTAAACTATATCACATAGTGGATTCCAAACTGGGCTGCTAATCACAAGGTCAGCAGTCCAAATCTACCAGTTACTTAACAGAAGAAAGATGAGGCTTTCTGTTCCCGTCAAGATTTACAGCTCTAGAAACCCTACACAGGCCAACTCCATGGTATACCATCAACACCACATCTATCAGAACTTCAAATGCAAGCTTCAACTTTGGTATTTCATTTGTCAGAGCAAATTACAATGCTTGGAGAGCAGAAGGCCAAAATATACAAATTCTATTGCTAATATTAAAACTACTGCAGAAAAATTATAGAAATTATTGGTTCTGCTGTTAAGCACTGTCAAGTCAGCTCTAACTCAGTAATACTGTATAGGGTTTCCAAGGAGTGACTGGTGGGTTTGAACTGCAAAACTGCTTATTTTGCAGTTCAAACCCACCAGTGCTTATCCTACACCATCACACCAGGTCTCCACAGTGAATATTTATCATCCCTTTAAAATGTCAGAGAAGGTAATTTATTTATATTTTAAAATTGCTTTTTAAGTTTATATTTCAGATCATTTTTGTATGTTTTTCTCTCTTTATGGAATAGAAATATGACCAACCTTATTATATACACATTAGATGGCAAAATATAATTTTTGGTAACTGCATGTACTTTTTTCAAAGATTTAGTACTACTCAAGAAACAGTTATTGAATAAAGAAATGGTCAATCGATGAATAACAAACATTAACAACAAGTACTTTTAAAACAGGATTTCAAGAACAAACAAGATGGCGGATCGGGTGGACGTATAGCAGAGAGCTCCGCCAACAACAACACAGAATACCCGACCAAGCAGGCTCAGGGGATGGTCCCAGAACTCTG